>NC_066636.1:19840071-20146943 GCF_025201925.1 Gopherus flavomarginatus | reverse complement strand
TTCCCAAATGCGCAGAGCCCCAGGGCACTCCAGCAAGAAGAAGAAAACCTGGAATGAATTCAGCAATCATCAGTTTTAATTATAACGCCAGCTCCACCAAAAAAAAAAGAAGTGGTGGGTTTTTTGTTTTGTTTTGTTTTGTTTGTTTCCAAAGAGAAATCCACAATCCACAGCAAAATATCTTTACAAAGGAGAAGGGGAAAATTAAAAAACAAAAGGAGACGGGGGGGAGGGGAATATACACTTTCATGTTCAAGGGGAGAACAGAAGAATTCAGGATATAATATAGGTTTATTTTATTTATAAATAGTCCATGCCTCAGGCCTCTTTTATTCCAAGGGAATTGGTAAACTTCACCTGTCCCCATCCCACCACACACACACACACACACACACACACACACGCGCGCGCACACACACAGGCAATGAGATTGCAGGCTCAGCTTTGTGTGTGTCTTACCATGCCAGGACCTCCCCCAACCCCCCCTTTTTTTGACAACCCTCCTGCCCCCACCAAAAAGGGAGAGAGCAATTTGTCACATGATCAAGGCCACTCCGGTAATGAGTCCTCAGTTCTCAGCTGCCGGACACCAAATATAGTCAAAAGCCAGAGACAGGCTCGCGTGGGCTCAGCTGCCCAGCTGCCGGGCAGCAGCAAGTCGTTGGGTGCTTTGAAGTCCCACGGATGGGGTGCAGGTTGTCCCGGGTTTGCAGAGTCCCCTCGCAGGCCGGGACAAGAGGAAGGTACAGATTTTTCCGTGCGTACAGGTCAAACAGAAGCAAACAGGTGCAGGTAGCTGCATGATTAAATGTAGTTATGTCTGTGTCATGCTGGTAGATTAGATCGGGGCTGGGAGTGGGGGGACAAGTGGGAATTCCTGCCCCATTGGAAATGGAACAGGAAGGGCCTTTTGAGAATCGATCCCCTCAAGAATCAGTTCCACTCCCCTTTGTTCTCCGGAGTCCAGACACTGGGCCTCACGCCCCACGCCCCAGCGCCGGGGACCGTCAACCCCCGCCCTCCAATGTGCCGGCGGTGAGTCCTGCCCATTCCTCCAAAGCAGGGAGGGGTCACGGCGATCCTTCCTGCTCCGGACGGAATCCAGGGGCGCGTATCCGCTGCCCCACAAACCCCAGGTCCTCCTGCCGCCCTCCTCACTGCATGGGGATGTAGGGCCAGTTGAAGCTAGATCCCGACAGCAGCATGTCCCGGATTAAGGTCTCGATGGGCGTCTTGCCCACCAGGCGGACGAAGAAGAGCTGCTCGATGACGGGCGCGGAGACGATGCGCAGGGAGGGCATGCGGAGCAGCAGCCGGCCGAAGCGACTGGGCTGGTTGGGGTACTGATTCCGGACGTACTCCTCCAGGGCGCACTGCGACTTCTCCTGGATGCTCTCCACGGGGCCCAGATCCGAGAGGCCCACTGCATCTGCAAGGAGAACAAGGGAGGAGGCGGGTGAGGGAACACAGCTCTCGGTAGCAGCCTGTACAGGGCAGTTCTTCAGGGCATGGTCAGGGTTAATCTGTGGAACTCCCTGCCGCAGGTCACAGTTGGGGCTAACCTGCAGAACTCCTTGGCAATGGGGATCAAATCAATGACCAGAAGCTTGTTAGGCACATTACAGGCGGACGAAACAGACTCAGTGCTTGTCTCCAAGCAGTTCCCAACCCAGTTATGTACGTGATGCAACAAGTGAGTATCAAACAACAGAGAGGGACTGGATGTAGAGAGGCAAGAGAACCTGGGAAACTGAGGCACTGATAAGTCAATTGACTGTCACAAGATCACAAGCGGAAATAGAACCTAGGGACGCCTGAATTTCAGTGACCTTTGTTCTAGTCACTTGACTGTTCTCCCTCCCAGAAACCCTGGCTCCCACTCCCCAATTTTAGCTGCACCCTTGTTTTGGTAAATGAGCGGCTTTTACGATTTGTATAATTCCTGAACCAAACCACTAGCCACCTGGGTTCATTAGAGTTCTGAGACCTTCGGCCGAGTAAGGGAGCTTGCGTCAGAATCTTGTTTAAACTGCAATATGCTACATAAGGCCTTGCCAAAAGTTCCTCCTCCTCCACCCCCAAACATCAGCGGATACCAGCACTAAGTGAAAGGTTCTAAATGAAAACTCTTTGGAGGCATAAAAATGGCCATTTTTGCAATAACAGAAAATCCATGGCTAGAGACTCTCAGCTTTTCTTTCTCTGTGGCACGTTTTTACCAAAATCTTTCTCAAAAGCCGGATTTTTTTATAAATGAAAATCTTCAATCGTGATTTCAATTGTTAAACAATCCTAGGAAAAATCATTTTCCGGGTGAGAAACGGATCTCTTTCAAACCCGGCCCAAAAGAAAGAACTGGCACTTCGGTTTGAAGTTTTCAACCCGCTGTGCTGCATACGCTAGTTTTCCCTTCCGGCCCTAAAATGTGCACAGCGTTTTTGTGCGCTGTTCCAAAGCTGCTGCATCCCACCCCAGCAGTGGCTGCATCATAGCAGCGGCTGCTGCAATTTCCCCAGGGCTTTTCGAGACCCTTTGGGATGGAAGGTGCCGATAAACATCTCCGTGATCAAAGAGAAGTGAGCGTTCCATTCCTCACCCTTCCAAACCCCTTCGCTCAGTGCAGCCTCGTCCCCAATCCCCAAATGCCTCCCTGCCTTGCCCTCTAAGTCTCCCAGCGGCCTATTCTCTCTAGAGCAACGCTCATCCCCGGGCTCCTTCCAGACACATCTCCCCAACCCCAGCCATTCATCCTCGAAGCGGGAGCGGTTCCCCTAGGGCCCGATGTGCGAGGAGCAGAGTGAAGGTCGGTGTTTCCCAGCCTGCAATAAAGGACACCCCCGGCCCAGCCGAGTTTGCTCAATTCACGGCCTGAATTGAGGCAAAGGAGAAGGGGGTCCTTTCATAGCCCTGAATGAGCTCTCGCCATTCAGTCGGGGGCCGTGACCACCATTGACAGCTCTGAAAGGGGGCTCGGTGCTAACACATTCACACCCGCAGCCTTTCAGACGCGGCCCCACTATTACACAGACATTTAGCCCGGGCTGAAAGAACGGCTCCAACGCCACAGACAATAGCTGGCTCCTAAAAACTCTCATCATGCCACCCTTCCTCCAAAGGCCACCAAGGGGCCTGGTGGATGGGATGCCCCTGGAAGATGCAGTGGGGGGGGAGGGGACGGGCTGTTTGTGCCTCACTCCCTTGGGTGCCTTAGGGGTGCCTTGCAAAAATCACCCCAGTGTTGCGGCTTCGTTGTTATTATGGCAGGTCCTAGAGATCCCAGCTCAGATCAGGGCCCTGCGGTGCCGGGTGCTGCACATCCCACCTCTGCTCTGCAGAGCTTAGTCTCAATAGACAAGACCGACCAAGCATGGGAGTGGAAGCAGAGGCATAAAGACCCTTCCCCCAACTGAGATCATGGCCCCATCGTGCCAGGTGCTGTACATACACATAGCAAGAGGCAGACCCTATCCCCAAGAACTTGTCATCGAAATGGACCAGACAGACAAAGAGTGGTTGAGGAAACTGAGGCAGAAAGGGGCAAAGTGACTTACTCAAGATCACACAGCAGGTCAGTGGCAGAGCCAGGATTAAAAGATAGGTCTCGTGAGAGCCTCGCCAGACATTAGCCACTAGTCCATGCTGCCTTCCTCTTACTGGTGTGAGCAACCGGGTTACTCATGCCGTTTGGCTCTGCCGATGCACCTTAGTCCTGTTCTGCATCCCGCCCTGCTTCCCCCCAGAGCTCTGATGATGGCCCTCAGTGCACCTGCTATTCCAGCCCCAGGACCCCCACTACCCACAGTTCTGCCCATGCACCTCATTCCTGACCCCACCCCATCCTGCTCTACCAGTCTTGATTTTCCCCCGATGCCCCTCAGTTGCAACGTGCAGCCCCCCCCCACTATTCCAGCCCTAGTCCCCCCCACAAGCTTGGCCAATGCCCCTCAATTCTGACTTGCTTGCTCTTCTCTTCCAGGGCTCTCTGACTCTAGCAGAGAGACAGCCAGTCCGATGGACTAGCAGCAACGATTTTACAAAGGCGGGAGGAGCAGGACCTTAGCTGTGATCCCCAAGCTTGCTGGCCCCGAGATGTAAAAAAAAATAAAAAAAATCTGAGGCTCTTTTTTGATTTCCCTTCCACTGGGAGTCACATTTTCAAGCTTTTCTGTGCTCCCACAGGGGCCAGAAACTTTGTGGTTTTGGTAACTGAAAGCCGAGATTTACACATCGTCACATGACTCCAGGAGCAGGGGCTTTAAAAAACCAAGTGACATAGCAGGAGACTTGCGATAAAGCCACAAGAGCTAGCAGCACTGGAGGAGACCTCATTGTGTGTGTGTCGGGAAGGGGGGTTTCCCAGAAAATGAATTCCACGCTAGGAATTCCTTGACAGTGAAAATGTATTTGGGGGGAAAGTGGGGAAGCCTGGAAAATTTCCCTTCTAAAAACCTGTCCACTTTCTAGCTCTAAATGGTCAGGGGAATTAACCTGAGTTGAGTAAGACTGGCTGGCTCAGGGGATGGAGAAAGGGGTACATGCAGCTTGGCCTAGATGGAGTCGAGACCAAATATCACTGGTCAGTGGCCTGGAAACTGAGCTGTCTTGTCGGCTCGTCTGCCAGTCAAGGCTGGCAGCGTGCTGGGCCCGAGGGCAGTGTCCAGTTGCTGCGGTAGCTTGCTCTGCTGCACACATGGCCTTGACCGGAAAAAGGGGGTGCTTCTCCGTGGGCCCTGCGTGGTGCTATCTAGCAGGCTGGCACTTGGCCCTGGCGTGAGCGGCTGGGACAAATGACAAGTTGGATCAGGCTGAGTACAGAAGACACAGGAGATGGGATCTGTGAAGTGGCACACAGATGGATCACTGAGAGTTTCCTGGAGCAGCAAAACGCATGGTCACTCAGGCTGGGAGGCAGAGGCCAGTAAAGGCAGTGTGGTCTAGTGGTGAGGGAGGTGGTCTAGGACCCCTGGGTTCTATTACTGGTTTCACTGGGTGGCCTTGGGCAAATCATTTCTCCATCCCCTCTGGTGAGTTATAAGCTCTTTGGGGCAGGACCTTTTGCTAGGCATGGTACAACACCTAGCACCACAGAGCCGCAAGGTAAGCTGGGGCCTCTGGTTGCTACTGTAATAACTGGCCCCTGGGAAGCCGGCATGAAAGGCTGACAGGGCCCCCTATGAAGCAAACCTGCCCATATTCCCCACTGAGATCAGCCTGATGGATGCCGTTTGATGCCAAAGTCTGAGCCCCTCTTTAGCTGCCTTCCCGGGCAATTGCGATGGGGGCCATGCGGTCAGGCACAGTGGGATCCCTCGCGTAAGGGGCACACGCATGGCTATTCCCGGATGGAGGGGAAACCCTGCCAGACCTGAGCTGCAACTCTCATCACGGCGTCGCCAGGCCTCTCGCAACAGCAGCTGATTTTCCTTAAAGCGCCAGCTCCCAGCATCAGGGGATGATGGGAGAATCTCAGCTTTCCTTCTTACTTCTGCTTGTTAATTATTTTTTTTTAAAGTACCTTTCTCACCTTGCCAGTTGCAGCTAGAAGCTGGAAAACGTGAAGCCCACATTTGCTATTGAAAAAGAAATTGCCTCCCTGGAGAGAAAAGTGGGGAGAGGTGAGGGGGGAAATGTTCATTTCTGTTTTTTCTTTGCTGGGTTTTTGACTTCCCTGATTCAGTGGACCTCCTTAGTGACGCGGTCTGTTTTTAATCAGCTTCCCTTTCTCCTGAACTCACAAAATGCTGGCGATCTGTCAGGTCTCCAGCACTGCAAGAGAATTGTATAAAAACCCTTGTGGTTTTTGAGCCAATCTTGTGATTTAGGCAGAGGGGGCTGGACTCAGGATTTTCATTGACTCCTACCTGTCAGTAATAGAACAGGCCTACAGGTCACTAATCCACCCAGGCATTCCCTGGCCAGTAAAATGTCATCCCTTCCTGACTAGGATCAGATCGGGGATTTTAACCTTAATTGAGAAGGGCTGATTTTTCACCGGGTTTCCGCTTTAAAACCCCATCCGTCGGTGATCAGGGGTCAATCTATCCGCTGACTGGAATGCTGCAGCAGCGAAACAGCCGACTCTTGGAAATACAGGCCTGAACTGAGTGCAAATGTCTAGACTTTTTTAAGGACATCTGATCTCAGATTAATTTCCCTGTGTGGCTAGGAATACCAGACTTGCCAGGAGATGAACAGACTATTGATCCATTGATCCTGCTTTTTGCCAGACCGGAACAAATGTCTAAGCTATCCAGTCTGCGAGTCACCTGCCTACCATGTCCTCAGAGACTTATGATCCTGCTGGAATAGACCAAATAACCCATTCATATTTCTCCACCTACAATCAATGCTGGATGACCCAACCTAAGTATATGCCTCACTGTGAGGTTCAGCACGAAGGAAGTGTGTGCTAGATTCCACCCAGACCCCAGCTAGCACTTCCATGTGGATTTTCCCAGACCAGAGTGAGCGTGGAAAATCAGAACAAGGAAACACTCCCACCCATCACTGCCCTCTTGTGCTGCTGTGGGTAGTGGCTTTTTCTAACAACCGCTCTTCTTTGTACCCCAGCTCCCGGTTCTCCTGTGCAGCATTGCGGTGAAGTCAGACCCCCCAGTGCTTGTGACATCAGAACCTACTGCCCTGGCAACGGCTGATGTCACAAGTCCAACACAATGACTTTGCTGCAGGTACCCCAAGGGGCAAACCACCGATTTCAAGGAGAGCCGCATAGCAAAGAGGAAACCAGAGCTAAGCCCCAGATTCCTATGTGGACTGAGGCCCCTAAGAAACATTCAGCAGTGCAAAGTGAGCGTAAGATGCTCCCAGATCAGAAACGGTAGTGGGCTGCATTCACTGTGCATCAGCCTAAATAACTGAGCAAGATGCAGGACAAATACAGAATCCACAAAGTCTCCATGCAAGCCACGGTATTATCTGTAATGGATCCTCTTCTCACAGCTGGGCCACAAAGAGTTTTCCTGATCCATGAAAATTTTTGAGCTATTATCAAAAAATTTCCCACCCTGAATCAGGATGTAAAATCAAAATCTCAAAAATTTTTGCAAATCAAAATTATGGGTGGCAGGAAAATTGGGTCAGGTCGATTTGAAACATTTTGCTTTGATCATTTTTAAACGTTTTATTTCGATGTCAACCTTTTGATTAAAACATCCCGTTTTTTTAAGCCTAAATTTACCAACATTTCAAAACAAACAATTGTTTCGTCTTGGGAAACAGACTCTTTTTGGTTTTGCAAATGTCAGAAATGAAACATTTTGACAGTCTCGTAACTTTCTTTCCTCAGTAATTGTTTTGAGTTGGGAGGTTCATCGAAACTGACCCTGTTTTGAGAACAATTTGGGTTTGGGTGAATTTTCAGCAAAAAAAAATTGTGTGTCTCAAAATTCCACCTGATGAATGTTAATTAAGCCAGAAACTACCAAGAGGCAGATTTTGAAACAGACTCAGCAACCAGCAGCGCCTACTGAGAATTATAATCCAGTAGTTTCCATAGAGAACAATGCAAGCTACTGGGTGCTCAGAGCAGTCTTGAAAATCTGGCCCCTTTGTTGGTGTTTAGGTGCCTAAAAGAGAGCTGCTGGATGTTAAATTCTTCTGAAAAGCTGGAGGAAGGATTGAGAGAAATGAACTAAATCTGATTTCACTGCTGGATGCGGCTCATGGCCTGATCCATGGAGATGGGCCTCTGAACGCACAAATCAGGGTTTAACTTTTTTCTTTAATTTTTTTTTGCTTTGAAGTTCACCTTCAGAAAGACCTTTAGAACCTCCTGTGTTCAAAAACCACGTGTCAGATCCCGCCCCCCATCATGCAATTGGCTTTAAAATGATTAAAAAAAAATTAGAGAATTCATTTGGGTTTCTTTCCATTCACCGTCTGTGCTTTTGTTTTTGTATTTGGGGGCTTTTTACCCTTTTAGGGTCATGGTTTCCAAGCTTTTTTTCTGCTACGACAAAAGAAAAGCAGAGAAAGAATAAAGTTAAGAGTCTCCCGTAGTCACATGAGTCTAGGAGCTGGGGCTTTAAGAAAACTAGCAAACATTGTGAGACTCATGATAAAATCAATGAGTGTTAGCAACACCGCGCGGTCAATTTAGCCCCAACCTCCCCAAATTAGGGTTTTGTTTTAAAAAGGAGGTGTTTTTACAAAACCCGATATTAACGGAAACATTTCATGACTTTTTTTAATGCAATTCTCTTGTGATGTTGAAAACCCTAAAGAGCACCAGCATTTTGCTTTAGCAGGTGAAAGTGAAACTGACCAAAAAAAAAAAAAGCAGAATGTGCAACAAACATAAAATCCTGACACTGAAAACAGAAATGAACATTTTTTCCATCTCCTCTGCCGCCCACCCCCTCCTCTCCCCAGAGGCGAAGGGACAGAGGAGACACCCCTCAAAACCAAAAGGCTTTAGATCCCATTAAGAAAATGTCAAACGAGGTGGAAAATTTGGGCCAAAAGCCACAATTTGTAACCAGCCCTAAGGATGGGGAGGAGGCAGCTACAAACAGGAGACAGACCTGCCCCATCCCCCAGCACAACTCACCTGGCCTGCGCAAGGCAACGGCTTTCAAAGACACCAGTCACCTGCTCTAGCTCCGCCCCTGCCCCTTGCTGCAACTCACCTGGTGCAAACAAAGGGAGGGGCTTGAGACAGGAATCACCAGTGGGGGGAGAGATCTGCCCTAGCCCCACCCCTGAGCGCCACTCACCTGGCGTGAACAGAGCGATGGCCTTGAGGCAGGAGTACTCTGCCGAGTCGACATGCAGGGCCTTAAGTTTCTCCACCTGCTCCTGGAAGACCCGGATGTGGTCCATGAAGGCCACCACCCGGTCGGCTGACATGGGCGAGGCATGGAGGCCGGCGGCCGCCAGCAGTGGGGCCACGTGCAGTGGCATGGAGCACTGGGCAGCATTGAGCACGAAGAGCTCGCTCCAGGTCATGCGCAGCAGGGACACCTGGTCGGAGAGCTGGAAATCGGGGAAGAAGGGGATGTTCTTGGCCCACTCGATGGCACTGAAGAGCAGGCGGGCGGCCAGCTCGCAGATGTTCTCGATGCCCATGATGTTGGACTGCAGGCACTGGGCCCCGTAGCGGGAGGTTGGATAGGGCTCCGCCCGCAGCAGCAGGGAGATGAAGCCGGTCAGGTAGGAGTGGCCATTGTACGGGTCTCCGTTGTTCAGCAGGTACTGGCCCGGGCTGGTCTGCGTGTGGGCCATGCGTCCCCGTTGCACGGCTGCGGTGAGGGGGAGAGAAGAGAAGAGACGAGATCACCACAGGAATAGCTGCAGGGAAAGCTGGGGGCTAGCAGAGGTGCTCTGGCTCTGTCGGTAACTGCCTGGCCTGAGGCTCGGGTAACTTGGTTCTAATCCCAGTCCTGCCCTTGATCTGAGCCAGATCATCTTCCCTTCTCCGGGGTCTTGCAAGACACTCAGGCTGCAATGACGTCCCATCAAAGCTTGTGATTAGAATTGGGCCTTGGGATGGTCCTGGCCCAGGCAAATTGCTTCTCCGTTCTGTGCCTCTATTTCCCTCACCCACCCTTTGACCACCTGGCCTATCTGGATTGGAAGCTCTTTGAGGGCAGAAGCGTCTAGTTGGGATTCTGAGCTTAGCCGGGGCCTCTACTCTAATACCAAGAAAGAAAGAAAGAATCACTGGGTTGCAGGGGAATTAAATGGGCTTAAATGAAGAGCGACTGGGGGAAGGGACTGAGATGCAGATGACACTTCGGGCAGGGTTGGCTGGAAAGCTAGGCCAGGAACTCAGGCCTTGCTCTCCCACATCTCCGATGAGCTCCCTCCCCAACTGGCTACCTGGGGTGAGTCACACTTGTGGAATTTTCCGTATTTATTCCCCCCCCCAAAAAAATAATAATCAGAACGGCAAGGTAAAGGACTGGGCTGCGAGGGGGAGGGGGCAGGGAGAGGGAAGGTGAGTGACATCTTGGTTTCCATTTACAGGGGATCAACCAAAGCTTCCTAAAAAATCAGACTAAATCTTCTCCGCTTTGTCCAAGGTCTCTTTCGTCTAGCATGTTCCCCGCTTTTTAGCTGCAGGGTCGGCCGAGTCGCGGCGCCAAGCCTCTATCCCTAGAGCAGTGGGCTTTTCTTCCCTTGGCATTTCCCGATGAGAATCGTTTGGTCGGAAAGTTCCCAACCAGCTCTGGTTTAGGATTCAGGTCTGAGGCTGAACTGGGAGTTGGGTTCAGTGGGGAAGCTTGTGAGATTTGGGCCCAAGCTGCCAAGGGCAGGTAATAATGAGGTGGCTGAAACCCTGTGTGATCAGAGGCCTGTTCCTACAACCTTCGCAATGTCTTAGGCGTACGTGTCATGAGATTTCAGTGACCTCTGAATCCTCTGTGCCCTGAGGGGTGAGATTTAATCACCCTGGCACAGATACGACATGTCTTTCTGAATCAGGCCAGGCCTCCGATCAAAAGAGAGCGGAGTCAGGGAGAAATCAACCATATGAGTCTAGAGGGAGAAAAGAAAAGAAGGTCACAAAGATGGTAAGAACCACAGTGGGGGAAAATATCTGACTGCTGAGGTGGGTAGATTTATACCTGGTTTAGATGGTGTTAAATTTATAAGGGCTATAAACTCTCCTGCTTCAGGGCGTGAGCTAGCCACTCCCTGATGAGGTCAGGAAGGAACTTCCTCCAGGAGTAGGTTATTCCACCGGTGTCCACTAGGGGGTGTCATCTGAGGCATCTAGCCCCAGATGCTTTCGGAGACAGGTTACCAGACCAGATTCCTGCGTTTAAAGCCTGAGTTTTTTCAAGAGTGCTGAGCACGCACAGTCCCTGCCATGGCCATTGATCTTTATTGCCCAAGCTCTGAGTTCAGGGCGCCACCACAGTCTAGCATTCCCTGCTGCTGCCCCTAGGAAAGTGAGAAAGGCTGAGTCTGTTCACAGCAGTCTACCTCTGTGGGCTTCCATGGAGTCGCTCCAGATTGACACCGGTCTGGGGCGAGAGCCGGGTCCAGACTGGGGCGTTAAATTAGAAAAGCAAAAAGCAAATCTTGTCTGATTAGGAACACCAGCATTGCCAAACTGCAGCAGACCCGAGGTCCAGCTAGCCCAGCGGCCTGTCTCCCCCAGCGCCCAGCATCAGCTGCTTTAGAGGAAGGCGTTGAATCCTGTAGAAGGCAGAAGTGGGAAAATCTGCCCTATGATTATTAATAGTTAGAGCTTTGTTTGAACCCTGAAGCCTGGGGCTTAATCATTATTATTATCATCATCCCTAGCTGTTATACAGCACTTTTCATCCATAGGTCTCAAACGCTTCACAAAGGAGGGTCAATATCATTACTCCCATTTTACAGATGGGGAAACTGAGGCACCAAGCAAGGCAGTGACTTGCCCATCGTCACCCACTCAGGCCAGTTTCAGAGCTAGGAGTAGAATCCAGTACTGCTGAGGACCCTGTCTTCCATATACTCAGCCACACTGCTGTCTAGATGGTTTGCTAGAAATAAACATTTAAAACTCAGATTCTCCACTGCCCTGCGCCTTGTGCTGTCATTGCCGCTGGTGCAAAATGCTACCACACCAGAATGGCAGAGTTTCACACTGGCGTTGCACTAGCGCAAATGACTGCACAAGGTGTGGGGCAAATGGACAATCAGGCTCCTTCTACAGGAATAAAAAATATCTTTTGTTGACTAAGCCCTGAGATGATTCAGACTGAAAGAACTTTTAAAATTAAATTTACTTTTCACCATTGATCCTGTTTTATTTGCTTGCATTTCTCCCAGCTCTCACAGGAACATTATACCATGAAAGAAGGGTGAGGAGGGGTGGGGAAATCTGGCGATGGAACAAACTACCTGGGGAGATGAGTCAAATCCAGAGGCTGACTGTCTTAGCGCTTCCTTTTCACACTTGCAACACTGACACTTCCTCTACCTTTGTACCCCAACACAGACTTCCCATCTACCCCCTTATACTGCCACCCCGTCTGTCCCTCACTCCCAATGCAGACACTGCATCTACCCCTGAACCAAGACTGGCACCCTGTCTGCACCCAAACACCTACAACCCCCCACCCAAAAAGGAAATTAATAAAATCTAAAAAACCCCAACCCCTAAAAGCACCCTGCCCCAAGCAGAGTTTTGACCTCCTAAAAGGGAAAAGTGCCAGAGACACCATGAAATCTACTAGGGATTTTGCTCGTGCTCTAGATTTTAAATGGAATGTGCCCAGATATTGCGATGGTGAGTGGCCATATGAAACCCTGAGCTAGATAGAGTGACACTGGTCAATTTAACTTGTTTGTTACTAGTCGGTTTCACTCTCAAATGCCCTTGGCTTTGAGATTCCAGATCAAGCTGTGTGTAACAGGTCTTTTGGTTTGCTGGCAGGTCTGAAAAGTTGAGGGGAGGGGAATTGTTTTTGGTGGACATGCAAATGAAATTTTTCAGCATTTTCAGTAAATCGAAAAAAAATATTTTCAGGTTGAACAAAACGTTCAACCCGACCCAAAACGTTTCCTTTCGACTTCCACCTTTTTAAAAACAGTTTTGCCTTTTTAACTCAAAATCTGAAAAAATGGAAACAGTTCGTTACCAAAATGTCAAAAAATGAAACCTTTTGACTTGTTCACAATTTTGTTTTAACACAAACAATTCAATGAAATCGACCCAGACCCGTGAATCAGTCGACCAAAATCTGCACTGTGCAGTCAGAAAATGTTTCAGAGGCATAGTCTCACCCAACTCTATTTCCAGCGTGCAAGGGAAAGGTCTGAATTAAAAACCTGTTTGGGCTGAAATGAAAACACAGCCCGTGCTCTGAGGGTGTAAGCAGATCAAGTTTTGTAAATCTTTCCCCTATATGCTGAGTCTGCTTCCCTGTTCAGAGCCGCTTCTGAATCACAGTTTTGGTGGGGAAACGGGGAGTGGGGGGCGGGCAGAGGGGCACTGTTAAGAAATGGAAGAGACACAGGAACCCAAGAGCAGAACCGGTGACGTTAAGTGTATTGTGCTCCATGGAGCTGCAAAATTTGGATTTGGGTCTAATACAGGATTCAGCTCATTTGTGGGGGCTTCTGTTATTTGCTTTGCGATATTAAACCCCACAATCAGCGGTTGTTGGCTAGGACCAGAGTCGGGAAGTCCTGATTCTCCAGTGCCCTGCACCCTGTGCAGACGTTTACGTCAGTGCATGCCAAGTGGGTAAAAATCTGCTGTTCAGACGCTGACCACACGGGACACAGGGCTAAGGAGAACCAGGTTCAAGAGATTCTGTGCTTGGTATTGGTAAAGAATCCAGGAGGCTCCCGCAGGTGGCAAACCCAGGTTCAGCGCCACTTCTGGAGCTAGACTCCGATCTCAGTAACGCCAGGGTAAATGGGGAGTGATTCCACTGAAGTCAGTGGTGTCTCTGCTTTGTAAAACTGGTGTAAACAGGATCAGAATCAGGCCCTCTTTGTTCCCCTTGAATTCGGACTCTAAAATGGGACTTTCCCTCCCAGACAAAGACTAAACTGATTAAAATAAAATGACCTGCCAGTCGGGATGGAGTGTAAGGTTCTGCAATGAGGCTGATCCCGGGAACACTTACTTGGGAGTGAGGGCTTTGCAGGATCAGGTTCTGAGTCCCCGTTTCCCTTGCAGCCCCACCCAACGTAGTCCGTGGGGACACCATGAGGCTGAACTTGGCATATAGAGAGTATTTAACAAGCGGCGTTAGCTACTGCGCTTCTAGCTGGATGGCGCAGTTCTAAAGCCAGGGGTCCTCTGCCTTAGTTCCCCACATCCCTGTAACTCAGTGGAAGGCGTGAGGTGGGCTTGGGGCACATCTCGCATTGTTTCACTGAAAGAGACTAAAAGGATCAGGCTGAGGGGGAGGAAGAAAATGGGCCCAATGCCCTTCTCACTTACACTGGCACAAATCAGGAGTGACTCCTCTGAAATGAGCACAGGCGGTGGCGCTGGGTGCAAGCAAAGGGAGACGCAAACCCAAAGCGATTTACGCATGTGCCGGCGTGGGTGTGACAAAGAGAGAGCGAGAGATGGAATACGAGAGAAATGAAACGAAGTGCAGAAGAGACAGGTCTGGTGGATGTGGCTTTGAAATCCCACGTGGCACTTAGCAATTAAGAGAATCTGTCTATGCCTCTTAATCGGGCGAGGTTGCCGGGATTCAAAGAATCTAGTGGCCGGAGAGCTGCAGCGTCCACCGTGGTCGGATGGTACCATGGTGCGGGGCTTTAAGGGCAGCAGTGTAGCACAGCAGGTAAGGTACCGGTGTGGGGCTCAGGAGAAGTAGGTTCTAGTCGTGCCAGCTGTGTACCCTGGCTGAGCCACTTCTGATTCTCCTTCCACCTTTTGTCTAGCTCAGTGGTCCTCCACCTGCGGCTTCCAGGCCGCTTGCGGCCCAATCAGCACAGAACCGTGGCCCATGTGACATCCTCAGGGCCATACAGGTAGTATTGGATGCGGCCCATGATGGTAAATAGGTTGAGAACCACTGGAGTTAGATCGTGAGCCCTTTGGGGTAGGGGCTGGCTCTCCCAGTGTCTGTGCAGCACCTGGCATGACGGTTGCCCTGATCTCAGGGCCTGTAGGAGCTACTTCAGCGATGCTGGCCAATCACTCCCGCCCACCCCTGCAGCAATTTGACCATTTACAGCACTAAATGGGGGGGGGGGGTGATGCCGTGATATTGAGTGGGGCAGATGGTTTTGTCCTAGGAGAGGCACAAATGCCCCCTCCCACCCATTCTGGGGTTTGGTTTTAATGGCATCAGGCTCTACCCATGAGTCAAGTGCAGCTGGTTGAGGGGTGGGTGGGGTAACCTGGGCACAGAGGTTTGTGAATGAAAAAGGTTTCTCCTGAGTAAGTAGTTCCCTGGCAATAGGAAGGTGAAAATATTTGACACTGTGATAACACTTGGAATTTCTATCATTGCTGCCCTCTAAGGGGCTGAGACCACTGGCGTCAATGGGTTTGGGACCCAGCCACAAACAATGTCCTAGTATTAATCCATACGCTGTCATGGTGATGCATTACAGACAGGGAAACTAAGGCACGGTGGCAGCATGTTCTAATCACACACATTAGGGACAGCGGGTGGAAACCCTGCCTCCTATCTGCTTTTACTAGCTTCCTTTCCAGAAGCAGGGCTAGAACCCAAGTGTCCTAGCTCCTACTCTACTCCCTAGACAACAGCCTGGCCTCCCTGTTTGCTAGGAAAAAAAATCTCCCCTGCCATCTCGAAGCTCTGCAAATCACTGATGATGCTTTCGCTAAGCCGCTGAATCTCTCTTTAGAGACCACATGGGCACAGGTCACAAACCTGCAGGTGAAGCCCATTGGTGCAGGAGCTGTTTGCTCCACAGCTGACAAGCTTTTTATAAATGCACATGCATCTGACGAAGTGGATATTCACCCACGAAAGTTCATGCTCCAATACGTCTGTTAGTCTATAAAGTGCCACAGGACTCTGCTGCTTTTACAGATCCAGACTAACATGGCTACCCCTCTGATACTTTTTATAAAGGGTCGCTCTCATTAGGCCTTGTTGTTATTGTTATTAGCCTTTCTGTAGTTAAGGTAACAAGGAGAGCTGGGTGGGAAATAAAAACATTAGAACGGCCAGACTGGGTCAGATCAAAGGTCCATCTTGCCCAGTGTCCTGTCTTCTGACAGTGGCCAATGCCAGGTGCTTCAGAGGGAATGAACAGAACAGGTGATCAAGTGATCCATCCCCTGTCGCCCATTCCCAGCTTCTGGCAAACGATTTTCCCATCCTGGGAAAATTTCTGAGATTTTGGAATTTTTCCCATGCTGAATCCGGAGGAAAAGTTGAAATTCCAAAAAATAAAAATAAATACATAAAATTGCTGACTAAAAAAAAAATCTTTCATTCGCATCAGTAGAAACATTTTGGTTTGATAATTTCGATGTTTCATTTTGATTTCAACCATCTTTCATAGTTTTTAATTGTGCTATTGTTAGTTTGAATTGGAAAACAAAAAGTCATTTCAAACTAGGAAAAAAATGAAATTTTTCCTTTGGAAAATGTCAAAGGGTCCCATTTTGACAAAAAAATTTCAAGTAAAAAACCTTGGTCCAAACCCACCTTTTGCTGCAAAAAGTTTCAGCTTTTCCCAACAAAAAAAATGTCCTTGAAAAATTCCCTACCAGCTCTAATGCTTTTTGTGCTTAATTCCTACCCCTTTCCTCTGATAAAACACTCCCTCTCTGTTGGCCAGGAACTTGGCCCACACGGTCCTGGAGTGATTTAATTCAGCTAGACAAAGTGGGTGAGGAGATCTCTCTTATTGGACCAACTTCTGTTGGTAAGAGAGACCAGCTTTCAAGCTTACATGGAGCTCTTCTTCGGGTCTGCGAAAGGTACTCCAGCTCCATACAAGGTGGAACGGATTGTTAAGCATAAGGAGTTAACATGTGCTGCGAGAGACCACTAATTTAGCTAGGCAGAAGCAAATCAGCCATTTCCGACATGAAGTGGGGAGGGAGCAGATTTTCAAAAGCTCTCATCACCTGAGAATGCCTTTGCTTTCAGAGAAAGCTCTTGGAAATCTTATCTAGCCAGTTTATTTAGGTGCCTATGGGGAGCGAAGATGTTAGCCAGATTACCAGATATTAGTCACCTCCCTTAGTCCACAGCTGGGGGGCTGGGGGGCAGGATTAGCACCTATAGCGAATGCATGAAGCTCTTTCAAAAAATCAGTCCCCAGTTGTTGGTGTTTGAACCACTGGAATTCCTGTGAGACCTTGGGAAAGTCACTTAGTCTCTCTAGTGGGATAATAGCACTTCCCCGCCTCACAGAGGGGTTGTGAGGGCAACTGCAGTGCGAAATGCTCAGATACAATGGAGAGGGGTGCCAGGTAAGTACCACAGACAGGCTTAAAACAGTAGGAGAATGAACTCTTTGCCCAGTGCCTCTGATGAGGATTGGGGCTCCATTGTGTTGAGTGCTGTACAGACAAAGATCCACAGGGAGGGAGGCCAGACGGGACCACTGTGATCATCTAGTCTGGCTTTCTGCACAGTAGCGGGCCATAGGACTCCCCTGAATTAATTCCTGCCTCCAGCCCAATGGCTGTGCCTGAAATAGAGCAGGTGTTTTAGGAAAGCACAGATAACAACCACCACCCCTCCTGGCTCTATCCTCAGTAGATCTCACAGCGCTTAATAAAGGAGGTCAAGAGCACTGTCCCCATTTTACTGATAGGGAAACTGAGGCACAGAGAGGGGACGTGATTTGCCCATGGCCATCCAGCAGGCCAACAGCAGAGCTCAGTTGAGTCCCCTGCATCCTAGTCCAGTGCACTATGCGCCAAGCCTCTCTTTCCTGTCTACATACCCTCTAAAAGACACAGAGCAGGTGGAGCCGAGGGGCTGGGGCACGTAACACGCACGAATTGGCCTCACTTCGTCAGTGACGCACTTTTTCGTTTGGTTGAGTAATTGGAGGGGAGGGTGGGGAACAGCCTCTCGCAATGGACTGCAAGTCTCATAAGCTTTGTTGTTATTCGCCGGGTCCCAGCTCCTGGAATCATGGGAGAATCTCAGCTTTCATTATAAACAAGCAAAAAAACCCACCAAATGGTCTGGCCCTTGTGGCTGCGGAGGAAGGCTGGAAACCTGAACCCTGAAGGCACAATAAAACCAGAGGGCAAACGAAAAGAACCCCAAGGTTGATTGGCTTAAAAGTCATGACATTTTATAAAATAATCTCCTTATTTTTAGTGGCGCCCTGACTCCTGATTTCTGAACCCTTTGGGTCAGCGACACTGAATTAGTGAGAGTGGTTTGTTCGGCCCCTTGTACAGTTCAAGATAGGGGCTCCTAGATGCTACCATAATACACCTAATAGCAATAAAAAGCTACAGCCCATAGCTGAGGTCCTGGTCCATGATTTGGGGCATCTACTGTACTGTAATACACCTAATAGCAATAAAAATATATATGTGACCTAGCACAATGGGTTTCTGGGTCCATGACTAGGGCTCCTAGGTATTACCAGGAGACAATGACATCAGAATCATAGCAGAGCAATGACACAAGCCATAGATTTTTTGGCTCCAGACCCAAAGCTGAAGGGTGTTTTGGATCCGGGGATGCTCTGTGCTTTGTGGTTTCTCTTGCCATAGAGATCCAAGCAGACGGCACCCCATGAGTCCAGCTGCAGCACGGGGGCTGAAACAGCCTGCACTGGCAAACACAGCAGCCTTGTCTGCTGCACGTTGCATTGAATTCTGCAGCCCTGCAGCTAGCGGGGTGGATCTGAGAGTCATAGATTCCAAGGACTGTTGTGATCAGCTAGCCTGACGCAAGCCAGAGAGCTTCCCCACAAGAATCCCGGAGCAGAGCTTATCGAAAACCAGTCGATTTTGATTTCAAAATTGTCAGCGATGGAGAATCCCCTGCGATCCTTGGGAAGTTGATGAGTCTCACTGTTAAAAATTTACTCCTTATTTCTAGTCGGAATTTATCTAGCTTCAACATCCAGCCGTTGGATCACAACATACCTTTCTCTGCTAGATGGAAGGGCCCGTTATTAAATATTTGCCCCCCCTCGTACGGACAGACAGACGGTAATCAGCTCACCTCTCAACCTGCTCTTGTTAAGCAAAATGGATTGAGCCCCTTGAGTCCGTCACTCTAAAGCAGGTTTTCTAATGGCTTCTCTTGGCGCCCTCTCCAGCTGATCAACCCCTCCTCAAATGACGCGCACCACACCTGGACACAGGAGTCCAGCCACTGTAGCACCCGTGGGTCTTGCAATAGCTTGATGTGCTCAGTTTAATTTGATGGGGCAGCGTCACAGGATGCAGCTGACCTCACTTGAAAGGCAGAAAACTGCCTCTCGCCTGACTGTGGTTGTCATCGCCCGGACGAGCATTCACCGGTGGAGGAGACATGCATGGACCGATCCGGAGCGCGCCCCAAACAGCTGTTGGTACGACAGGTGCCCTCAGGATCAGGCCATTTGGTCTTAAACACTCCCATTGCGGGGTGCAAATGTGGGCCTTGCTGTACAGGTCGAACTCTATCCCCCATCTCGTTCAGAGCAGCAGGTTGCCGGAGGGCTAAATACGATTCTCGGATGCAGCTGCTGGGCCTATTGCAAAGCAGGGGGGAGATTTAGCAAAGGCCGGCAGTGGGCTAAGACAGTATGTGTGTAGCCCACTTGGGAGCATATGTAACAGGCAAAGGAGTTTTTGGTTTGGCGGCCAAACCAAAAAATCCAGAAAAAAATTAGTTTCAGGTCAATCGGAAACAAAAATTTTCATTTTTTTCCCTCACCAAAATTTTGTTTCATTCACTGCTCCTGAACTCACAGGGTGCCATCCACTTGGATCACCGGGCAAAGAGAAACCACAAGACACGAGATACCCCGGATCCAAAACACCCTTCGGCTTTGGATCGGCAGCCAAAATTTGTAGCTTGTCATTTCCCGGCTAACTATTTGTTACTATTTATCATTTTATTTGACCAAAAAAAGAAAAAAATTGCATTTTGTTTTCTGTTTTTTTGTAAATCCTTGTTTGTTTGTTTGTTTAAAATAAATCTAGCTAAATTTCCAAATGAAATGTCATTTTGAAATGAAGAGTCTATTGAAAATGGACATTTTTTATTTAGTTTTTCCTGACTGGAACTATTTGCTGAATTCGATCCAGATTTGCAATAGTTTCATGTAAATCAATAGGTCTATAAAATCATGAGTGTTGTGGAGAAAGTGAATAAGGAAAAGTTATTTATTTGTTCCCATAATATAAGAACCAGGGGCCACCAAATGAAATTAATGGGCAGCAGGTTTAAAACAAATACAGTGCACAGTCAACCTATGGAACTCCTTGCCTGAGGAGGTTGTGAGGGCTAGGACTATAACAGGGTTTAAAAGAGAACTGGATAAATTCATGGTGGTTAAGTCCTTTAATGGCTAGTAGCCAGGATGGGTAAGGAATGGTGTCCCTAGACTCTGTTTGTCAGAGGGTGGAGATGGATGGCAGGAGAGAGATCACTTGATCATTAGCTGTTAGGTTCACTCCCTCTGGGGTACCTGGCATTGGCCACTGTTGGTAGACAGCATACTGGACTGGACGGACCTTTGGTCTGACCCAGTACAGCCATTCTTATGTTCTTAGGTTCATTGACCCGAAACTGCATTTTGTAGTGAATAAAGTATTTGACTGAAAATTTTTGCCCAGCTCCTGATCTACTGAGGATCTGAGTTCTCCCCCCTTGCCATGGATTTTAGCTCAAGCTGCCGCAGATCCTGGTTTTAGCTGTGGAGGAGTTCCCCAGTCTGATCCCCAGCGCATTGGCTGAGAGGGCCGCCATCACCCATGCATGACTGTTCAATGTCTCTAGCGCAATGGGTAGCAGGGCAGGCGGCTCCAACAGTGCATCCATGGCTGCTTTGTGCATCTGTTCTTCTTCTACATGGGAGCAGAGAGACTGGTTCAATGAGCTCAGCCTTACCAAAAAAAAAAAATCAACATACCAGCCCAGGCACAAGATCTGCTCCTCCACCTTCCCACCAGTGATGGAAAAATTGGTGAGACTTTGCTAACTTGTCAAAAAACAAGCTCCCAACCCACCCGCCTAGGTGAGTAGGCGCAGAGACTGTTTTGCAAAGCTGGGTTAGCTAATCTATCCTGCCAGAAAGGAGCAACTGAAAGGGGTTCCGAGGGAGCGGAGAACCAAAACGGCTGGGATTTGGAAATGCCACCTCTTTCCCCTCCCGCCCCCCAATAACGGGTATCTATTGCCTGCCGTAAAGTTTAATCCCCACTCTAGCATCGTACAGTCGCTCTCTAGAACAATCTCTGCTAGCGCCTTTCCTCCGACGTGCCCAAAGTGTCCCCTAAATACAGATGCCGCCTTCCTACACCATTCCACAAGGCAGAGAGCTGCCTTCCCATTGCACAGGCAGGTAAACTGAAGCACAGAGAGAGGAAATAACTTGCCACCGGTTGCATAGCAAATCTGAGGTAGTACTCGGAATAGAACCCAGGAATCCTGACTCTAATCTCTAGGCCCCACTCTGCTCCCAGAGCTGGGAACAGAAGCCTCATGTCCCCCACTCCCTGCTGTAGCAATTAGCTCAAACATCTTCCCTAAGGTACACATGTCACTCCGTTCTTCAAAGATCTTGACTGCTATTTAGGCAATTCAGTAAGGGCCAGCTTTTCCCAAGAATACAACATTTGCAGTGCTGGGCTCTCTGGATTATTTTGGTGGCTAAATGGGAGCTAAGCTCTTACGAAGAGCTGGTCCTTAGGTAGCACCTGGTTACGACAGAGCCCCTGTGCAAGAACCGCAAACGTGACATCCTGCCATAATGACCAGGGTTGCTGCGACGTGGACGCTCCAATCCGGGTTGTTTCTTTGGCCAAAACAATTGTTGTGTTTGTTCCGCTGTTCCCCAAAGAACAAACAACACGTTTTGTCCCAATCGCACCGGCCAGGGATGCCCGGACACGTTGCACCTTTGAGAATATGCGGAGGGTTTCCCTCCCTGACTTATCCACACACCAGGCTTCTCACAAAACAAATGTTTGTCCTTCTTCATCTGAGCATCAAATAGCCCCAGTCTGGTGGACGAGGGCCAGATCCTCAGCTGGCGTAAATCAGCATAGCTCAAAGGAGCTCCATTAAACTAGATGAGACTCTGACCCAGACTTTTTTTTGCCCTCTGGTCCTGGACCAAATTGATTAATTTTGCTCACGTCTTGTTTGGAGTGGTATCTAAAAGCCAAGACCTGCTCTGATCTGCCAGGAGAAAACCTAGGTGTTTTCAACTCTCCATTGCTAGGCATATTGGAAAGGTGGGTTCAAAAGACCCTTCCATTTTCTGGTGTATTAATTAGAGCTGTGAGAATAATTGAGTTTTTGGTTCACTGGCCATTCTCAAAGGAAATTTTTGGTGAATCGAAAAAGTAGCGGGAGGGGGATAATTCGAGGTTGAATGGCACATTTTTTTTTACTCTTCTGATTTTTTCAAAAATAAGACCACGGTAAATTTCAAAACAAAAAGTCATTTCAAATCGAAACGTTTCATTTCAAAAGCATCAGATTAAAACATTTTGATTTTTTTCTTTGTTTTTCGGCCAAAACAATTGAACAAACATGAGATCAATTCACACAATGCTTTGGTCAACCTGCATCTGCATTTTGGACGGGTGGGGGAAGGTTCCAGCCAGCCCTAGATTGAATTGGAAAAGATAGAACCCAGGATTTGGATCACGGAAAACTTCCGAGGCCACAGTCAGCTGATGCTGGTTGATTCTCATGCCCACTTTGCTTTGGGGTGTACAGCTGCAGAAGGTGCAGGAGAATCTGGACTCGGAGGGCAGGGAGTTGGAGTGGGGGTAGTAATTTATTTGTGAACTTCCTAGAGGGAGGTGTTTATGTATGTGTGAAAAGAGCGGGAGAGGGAATATGGGACAAAGCTCTTGATGCTGCTGACCGAGGAACACATCAGATTGAGATGTATTTAGCAAAAGAGCATGCAAACCCTCGGAAAAATGGGGGTGGAGGGGAAGGGAATTTGCTTCTGTGACTTGGGAGAGACGGAGTTTAGAACTAGGGAGGAGTTTAGCACCCAGAGTTTAGATGTCTGCATTCAAAGGAAATCGATTTGGCTGTGCAGCTCTATGGGCAAGTGGAGGAGATGGGGAATTTTTCTTGTTCCAGCCCAGCCTACTCGGCATCCCAGCAACAAATGTGAAAAACCAGTAAGGGCCTGAAAAGCTGACAGCCATTTTTATACTGGTGGAAAACACCAAAAAAGGAGGTGCTTGCTTTTCCATTGGGTCCCCGCTCCTGGTGCTATCATTACACCCATAGATAGAAAAAGCAACCGAGGCAGAACGGGTGGACCTAGCTTTCACTTACTCCAAAGCCTTGTCTACATGGGAAAGTTTCTTTCAGTATAACCTAAGGCCAGGTCAAGTCTAGACTGCAGACTTCTTCTGGCATAGCTCCGTCGGTCAGAGAGGTGTGAGCCCTGACCAACAGACCCGACCTGGCACAAGCACCTGGTGTAGGCACCGGGGCGCCAGCAATGCTGAGTTTTTACCAGTATCGCTTGTTTCACTCAGACTAAGAGATACTCTTTTGCTGGTGCTTGCCCATCTAGTATACTCCATAAGGGATGGGGCATAGACCACACTGGTAGAAGGCATCTTGATACTGGTCTCCACTAGGGATTGCACTGGGACAACTATGCTGGTAAAAAATCGCCCCCAACCGGCTTAGCCCGAGAATGCCCACATGGAGGGCATGCCAGTAATGAAAGACGCAGCCTCGCAGGCCTGATTTGGCCAAGTCTCCCCAGGCAACCCACTGGCACTATGCTCTCCCTAAAGAGGGCAGGATCAGACCCTCACATTGTCCAGTGGATTGTGACTCAGCGAGGTCCTGGTAAGGGCTGTCATCACAGTTCTAGCACCAGCCTATTGCATGCTGCAAGGCAAGTAGTCACGTCCTGTCTCTGTGCCTCAGTTTCCCCTCCAAGCCTTTGTCTGTCTGGTCTACTTAGACTGCAAATCCATTGGAGCAAGGATTCTCTTCAACAACACCCAGTGCCATGGAGCCCTGATCTTACGTAAAGCCTGTAGGTGCTACCATAACACAAGTAATAATGTCTCTTCTCCCAGTGGCCATCTTCCCTCTGAGGATCTCGAAGCCCTTTACAAACACTAACCCCGTGGGGTTGGGGTGGGGAAAACCGAGGCATGGAAAGGGGAATGAACCCATCCACGTTCACAAAGTCAGGAAGCAAAACCCTTCCCCTAGCTCAATCCTCGGGATTGTGAGTGAACGGACTAACTTGACCGATTCTGTATTTGAATCCTTTTCGGGTCAAAGCTTAAAGCTCCTTTCACTGAACGACAGCACAGGCTGTGGTTCCAGCTAGTTGTTGCACATAATACTGTGAAGTTAGGTGGAAAAAAATAGAAAGGATTTGTTCTTTTTTTATATACAAAAAATTAGGTATACATGTCCGAACACTCTTCTGTAGCAGAGAACAACTACAGTTCGTTAGCTACTAGGCACTGAGGATCTTAAAAATTGGGAAGGATATCGGTTTCAGTGGATAGACAAGAGACAGAACTGGAGATAGAGAGACAAGATGGAATTGGAATTGACTAAAAACAACCAGTGTCTTTCCTTCCACTGCACTGTAAATGGGCTTTTGCTCTAATCATGTGCAATACAGTCGGGTTGTACCAGGCATGCTTCCCCATAAAGCCATGAGAGTAATGCAGGAGAGGGCGAGAGAGGGGCTTTGTTTAATCAAAATGTGAGTGGTTTCTCTTCCGCCGCTGCCTCAGAAACAAGGGGCCCGATCTCCCTTACTTCCACGAGTAGTCCTATGCAAATCAGTGACGTTGCTCAAGAGAATGAGAGTTGCCTTTGCATTTCAGGGGCACAAGACCTTTGGTCAATAGCTGTCTTTGCTGTGTGAAAGGATTCCTAGCGCCAGGTTTTCCCAACCAGCTAACAGGCGACAAGGGACGTTTAGGCACTCGGGGGCCCGATGGTCAGTCGGTGTAAATTGCCAACACGTAACATCAGAAAGGGAGGCTGACTGTTGCTGACATTGAAGTCAATGGAGCAATGACAATATACACCCGCTGAAAATCTGCCCCTCAGTTTAGAAGGCCGCTAGTCTCGCTGTCTGAGGATTTCACAGAATAATAATAATCACGCATACACTGTTATACTATGGACCAGATCTGCCACTGGTGTCAATTGTGATAGCTTGATAACTTAGCCCAGCTGAAGAGATGCCTAAATCTACTGCAAGACCTTGCATCTAAAAGGACCTCACAGACATTAACAAATTAAGCCTAACAACATTCCTGAGAGGTAGGGGACATGCTGTGCATGCAATACCAGGGTACATCAGACTTCTGTTGCCGGTATATTAACCGTCTGCCTTCCACAAGTACCGAAGAGTCTCATAATTGATTTGTTTGCAGCTACGGTAGGAACATGTTAAAAATCCACCCATGTCTCAGCAGTTAGGGTGAGCCCCATTAGCAACACGCTGGCTGAGAAAATACATGTCCCATGGAGAGCAATTTTTTGTGGACAGCTTCTTCCACACAAAAAAAAACAAAAAAAACAAGGCAGATTCTGATCCAAATGGCACCAGCCTAAATCAGGAGTAACTCTGTTGAGTTCAGCAGTAGATTTATAACAGTAGTGCAACTCAGATCAGAATCTAGGCAGAATCTCTACATAAGTAGATAGCGAGTGGGAGAGTTACCTTAGAAAACAAAACATGGCTCTGTGTCTATTGATCAGAAACTCTTCCGAACAAGGAAGGCACCTTTCTCTTTGTTGTGAAATACTATGTAAATTTAGGGGGAATACAGCAATTAGTAATAGCAATAATACAAAGAAGAGATATCTAAGAACTAAACCAGACAAGTGATTTCTCTGCCGTGTATTTCCTAGGCCCTGAGGGAATTGTTTCTAATCTTTGGTGATTGCTAGCAAAATACTGGTTACCACCCAAAAAATTGCAGATTTTTTTAGGCCTAAAATAATTCCTTTATTATTTAAAAAAAAAATCAAATGGCTTTGAAAAAAATCAAAGAGCTACACAGACACTCAAATTTTAAAAAATCAAACTTATTTTTAAAATAAATGCCCCTTCTCTCTCTCTTCCCTAATATTACTATGCTTTACGGACCAACTTTTCAAAAGAGCTCAGTTCCCATTTAGGCACCTACCTAAACCATCCAGATTTCCACCAGTGCTTCTCAATAGATGCCCGGCACTTTTAAAAAATCTACTCCCTCAATCATGTGTAAAACCAGAGAGAATTGTGACATTCAAATTTACTTTTTGGGGAGGAAGTGACCTGCCAGTGTCACTTGTTTCTAGTCAATTTCACTTTCAGGCCCTGATGCACAATGCTGCAAAGGGGAAACCAGCGAGCCAAGGAAATGGTTGCTTGGTTAAAAAGAGAAAAAAAAAATCCTATTCTCTCTGGAATTAAACAAACAAATAAATAAATAAATAATGGAAACGTTTTCACTGGTCTTAGGTTTTGTAAAAACTTTCTTCCTACGACTTCCTATTGTATCTGTGCAAAGCCTAAATTCTGGACCAAACCTAGCAGATTATCGCCGTGGTAGATTAGCGCATAAATGCAATGTACCTAGTGAGTATGTAAAATCAGCCAGATACTCTGAGAGCAGATGCTTTAGAAATGCACTTAACAATAAAACCACAGACTGAAGCCAACCCTTCGTTATGACCCCAGTGGCAAATCCTTTAAACTGGGCGGTTGAACTTCAGTGAGCTGGCTAGTAGATTGCTAGCCGTTTGGCCACCAAAAGTGACAAAGGTGTTTAAATGGCGAAAAGGGATTTCTCCTAATCGTTATAATAATTAACAAAAGACTTCATCTGCGGGGAACGCAACGTGATCCGTTTCCAGTGCCAGGTGCGAGGGGCAGAAAAGCAAAAATTCAGACTATTCGATTACTGGGAAATGGGCTGGGGAATAGAGCTATTGAAAGTTGACTCAACGTCACTATACTCAGAGTGAATTCACCCCAATAAAATAATACTGAGGAAACTAAAAAAAAAAACCCGTAACATTCTGCAAATCAGCGCCTGTATTGGACCACTCCCCATGCCCTGGTTCAATCTATTTGTTTCCATGTGTCCCTTTTTAAAGTTAAATGACTTTCGAGACGAAGTCATCACTCACGACCAAACCTTTGTGCAAGTCTATTTGTAATTAAATTTCCCGTAAATATTCTTGATCTGAGAAAAAAAGGGCTGCAATAAGAAACACCCCTTGTAAGATACAATTTGAATTCTATGTTTGTAATTCATTAATACACTCTAGAATTTTTCCGTAGAGCCCAGTTTTTGTAAATTGCATTTGAGGATTTGTATGGAAATTTGATATTTTTTTTGAGTGGGGTTTTGTGGGGTTTCTCCAGCTATCATTCCCAGCCTACGATTACTGGCAAAGAATTAAAATATCATTTCTGAACCTACGCTCAATAATTTCAATTGAGCGTGTGTCTTCTGCACAGAAGCAAGGGAATCATTCAAACAATGCTTGAAATCCTTTGAATCAAAAAATTATCCCAAATTTAAACTGGCATGGAACAAATTATATAATGTATCATTGTATAATCAGAAAAAAAGATAAGTAGATGTATCTTGATAGATAGATCTCTTTGTTTATTTTCACCTAATAGTTGAAGCTTACTTGCCAATGTAAATATTTACCTGGAATAAAATTCCAAGTAAGGTGGATGTTAAAAAATCAAAAGGAATACAAAAAACAGAGTTGTTTACAAATGCCTTTGAATCTCTCAGCATAGATGTTTCAAATGTTGAGTAACCACTAAAAAAACGTAGTGTCCACTCAACCAGAATTGTAGTGATCTAAGCTCACCTTGGGCTATAAAGACACGTTTGTTAATGAACATAGGCCAACAATTTTCTTATTATGCTCCCTAATGCTGTGTAGGGTTATGACAGACATCATGTTTAGCTCAGCAGTTCAATAAGGTACATATGTGGGTTTCCTGACCTGGCTTCTCTCTTTATTTACAAAAAAAAAAAAGACTTTGTCAAATCCTCAGCTGATGTTGATTTCAGCTGAGCTGTGCCAGTCTACACCACATGAGAATCTGGCCACGGTGTGATGCGTGTTTGGACTACAGGGCTCTTTTTGCATTGACCACAGCTTGACATCAATTTTATTTTAAAGAGTTGACTTCTAAGGCAGAGGTTTCCAGGTGTGAATATGGCTCCACACTGCAAGAACTTTTGCCCTATGGAAACTCTCTAACCTAGTGCTTTGCCACATGCCCGTCACCGTGTCGCCCAAATGCGTTACGGGGGCCGCAGTAAAAGGAATAATAGAGGTAAAACCACCCCCTTTCTAACTTCCTTCTCAAAGCCATGCCCATGATCTGAGAAGACATAATCGCCAGATTTGACAGAGAGCTTAATAAAGAAATTAACACATGTAACTGAAAAGAAAATACGGGGAGAAGGAAATCAACTGAGCTATCCCAGCTCCCATTTGGCTCAGGGATAAATCACAAGGATTTTATGTTGATGATTTGAATGGTCATTGGTGCAGAATGAACTTATTAGAAGCTTTCTTGTATATATATAAGTATATATAAATAAACGAGAGTAGCAAGAGTTGCTAAGATCTGCTACTAGTATCCAGTGGGATTTGCAGTAATCATCTCACCAAAAGAAGATTAAATGCCATGAATGCATTATTGCAGCCAAATTACTGGGCACATTCATAGAACGGGAGGGGGCAAAGTTTTCAAAGACAAATCTTTACCCTAGCGAGTGGGGGGGGAAGGGATTTGCCTTGATGTTTTTCTTAAATATGTCCCATCGTGGGAGAGAAACTTCGCCACTTTTTCCAGTCCACTCCTTAACTGAGAAAATTAAATGTACAAGAGAAGTTTTTAATAGTATGGTTGAAATGCTGGTCGTCTGTGAAAAGGTTCAAAAAGAATGTGATTCCTATTTAAGTCGTATGGATTCTTGATTGTTACTAGTTAAAGAAGGTATTTTGCATTATAAATGAAGTACCATAGATACTGAGTATTATTATTATATGCATACATCATCATATGTGTATCTTATACTGAGAGATACCCATGCTGTCGCACGCTTTTTGCAATCCTACATTTGCTCAAGTGTATCTCCAGGGCTTTGAGATCTGATGAAAGATGCTATCTGAAGGCCAGGTATGTTGTTCCTTCCACTCAATATATTCATGTGAGGAACCCATGAATGTTACATTACTGCTAAATTCTAGTTTAATTCTAAATCCTGAGAATGGTTACTATAAGGGAGATGAATTCAGTGTAGTCAGCTTTGGCCTTTTTTTGTATTCCTATCACAGACATACAGATGCGTTTTGAAAAAAAAAAATATTTCTATTCCCACTGTCTTCACTGCCTACCTTGTTCTAAATAAAATACATATAGGCACAGTGAAAATTCCTACCTCTGCGGAGCAACTCGCTCTAAATCAAGCCCTATTTAAAAATCCAAGAGAAACTAAAGGTTCATTGGTTCAAAGGATTAATTTAGCTGATCAGATAGTCAAGTGAAATATGAATTAGGGTTATTTCCCATGATCCTTTTGTTGTAATCGACAAGTACAGGGACTTGGGGAAATTTAGCCTTTTAAGGATTCTGCTTTTTTCTTGCTAAAAAACAATCAACAAATATCCAGGCTTTACTTTCTCAGGCCCAAATGGGGAAGTACAGTAGACAACTCTGGGGAATCGGTATGCAGGAATGTTAAGGGGGAGCGCTGATGAACTTGGGATTGGCAAAAAGGCCAAACCATCTGATTTTGTTTAGATCAGAAATTTCAGCCAAGGGCTGGTGCAATGGTTAATTCAGTGGAATGAAAGTTCCCTGATATTTGCCTTGCATCAGATACTGTGAAGTTTTCCCTTCATTTAAAAAACAAAATAGCTACATGGAACAAGAAAGGAAAACCAGTCCGAGCAGCAAATAAAACAGAGATGGGTTGAGACCTCGACAAAAGCAATTCTGATGCATTTCTAGCCTATGGGTTTCCACTTTACCCTAATCCCCTGTTAAGAGCTGGGATTCTTTTGGTGCTGGGGAATATGTGGGGATGGGATGGGAATGATATTAAGAATATACTGAGTCCCTAAGACAGCAGTGTAGGAACTGTAAACTCCCAGCTAGAGAGGGAGAGCCCTGGCTAGGGCTTTGGGGACAGATAGCAGGGTGGCAAGTAGGGAAGGGAGACAATACACAGGGAACCACAGGGCGCTTGCAAGGAGGATTGTCAAGCGGAAGGATGATGCCTGGTACACATGACCCTGTTGCCTTCAGTAAGGGGGAAGCTGAGGAGATCTGCAGAGGTGGGCATCCTGTCTCAAGAGCAGAGAAAGGGTGGGAAAGGAGAGGGTGAGAAAACAGACGGGGAAAGAAAGAAAAGAGAGATGTCATGAGAGAGGAGAGGGAGAGAGACAATTAGGGAAAGAGAAAAAGGGATGGAGAGAGAGGAGGAGGGAATGGGAAGGGAAGAAAGATTTAGAGAAGGAAAAGAAAAGTAGTGAGAAAAGAGAAAGTGGATGAATGAGAAAATGGTAGAGATGCAGAAAAAAAGGCAAGAAGAAATTCAAGAGAGAGAAAAGAGAGAGAGAGAAAAGAAAAAGAATAAAAAGATTTTCTCTCTCTTTTTCATTTCTTGTTTTTGGAATGAGAGAGAGGAATGACCAAAGAAAGAAAACCTTTCCTTCTTTCTCCCCTTTCACATTCCCATTTTTCTCTCTCACTCCTCCTCCTTCCTGAGAAAGAGGAAACAGAGAGAGAGAGAAGAAAGACTAGAGAAGGAACATCAAAAGAAACCAAAGAAAAGAAAGCAAGATAACAGAGAGAGAGAGGAAAAAGAAACACAGAAGGGATGAAAAAAGAAAAAGAAAAGAGAGAGAACACAGAAAGAAAAAGAAAGAAAGAGAAGAAAGATGGAGAAAGGGAGAGCAGAGAGAGGGACCCCAGGAAGAGACACAGAAAAGGAGAGCAGAGAGGGGGAAGGGACTCCAAGAAGAGACAGAGAGAAGAGGACACAGAAAGGGAAAGCAGAGAGAGGGACCCCAGGAAGAGACACAGAAAAGGGAGAGCAGAGAGAGGGAAGGGACTCCAAGAAGAGACAGAGAGAAGAGGACACAGAAAGGGAAAGCAGAGAGGGGGACCCCAGAGGGACACGGCAGCCAGGCGAGGCTGGAAAGCGAAGGAGCGGTGGGGCCGGGCCGAGCCGAGCCAGGCCGGGTGGGGACGACAGGGGGGCTCACCTTCCCGGCGCATGCCGACCTTGAGGCACTTCTTGAGGCGGCAGTACTGGCACTGGTTGCGGTGGTGCTGGTCGATGGGGCACTCCCGGTTGCTGCGGCAGGTGTAGCTCAGGTTGCGGCGCACCGAGCGCTTGAAGAAACTCTTGCAGCCCTCGCAGGTGAACTGCCCGTAGTGCTTCCCGCTGGACTTGTCCCCGCACACCATGCAGTCCACGCTCGGCGGGGCGCCCCCCTTCTCCCCCGCCTCCGGCGGGCCCGGGGCCACCGCGCCCTTCGGGGGGCCCGGCGGCGGAGGGGCCACCCCCGGCTCCGGAGCGCACGGCAGGCCCGGCGGGGGCTGGGCGCCTGGCGGGCCCCCGGGGATCTCCTCCTGCCAAGGGTTCACGACCATGGCCATACTAGCGCGGGGAGGGGCAGGGGCAGGGGCAGGAGGAGAGGAGTCAGGATGGGGGGAAGGAGGAAGGAGTGGTAGAGGAGAAGACGGGATGGAGGAAGGGGTGGTAGAGGAGAAGACTCAGGATAGGAGGAAGGAGAGGTGGAGGAGAGGACTCAGGATGGGAGGAAGGAGTGGTGGAGGAGAGGACTCGTGATGGAGGGAAGGAGGAAGGAGTGGTAGAGGAGAAGGGTCAGGGTGGGAGGAAGGAGTGGTGGAGGAGAAGACGGGATGGAGGAAGGAGTGGTGGAGGAGAGGACTCGTGATGGAGGGAAGGAGGAAGGAGCGGTGGAGGAGAGGACTCGAGGGAGGAAGGAGTGGTGGAGGAGAGGACTCGGGATGGAGGGAAGGAGGAAGGAGCGGCGGAAGAGAGGACTCGGGATGGGAGGAAGGAGTAGTGGAGGAGAAGACGGGATGGAGGAAGGGGTGGTGGAGGAGAGGACTCGGGATGGAGGGAAGGAGGAAGGAGTGGTGGAGGAGAAGACGGGATGGAGGAAGGAGTGGTGGAGGAGAGGACTCGGGATGGAGGGAAGGAGGAAGGAGCGGTGGAGGAGAGGACTCGAGGGAGGAAGGAGCGGTAGAGGACCAGACTCAGGATGGGAGGAAGGAGCGGTGGAAGAGAGGACTTGGGATGGGGGCGAGGGCAGGAAGAAGGGAAGGGGGAGCAGATAGGTGGATAGAGGAGGAGAGAGAAAGTTAATCCACCCAGCAAGGAAAGGAACCAATGAAACGGGAGTGGTATTTTGAAGTCTCTCCTCTGTGATCGAAAAGGAATTCGGTCCGTTTCTTCGTGGCTCCCAAACCCTCCAGCAACCGAAAGAGAGAGAAAGAGAAAACAACAACCTCCTTTTTAAAAATACCCCCTCTGTCCTGGCGCGGGGGGAACGGGAGAAATAAGGTTTTGTTTAGATTAAATTCTCTCTCCCTGCTGGGTGTGTAGCTATAATAACAAATAATTAATATTTGCAACGTCGATTTGGTCTTTGCAAAGAGCAGAATTATAATCAGAGGGAAAGGGGCGGGGAGGGGGGGGGGAGAGAGAAAAGAGCTAAAATGACGAAGCTAGATTCCTGGAGGGTTTTATTGTCATTTCAGCCATACCAAAAATCCATCGCTCTTGTCTTCCCCACCCCATTCAAACAACCCCAACCAAACTTTGCTGGACGCAGAAACTCCCAAGGGATTTCCAATTCCTTATGGATCTGGGACGGGGCAGGGGGGAGACAGAGAAAGGGAGAAAAGGGGGGAGAGAGAGAAGAAAAAAACCCATCAAAAGGCTACAAGCGGTAAGTATTTCACAATAAACTCTCAGCAAATGTGGACCGTGGTTTCTCTTCCAAACCCAGCTGAATAAAATACCAGAAGCCGAACACACACCGCGCACGTTGGCAACAGATTTTAAAAAAAAAATAAAAAAAGATTCTCCCCCTGTCTCTCTCACGTGCATCCACATTTAAAAGCGATTAATTCCTAATCAACCCCAGAGAACCCTAATTACAAACACAACCGGTCGCCAAGATCTAAAATAAAACCACCCGCCCTCCCCACGCACCGAGGGATCCCGCATCCACGGGGAGCGCGGGGGATTCCTCGCTTATCCTCCGTCAATGCAAATGGGAACCCAGATATCCCACCAAATTGGCTTTTGGATGCAGAGACTAGGCTCGGATCCGCGCTCGGTTTCTTTCGACAATTTCACTGCCTCTGATCAGGCGGACAAGTTGGGCGGAAAAGGGTAAGAGGAAAAATAAACATAACATACAAAATAAGGCAGCGTTTAAATCCTCCAGGGCCTTGCGGAGTTTATCCGTCTCCGATTCTTCCTTCCCTGTATGGAAGGAACTATGCCCGAGTCTCTTTCACACACGCGATTATCTGCCAATACTTCGGTGCGTGTTTTGTTTAGTCTGAATCGGAATATTTCCCGTCGTTTTCTCTCCTTCCTTCGATTTGTAGCCGGCAAGCAGACGGGCTTCTTTTGACTTTGCACCACTCTGACCATTTGGTTTAAAGTGACTTTATTTGGGGAGGGGGTCAAGCTGTACCAAACTACGTACATTGGCAAAGAAACGCGTCCAGAAGAGGCAAAAGTGGGGTGGGGAGGAAACAATGGGAGCAGAGCTAAATAGAGAGATCATTTAAAAGAAATGTACTGTACCTTGTGAAAGGCAATTTCGTTTCTCTTCTGTCTCAGCCTTGGGGAAGGATGGTCTAGAGTGTAGCTGCTGTTTTGTGTCTTTTCAAAGCTAGATTATTAATCACACGCACATTTCACAAGGTTTTCTCTCCCCCCCCCCTCCTTTTTGTGTGTGTGTGTGTGTGTCTGCGTATGACTTGCAGGCTCATAAAAGTCAAGATCTGAAATGAGATGGAGACAGATTCCACCTTTTGAATTTTCCTCTGTCTCCTGTTCCCCCTCCTTGGAGAGAAACAAGGGGTGTTTTTTTTGGGGGGGGGCTGCGGAGGAAGGGGGGGAAATCGCAACACACACAAACTTTTAAAGTGAAAGAATGGCCCTTGTGCTTGTCAATTCCGCCCCCCCCCGTCTCCTCCCCCTCGAAGATGGTCCCTGGGAGGATCACGTGGAGAGCCGCTGAACTCTGACAATGTGGCCATGGAGACACTTTCCTTATAAGGCCCAACATTCCATGTAGGGGAGGGGGCTGGGGGTGGAACCAGCCCGTGCAACGCGGCGGAGCCCTGCCTCCATCAACGGTTGCGGAGGGCCCTGATTGGTTCAGCCCTGGGGAGGCGGTGGGTGGGCGTGGCTTGCCCTGGTCTGTGGGTGCAAAGTCAGGGAGGGGAGCGATTTAAAAGGGGTGGAGACGCCGCGGGTTCGGGCCACGCCTCCTGCTGTCACTTGCTCCCGCTTGCAAGGGCGCTGCGAGGTCTGGCGCATGGAGGGGAGGGAAAGTGACACAGGGAAATCTGCCTGTTGCTGTGACTTAATAAACGGCCCTGGAACGCAGTGCCACCTCGGATTGCTCACGTCTCATAAGGTTGCATAATTCGAATGAGTCAAGACCGGGCTGGCTTTGCTCCCTGTTAAAGGCAGAAAGCTCTGATTTAACCCAGGGAGTGGGCTAGGAGACGTTAGAGAGTTACAGGAATGTCCCCATGCCTGCAAATGCGAGATCTGTAGCTTGCCAATTAGAGTGACCAGGTGTCCCGACTTTATAGGCACAGTCCTGATTTTTGGGTCTTTTTTCTTATATAGGCTCCTATTACCCACAGCCCCGGTCCCAATTTTTCACTCTTGCTGTCTGGTCACCCTAATGCCAGCAGATCAGTTATTCCACTGACTGATTAGTAAACGTTTGAAGAGAGAAAGCACTGCATGTTGTGATGATGCTTCCATAGATACCAGGGTGGTATATATGTATATACTTCTTGCATCTGAAGAAGTGAGGTTTTTTTAACTATGAAAGCTTATGCCCAAATAAATCTGTTAGTCTTTAAGGTGCCACCGGACTCCTTGTTGTTTTTTCAGGGTGCTATAGATAGTCCTGAAAATAGATAGCTTAGTTCAGGTATTATCAATTCATTATTATTATTTTGTATATTATGCACATTCAGCGCCGCAATGGTGCTACACTTTTTTTTTTACAGCCAAATAAAATATACACAAACTCTTCACTGAGTGTGCAATCTAGCACAGTAGTTTTCAACCTTTTTTTTCATTTTCTGGCTGCCTAAAAAATTTCAAATGGAGGGGCAGATCCCTTTGGAAATCGTAGACAGAGTCTGCAGACAGCAGGTTGAAAAGCCTCTGTTCTAAGGTGAGGACAACCTTTTGCGGAATCCTTAGACATAGTCTGTGGACCCCCAGGGGTCCATGGATAACAGGTTGAAAACCACCGGTCTAGCACAATGCTGTTACTATATAAATAATACTATTTTAGCCTTAGCTAGAGCAGGGTTGCTTCAAATTTTTAAAAGCTAAAACTCCTGATGCGTTTACTTACATTAATATTTCTATTCTATTTGCACGTATTTATGTTTGTAAAGAGCAGCCTAAATATATAGCCTAATAGAAATGATTTTAATTGTTTTTAAATAGATTACAAAAATAGTTTAGATAGGGTAGTCATATAACCTCACTGTTGCAGAATTGGTTGATGATCTAATATAATTATAATTAATTATAATTAATATAAATTTCAATTACTTGACCCTTATATTTGTGTTTATATTTTTAGATTTTTGACAAATTAAATTAAAAGAGAGAACTGAAAAGGACCAAAACATTAATGTAAGGATGAGATTAAAAAAGCAAACCTCCTGGTGGGAAAACACATTTTCACAATAATACTTATAGGAGATAATACTATATTACTTGAACCCTTTGTTACTTTGATTTAAAACACAGATTTAACGCTCAAAACAGAAAGAATAACTGGCAAGATTAAATAGCCGAATGCAAAACAGTTAAGGTTTGTACCACATTTTGCAAAGGTAAAGCACTATCTAAGTGCTAAATATTTTTAAATAAGGAAATGAACTCACATGAATTAATCCTAAAGTTCTGAAAAAGGCTGACCACATGCCTAAAATAATCATAATAATAATAATAAGGTGACCTATTGTTAAGCTGATGGGAATACATCTGCACAGAGCTGTCAAGATGTGACAATTTGAATGAGTGAAAAAAAAATCCAAGTGAGATTTTTAAGTGTCTAATTGAAGCTACACATTACATGCGGGTACACACATCCTTCCTTCTTGAACGAGCCTTAAAAATGTGCTTTAAAACACATCCAGAAGTCTGGGCGGTCTCCCTTCCCAGATGAGCTATCAGGAGGAAAAATGAGGGTTTCTTGCCAAGGAAGAAATGTTATTTTGTTAACAGAGTTGTCCCAGGTACCACCTCCAAAATCATATGCTCTCACTACCTAACCTGGCCTACCCATTACCCAGAAAATGAGCGGGGTAGGGGGATCGTTATTTTAAAATAAAGATTCCCGGGAGAATGATTGTAAGTCGACCAAGTGCTAGTCTCATCAGCATGCAGCTCCAGCGCTGTGCCGTGAAAGGTAGAACTGAGTGGGGGGAGAGGAGGTTGCGAAATTAAAACTCCACAGAAACAGGAGACTAAAAGGAAGATAAAAGGAGAGAGTGAAAGAAACCGACAGCTTCTCAACCAAACTGGGGAAGATGGCGAAGGCATGGCGGTGACATAAACCCACTGGGCTCTTTGTCTGCCAGAGCTGAGAACCTCCTTCCTACAAACTCTGTCTGCCATGGAGCCTCTCCTTAAATAGAGTTCCTACATTCCAGATCACCCTGTGGCAAAGGAATGAATGAGCAGGGTCACATCCTGATCCCTTTGCCATGGGTGCTGAATTTGTGCCATTCTCTGTGCTCTGTGTGGCCCACTGTCTTGCTTTCAATGGATTTCCCTTCCCTCCTGTAAGAAAAGAGACTGCCATGAATGGTGAATTTAACAGGGGCACATATAGGTAGCTATACCCTCTTGAGGCTGTCTACACAGTGGTTATAGGATATAGCATTGATCATACTCATCTTTTACCTTGTGCCCCCTTCGTTGAAGCTGCTTGTTGTCTCTTGCTTTGTACTGTTATGGCAGGCGTCACCAGGTGGTGCTGTTACAAAGAGTCTTTGTGTTAGCATGCGAGCAACATACAGTCTTACAAGAAATGCTGCGTTGTTGTTAGTGTTGCAATGTTGTCATTGGCAGGGGAGCTTTGGCAAGCAACAAGAGAGTTTGCTCTCTGTCTCTCTTTCTCTGTCTCCTCTAGTGTATTTAACCAGGGTTAATTCTTGAGGCAGAATTGCTGCCTGGGAGCCTGGAGCTGCTAGCTGGACTGAGATTCGTGTAAGGGGCTTGCTTCCATGCTGTTTGTGACCACCTCTGTTCCAGGACTGGTGTAAATAAAATGAATCACACCAAGAAAATGTCCAGACTTTGTATCACTAATTTCTCCTCCAGTAAGAAACCAACCTGCCAGGCCCCAATATCTGCTTCCCTTTGATAGAAGGGGGACAATATTTTAGATCAGAGCAGGAATGGCAAAACTCCCATTGACTTCCCTGGGGCAGGATTTTGCCCATAGATTTTTAAGGGCATAAGGGATCATCTAGCCCAGTGATACTCAGATGTCAGTGGTTCAGGAACCAAATTAGCGACCAATAGTGCCCAACAGAGCCACAGGAGTGTGAATTCATTGTTTCATTTACTATTGTACTATATATTCATATTTAGTTTATATGTATATATTATTCTCACAGCAAAATGACTGACCAAGTATTATTATTTTATCAACTACAATTGGCTAATAATATAGTAAATGCATCCTGACTGGTTAATGACTTAGATTGATTAATAATTAAATCCCCCAGTGTTTTAATATCATATACTTCAAAGAGCTGCAGGAGATGCATTAAAGAGCCACTCGCAACTCATGAGCCATTTGCGACTCAGTCTGAGTATCACCGATCTAGCCTGACCTCCTACGTAACATATAGGCCATTTCTGGCACCTTGCTTTGCAGCAACTGGCATTGGCCACTGTCAGAGACAGGCTACTGGGCTAGACATTCTGATGCTGTTTAATTTTTATAATGCTGATACCAGATGCCATGGTGATGGGCACATTAGAGGTTTTTTCCTTGTGGTCCAAAATGCTACAGTCCTCAATGGTGTTGCCACAGTGTAACTGTGCCATTCTGGTAGTATTATTTGATACACACACCCAGCTGAGACTGTCTTTCTTACGAGATTGATGTTAGGTGAGCGGAAGAAAATGCAAACAGTTTGCACTCTTGTAAGGAGGTATCTGCTCTCTGTCACACCTGTTCACTGGATTCTTTCAATTCCATGCTGACCTTCATGAGACATCCCTTCCCTTTCCTGCCTGTCGGCAGAGAGTAGCTGCAGGCGCCTCAAAGCTCAGGTGTCTTGGATGAACTAGTCAAACCAGCATAGCCTGTGACACTGGAGCTTGGAGAATGCACCTTTGGGCCTGTGCTACAGAATGCAACACGCAGCTCAGAAACCACTGGCTGGAAATCCCTTGCAGAGCAAATCTTTACCCTATAGAGAGTCTTTGGTCGGGGAGGAGCTCAAAGCTCTTGCATTAATCAGTGAAGATCCCCACTGCCCTTTGGAGTTTTAGAAATAAAGTGACTTTCTCAAGGCCATGCAGCATGTGTGAGACCTGGTAATATGCCCTAGGAATTTCAGCTGCCAGCCGCTCACTCACAGACCACCCTCCCTCACCAGCAGCAGGAATAGAATCCAAGAGTCCAGTCACTAGACCCATGCTCTGTGCCAGAAACAGGGATAGAACCCCAGAGTCCTGACACCCTGTCCCCCCCCAGCTGTAATCACTAGTCCGCACTCCCTGACCCATTCTGTGTGACATGTTCTTTGTATTTTTCACTCCTTCTTGCATGAAAATAGTGTCTTTGTTGCTTGGAGATTCAGCCATTCCCCGTCTGAGGTCATAATCCTCTGACATCACTTCCATCTTCATGGCAACCAAGTGAGGTATCAGAGGAGAGGGAGGAGTAGCAGGAATGAAGCAATGAAGAAGAGGCCTCATTTTCGTGTGTCTGTTAGGAAAAGCGGAGAAAGACAAACCGTTAAGAGCTCTGAGACCGCAGTGGTACAAATAACTACACAAAGGCAATGCAGTGTCAGGTCAAACCTGGGAGCATGAGTAGGGCGCCAAAAAAAATCCAGAGATTGGCTTAAAAATCATGCAATTTTACCCAAATAATAATAAATGTTGGGTTCTCTTTTTTTGCCCCCCTTTTTTAATTTAGTAATTTGAGTCATGCTCACTACATGTTTTCAGGCTTCCCTTCACAATTGCGAGTGCTAGAAACTCACTTAAAAAAAACAAAATTCCCATGTAATTACATGAATCCGGGAGCTGGGGCTTTAAGAAAAGCACCAAATGGCGCAAGGCTCATGAAAAGACCTTGAGAGTTGGCAACGCTGCAGCAGGCTGGAGTCTCAAGAGCGTCATCCAGAGTTCTCTATCAGCTCTTTTGACTAATCTGGCCTTACTGAAACGCTGTCACTTTAACTTAGAGCTGGAATGGAGCTTTCCAGAGAGTTCGCTTCTCACCTTACATTTTTCAACTGTAAATCACCATCTGGGGCTCTAATTTTGGTCGAGCACCAGGATGCAATGCGCTTGTGCTCCCAGGTCACAGGAAATCGAAAGGGCTCACCTATTCAGCTAGCCACATTCCATGTGGTGGGAAAAGGAACTGTGGTTTTGCAGTCCAGCAAACATATCTATATATCATACACATGTGTCTAAATAGATATATTTAGCTTTGCTCAGGATTGCTTCAATGTCTTGATTGCATCGTTAAGTGGCCGATAATTATACTTGTTGTGTCCATAGTTACCAGAAACTCTTTAAATCAAGACACTGAGAGCCTGATTCATCATTGCCTGGCACCTCGTGCAGTCATCGACACCCGAATGAAGTGAGGGCAAATCAGAAAGGCAGCATTTTACTCTTGCCTGGCGCTGGTTTAAATAAGTGGGCAAGGGGCAGGACATTGGAGGGGCAGGCCCAGGGGACTGAGCAGTGAGGTGTGTAACTCTGAGTTGTGTCTGCACTGCGCCAGCATGTATACAGCACTGATGAAATTCCCAAAGTCTGATGCAGTTCAGTGTAAGAATGGAAACAATGGATTCGCTATGTGTCTGGGTGGGGTGGGGGTTCTAACTGATTCACTGGTTTGGTTTGAAATCAAGAGGCAATATCCCCATGACATGAACTTAGAACAATTAAATTCGCAAACCGATCAATTTCTTTTCTTTTCTTTTTGCTTCTGGTCAGTTTCACTTTCTGGCTTTTGTCCCACGCTATCAAGATTCTGTTGAGTTTGGATTCCCAGGAAGGCACACATCCAAGCTATGGTCCCGATTCTGTGATCAGATCCATGCCTTTCTTCACTTAAGAGGGGCTCTCTGTATGAATCCGATTGCAGTGTCGGGCTCAGAACTGTTTCCAATCCCTTTTTCACCCCTCCTTTCCAAGAAAATATCAGGAAACCTCTTTTAGTCCCATTTCAAAACTTAAAAACAAACTAACCTTACATCTGAGGCTTAATCTTCTTGAGCCAAACCTTCATCTGGTGTAAACCAGCAAGGCTCCCCACTGATGGAGTTACACTGATTTACATGAGCTGAGGATCTTGGCCTTGGAGTGCCCCTTTAAGAATGCAAGGGACTCGTTCGAACTCAGCAGTCAGTGATGTCTTTAAGATACACTCACATCTCTAGGACCCTTTTAAGCTGTGTGGTTGGTCAAAGGAGACAGTAAATAAGCTGGTTCCTATAATTGCTCATAAAACCGTTCACTTGAAATTTCATTATTCATTCTCTGCAGGGCCAGAGGGCCATCAGCGCCATAAATTTGCTTTGGGTTCCCTTTTAGGAAAAATTCATTACCTTTTACCTCAAGATGGAGTGAAATCCTTGCATTGAGGTCAGAACTTCCAAGGGCCGTTGGGTGATTTATAAAGTTGAGGGGGGAGGGTGGTCTCAGCTTTCAAGATGATTCACTCCGTCAGGTGTGACTTCAGCTTTGAATTAGGTTAGAGGAGGAGGAACTTACTTCGAGATTTTAAAAACCTGATTTTTCCAGCAGGCCTTTTAACTTCACTTGGTTATTTGTATTCCCCCCAACCCCTCCTTTCTAAGAACCAGATTTTCCAAAGAGCCTTGGGCCACGTTTTCAAGTGTCCAGAACCCACAATTGGAGCCAGATATTCCCAAAAGCTAAACACCTCATGAGCTGAAAATTCAGTGCCTGATGCCTGGGCTCTTTAGAAAATCCAACCCCGATTTTCATTGCTGATCCTGTTTGTAAATCTGACCTCCTAATGCCTTGATTTGGGACAGTGCTTAAGCATGTACTTAAGCCTATTCCTGTTTAGGACAGCAGTTAATAGGCATCCTTCAGTCTCGAGAGACAGTGAGTATGGACCTCGGAGAGGTAAAGATTTACTCAGTTGGTTTTATGGCAGCCAGGGCCCTGGCTGAAGAGACTCACTGGAGAGAGACAGTCTCTGCAGCATGTGTCACATTTAAAGGTGACGTTTCGACCCTTTGGGCTCTGCTTTCTGTGATCTCTTTTCTCCTCTGCTAAACTGGACGGCTTCCTCTCATAACTCTGGAGACCTTTGTTAAGCTCTTGCTTCCAAAGGCTGTGCTCAAAATGGGAAATGACTGCCTCGGACGGAGTACTGCGGAAAGGGATCTGGGGGTCGTAGTGGACCACAAGCTAAATATGAGTCACCAGTGTAACGCTGTTGCAAAAAAAGCGAACATCACACTCTGAGATGTATTAGCAATAGTGTTGTAAGCAAGACATGAGAAATAATTCTATTCCGCTCCACTCTGCGCTGATTAGGCCTCAACTGGACTATTGTAACCAGTTCTGGGTGCCCCATTTCAGGAAAGATGTGGACAAATTGGAGAAAGTCCAGAGAAGAGCAATAAAAATGATGAAAGGTCTAGAAAACATGACTTGTAAGGAAATATTGAAAAAAATTTAGTCTGGAGAAGAGAAGACTGAGAGGGGACATGATAACAGTTTTCAAGTACGTAAAAGATTGTTACAAGGAGGAGGGAGAAAAACTGTTCTTCTTAACCTCTGAGGATAGAACAAGAAGCAATGGGCTAAAATTGCAGCAAGGGAGGTTTAGGTTGGACGTTAGGAAAAACTTCCTGTCTGGGTGGTTAAGCACTGGAATAAATTGCCTAGGGAGGTTGTGGAATCTCCATCATTGGAGATTTTTAAGAGCAGGTTGGACAAACCCCTGTTAGGGATGGTCTAGATAATACTTAGTCCTGCCACGATTGCAGGGGACTGGACTAGATGATCTCTTGAGGTCCTTTCCAGTCCTATGATTCAATGATCTTCCCAGTTGTCCACATCCAGGTCCAGTTCTTCGAGGTCTCACTTTCATGCATCCTTGAAACACAATTTTGGGCATCCTTTGGGTCTTTATCCAGATGCCAAATGGCCACAGAGGATGTCCTTTTGAATGCACCCATCGTTCATGCAGCACACCAAGTCTCTGTGTGAGGAGTGTTTGCATGCTGGGTATGCTGGCCCGCTTGCAGTTACACACGTGACTTCAATGGGAGGTCAGACTATGCTTAAAGTTAAGCCTGCACTTATATTTGTCCCAAAGGTGGATGCTGTCCAGAATCGGGACCCTAACTAAAGGCTGTGTTTTCAAAGCTCCCAGCACCTCCCTCTGTGACAGCAACGGACAGATTTTCTCAAGAATGTAGCTCTTTGGAAAACCTCCCCACTTGTTTAGGTGCCTAAAAGGGAGATGGGCTCTTGCAAAGCCTGGGCCCAATTATGGGAGCTGAGCCTGTTCAAAAAATTGACCTGATATTTTTGGAGTGATTCCTCCCCCGCGCACATATGCAATATAATTTGCCAGGAGGGGGAAAAAATAGAACTAAGAACCTTTTAATTAGGGTTAGAGAAAGTAACACGGTGAGCTCATCCCAGACTAGTTTAAGGCCCTAATCCCGCAAACACTTGCACTCATAAGGAACTTCATGCACTTCACAAGCAGCATCGGGGGCTTCTATTGGACAGTATTTCACCCCCAGGTGTCACTGGCTTAATAATGCAGAGAGAGAGAATCCTGGAGGTAGAGACACACAAGTGGGCAGCTCCAGACAGCAAAGGCTGCAGAGGGGAAGGCTCTCATTCCCTCGGTGGTGAGCTCGTGAATGAGTAGACTAGGAGGTGACAAAGGCTGTGTAGTGACAATCCAAGCCAGGGCAACAGGCCCAGTTTCTCAACGGTCTTTAGGCTCCCAACTTCCATGAGACCCGTGGTGAGTCTGTCTGATGATTGTTTTCTCATGCTTTTATAACTGACAAACACTTACAAGCATGCTTAACTTCATCCGCATGAATCCCCTTGTGCAAGTCAACGTGGGTAAAGTTAAATGCATGTTTGTAGGATCTGAGCCCAGGCGTCTCATGGAAAAAATATCCAGAGTCCTAGTTTGGTGAATTTGCAATGAATTATTGCCAAGCAGTTAGTAGTATTATGGTAGTGCCTAAGGGCTCCACTGAGACTGAGGACTCCATTGTGCTAGGTGAGGTACAGACATAAAATAATCATCATCATAATTAATAAATAAGTATCTAGCTCTTCTAGACTGATGTCCATTAGTCGATCTCAAAGTGGTCCCTGTCCTGAAGAATTAACAGTCTAAACAGCCAAGACAAAGGAAGAATTGTTATCTTCCTTTAACATATGGGGAACTTGTATGTCGTGAGACTTCCCCATGGTCACACAGCTGGCCAGTGGCAGAGTTGGGACTAGCCTGCAGATTTCCTGAGTCTTAGTCCAGTGCATATAAACACTGCTGCCGCAATTGGTACCCTGAAGTTTTTAATCGAAAGGAAATGCTTCCTCCTTGCAGGTGGAAATCTGTTATTTTTTCTCTATCACTAAGGCATCTGTCACTATGGTTTTAGGTGCCAAGAATCTCTGTATCTTTACCAAGAAAAGAGGATTTTACATTCTGCCTTCCTAAATATCCTCCCACAGAATTTTCAAATGGACATGGTATGTTTCACTCTTGCCCTAAGATGTTGTTGCTGTGTGTTGTTATAAATCTTCAGTGGTTCACCCCAGAGGTGGCTACATTTCAGCCAGGTGAAAAGATCCCATTGCCATGTTGCTGTATGTCATTAAACAGCTGCAACATTCCACCCTACAGGTGGCTGCATTTCAGCAGCAGGCAAAAGGATCCCAAGAGAGCATTGCTGTGTACTGTTACACAACTGCTGCGTCCCACCCCAGAGCTGTCTGCACCTCAGCTGCAGGCAAAGGAATCACAGTACAGCTTTGCTTTGCGCTGTTAATCAGTTACTGCTCTTCATTCTAGGGGAGGCTCCATTTCCATAGTGGGTAAAGAGATCCCTATATGCCTATGAAATTAGAGATGTAAGATGTATTTTTGTTTTTTCAATATTTCAAAGGAATGCGTGAGATTTTAGCAGCCGCTCTGCTCACGGATTTTATATGCATTTATCAAGAAACATGTGTATTTGCCACAGGGGTGGCACACACTAATCTCTTACTGTTGCCTTGCCAAGCAGAGGGAAAGTGTAGCCGCATACAGGGTCGCTCCATTTAAAAAACAATTGTGCAACTAATCTTGCTCCATTATTTCTGACAGGGAATCGTCACCATATCATATCTTAGAGCAACAGAGAACTATTTGCACATCTCATTCCCCTAATGGATGGAGAGAGAATGCGATTGCAAGGGCTGATCGGCGTGATGCAGGCAGCCAAATGGGAAAATAAAACGGATGTAGAGCCTGAGGAAGATGGGGCGTTCGCTGCCCACAGAGGCTGTAGCCGAGTTGGGGAAAATACATCTTGTGGGTAGCACAGACGGGCGAAGCAGCAGGCATGTGGGACTGGGGGCTAAACCTTTGGACTAGTCTAGGGGGGATGGTGCAGGTGGGTGGATACGGAAGCAGTCCATCACAGGCATTTGAAATTGCAATACATTCATCCCAGTATTTCCTAGGCCAGGGGTTCTCAAACTGGGGGTCGGGACCCCTCCGGGGGTCATGAGGTATTACATGGAGGGTTGCAAGCTGCAGCCTCCACCCCAAACCCTGTTTTGCCTCCAGCATTTATAATGGTGTTAAATATATAAAAATGTGTTTTTAATTTATAGGGGGGGTCGCACCAGAGGCTTGCTGTATGAAAGGGGTCACCACTACAAAAGTTTGAGAACCAGTGTCCTATTCACTGGTTCTGGTGTAGTCTGAGTAACCAAAGAGTCCATTCTGTCTGACAACCACTTGCATGTGCTTTTCGAGCCCAGTGTGCCAGGTCCCATCTCTGCAGACAGCCCCACCGGGGATTGTTACAAACAAGGCTTCACTTCCTGTCCTAAAATCTTGCCTAGCACAGCTGTTCAATCGGCGGGTATGTCTGCACTGCTTTTGGAGAGGCAACTGCAGCTCAGGGAGGCCTACCTGGGCTAGCTTTAATCTAGCTAGCACAGCTGAAAATAGCAGCAAAGACGTGGCCCGGATCCTGGCGCGAGCTAGCAGTGTGGCTGCATTGCTGTGCTGGGCGAAGTGATCTCTCTGTGCAGGGCAACCTGCGTTCTTCCTGCCTGGAGTGTTGTCTGAGTGGAAGCTGGTTGGCCAACCCTCTTAGCCAAGACATTAAATAACACTCCCAATGGGAATAGAATTTCAGCCCCTTTTCTTTGGGGTTGAGTTTTATTTCTCCAAATCAGATCACTGGATAGGTATGGCGGCCCTGTGATTGATTGGTTGGTTGGTTGATTGATAAATAGATCTATCTCCCTCACTCTATCTGAACTCAGGCTGCCCGTTATAACTCTCAGCAGGCCTGGTTCTGAGTCACATGCTCCCATCACCTGACCCCCTGGACTCATTGCCGTCACCTAGGGAGGTGGGCTACACCTGGCACAGGTGAGACTGAGCTCCAACCCTCATAAACGGCCTGCACCCCGTGACACGGAGCCTGCAGGCCACCTGGAGCAATGGCTCAGAGACGGGTGGACCACCGTGTTTGTCTTCTTTGGGCTACAGCATCTCACGCTGGCTGGGGATCGGGTCCAGTAGGTCTGACTGGTTTCATTGCTATGTGTCTTCCAATCGTCCACTTGTGCAGTGCCCCGTGCGCACGTGCGTGCGGCGAGAGAGAACCCCTGCCCCAAGGAGCTCACCAGCAAAAGAGGCCCGACAGACAGCACGGGGGAAAGACGGGGGGCAGGGCTGGTGCAATCATTTAGGCGACCTAGGCAATCGCCTAGGGTGCTAGGATTTGGGGGGTGCCATTTTCTTCAGCAGCGGCGGCCGGATCTTCGGCTGCCCCAGTCACCACTGGCATTTGGGCGGAGGGAGATGGGGCAGGGGGGCACGGGGAGGGCCGTCTGCAGCAAGTGGGGGGGGGCAGAACGCAGGGGAACTCCCCTCCCCAGCTCACCCCTGCCCCACCTCCTCTCCGAACTTGCCCTGGCTGCTTCACTTCTCCCACCTACCAGGCTTGCGGTGCCAATCAGCTTAAGCGCCACAAGCAAGGGGGTGGGAGAAGTGACGCGACGACGGCGTGCTCAGGGAGGAGGCGGGGCAGGAGTGAGCTGGGGCGGGGGGGTGCCTCAGGGCAGAGGGCTGGGGGTGGGGAGCTGCCACGGGAGTGGGGAATGCCTCAAGGCGGAGGGGGGGAGCTGCCGCAGGCGTGGGAGAGGGAGGGCACAAGGTGGAAATTTTGCCTAGGGCGCGAAACATCTCTAGCCCAAGCGGAGGAGTGATCAAGGAGCAATGTTTCTTGAGTCCCAGCCTAACGTCCGGGATGCCACGCCATGCGATGTGCTTGAAAAGCTGCCTTCCCCGGCTACTCCTGCCCACTCCATCTGGAGTCGAGGGCTCGCAGCGCCCTTCCAGGATAGGGCCCGCTGTTGTTTTTGGCGAGTGTCTGGACCCGCTGTGTAGCCACAGAATGAAGAGCTGGCTCCCCCACCCCACTAATGACATGCTAACCTGGGCAAGTCTGCTCATTGCAATGCGCGATATGGAGGCCTGTCTCCCTTGGAGCTGGGCTGGGACCTCCCAAATTCCTATCACCCAGAGCCGTCTGATAGGAGCAGCTTACAGACCAACACGAGCCATGGGGTGACAGTGTTTGTACATCCGGAACCCGCCCCGTCCTCCCTGATCCTCATTCCAATTCCTTCCCCCACCCCCCCACCGCCGCCTGACCACAATGCCTGCAGAGACAAAACGCTTCCAGCCTCCTGGTCCCGAATGGGCCTCTAGGGATGGAGCCCATCCTCCTCTGGAACCAGCCATAAATAGAAACCCACACAGCACATTCCCACCTGAACCGGGCTGCCGGACGCGCAGAGTGATGGATGGCGGATTTCATGCTGTGTTTTTAAAGGCCGGAAGAGCGTTGGTGGGGGATCGGGGGTGGGGGCAGACCCCGTTTTCAACCAGCCGCCCTGGGTGACCCGCAGAACGAACAGGCCCCTGATGGAATGAAAACAATCCCTTGGCTCTCTCCCGATAAAGGGGGCCGGTGCATGACAGCAGCAACTGCCTCAGCCCTGAGCAATGGAAGACTCGGTCTGTGTCACAGCTGGGTCAGGCCCAGGCAGAAGAATGGGATCCAGCTGTAATTTACGACCCAGGCTGACACTTCGAGTTAACACTTGGCCGGAGCTGATGGAGGGAAGGAAAGTTTTCAGGGATCCCAAGGAGCCAGCTGAACCCAGAGGACAGAACTAGTGCAGCATATACAGGCACAGGAGGAGGGAGTGTTAAAGAGACAGGATCATCTTCAATAGCGCCTGTTTAAGGAGCCCCCCAAAACTCTGATCCAGCCCCCCTAGGAGTTCAGGATGATTCTGATCTGGGATTGTTGAGTCAGCCTGTTATAAGGAGCTGCAAGGTTTAGATGGAGGAAACTGAGGCACAGAGAGACGTGACATGCCCTGGACATCTGGTGAGTCAGTGGCAGAGCTAAGAAGGAAACCCAGATCGCTTCACTGGAAATCTTTTGTCACATCCACTCAACCATGTTGCCAATGGTAAAGCCCTTCAAAACACACTAAAGCAGTGTCTTAAAGCAAAGATTGTGAGCAAAGATTGTCACAATCAGACAGGGTGGGGGACAGTCCAAGGGTGCTGCTTGTCCTAGGAACAGGAATCACGGTCCGCCTGGGACAGGAGTAAAAAATCAACCACAAACAGGCTTCCACGCAGTTCAAGTTCCACCTTGGATGTCCGCTGTTAACCAGGGACCACGCCCTACCTGAACCCTCAACAACCCAGAGACCTCTGGAGGCTGAACAGCATCCTGCACATAAACACAGCGGGAAGCCAAGGAGCAGTCCCAGCTGGAAAGTGAGTGGGTGGGATCCATACACCAAAGTGCCCCATGGGACAGGGAAAGGTTGTCATGATAGCTGCTTCACAGCCGGTCCTGAGGAGCCCCACACTTAGTCTAATTCCTTGGGCTGGACTGGTAGATCAAGCATTTTGGAGTGGATGGGTGAGCCTGTCCTGGCGGAGTGGGAGGGAGAGTGGTGGAGAAGGTGCCCCAGCAGCCAGCCGGCCACGCTGCTCTATTTAGCTCGCGAGCGCGAGCCCAGCTAGTACCAGCCTGTCTCTAGGCAGGTGGAAGCCCCAGCTGCAGCGTGTAATTACCCTCTCAGAGCCCAAGTCAGCTGACTCAGGCTTGTGCTATGGGGCTGAAAGTAGCCGCATGGACCTTTGGGCTCAGGCTGGAGCCTGGGCTCTGAGACCCACCCAGACTCTGAGGTTCGCTGACGCGTTTTGGGGGCTTTTTTTTGCAGTGTAGACATATCCTGTGTGTCTTGGTTCCTCACCCGTGAAATGAAGGCGGTGGGGGGGAATGGAAATTCTTGGGGCTTTAATCCAGCTCGCACAGGTTCCAGGAGCAATGTAGATGTGGAAGCGCCAGCTAGCAGCCTGAGTGTGTTCCCAAGATCCCTGGACTTGTTCTCCGGTGGCCAGCCCCTGCCGCCACGTCTACACTGGTCTTGTAACCCGTGCTAACTAGATTTAAAGCTACCCGCCGGGGTAGGCCTGCCCATGCTACAATCGCACCTTTCCTTGCAGAGCAGATGGACCCCACGGGGGAGCCCCTGTCTCCCGCTCTATGTCTGTGCAGCCCCTGGCACAAAGGGGCCCTGGTATCAGCCACTCTCATGCCAATGGTAATATTTAGAGCTGTCCTTGGGACCCTGATGTTTAGGTAGATTCAAGCCTCATTTAGCCTTAACTTCACCCCCAACCCCGGTGGCCTCTCCCACTCTAGAGCCATCTGCCAAAGATGCTGGCGCCCAGAGCAGGGCTGCAACTCAGACTTCCCAGGGCTCGGAGTCCCCGCTGGGCTAACCTTTCCAGACCCCTCTCCACCGGAGCAGCAGGAGGGAGGGGCTGTTGATCCCAGAAAAGTGCCAAAACAAACAAGAGGCGGAGAGGGGACTCTGGTGGCCGGGGAGCGAGGACGCAAGGTCAGCGCAGGAACAGATCAATCCCGCCCGGCGACGCCGGCCCAGGCAATATTTTTAACCTCATAATTAACTCCCTGGCTGACAAGGAAACAGGAGGGTCGTGTGTCAGCGCTGGCTTAGCAAGCGGCGTTCACCCTTTCACGCTGCTGATGCGGCGACAGCGAAGAGAAACTGTCCTTTCTCCCACCTCCGGCCCTCCGGGCTCATTAGCAACAAGCTGTGCAGCGAACAAGCAGAGTTGCAGGAAAGAGATCTTTGCTCAGCAAGCAGAGAGGGTGGTGTTACATGCAGAGAGGCCTGGGATGTTTGCCCGAGAGCAGTCCGGCCACTGGCTTCCATTCCTTACCACCCAACTAGACCTCCACTTCCTGGAGCCTTCATACGATGCCCCTTGTATTCCCCAGTCCACAGGACCACAGCCACGTCAGCCCCCTGCTCTGCTCTGCTCTGCCAGCTGCTTAGGACGCAGAGCACGTGGCCTGCTGGCTAGTCCCAGCCTTTTGCACTTCTCTCTTCGGGTGTGTCTACACTGCAAGCAGGAGGTGTGATGGCACTCAATGTAGCTGGCAGCATAGCCCTGGCAGGTGGCCACTCCAGTGAGTACCCAGGGTCCTGGGTGAGGCTGAGGCTAGCCCATGCTGCCGTGGTTTCGGGGCTATCATCACTCGCGCTAGCTTTGGTCTGAATCACACCTTTGAATCACACCTTCTGACTGTAGCAATGGTTAGCCCTGGCCTCTTCTCCGCCCTCATGGGGTTTCTCTCATTCCTGGCCAGGCTACCCCAGTCATGGAAGGGGCTGTTGGCTACCACACAGCTTGAACTGATTGGCTAGTAGAGTGGGCCAGGAATCGGATTTTCCATTTCACAGGAAAGGCTGCAGTTTCGAACAGTGTCCCGTTTCGAAATGGACCGATTCAGGGATGAGGGAGCTAGCTATTGGTTAGATCTCAGGAAGCAGTTTCTAAGGCTCGTTAAGCACTGGAATAGGTATCCTAGGGAGGTTGTGGCATTGGAGGTTTTTAAGACCAAGTTAGACAAACACTTGTTAGGGATGCTCAAGGTATTCTTGGTCCAGCCTCAGCACAAGGGGGTGGAGTAAACCTCCTCTCCATTTCTATGAAAATAACAAAATGTCAGAATTATCCATGACGTGAAATTCCAAGGGAAAGGGTTGATTTGGTTCTGATTCTGGCCTTTTAAAACTTTCTAAAACGGGCGGTGGTTTTCTGTGGTTTTTTTTTTTTAGAATCGACAAATTTCATTTCAAAGGGAAAATTGAAAGGGCCCTTTCAGGAAAATGTCGAAACAGGAAGGTTTGATGTTATCAAAATGTTTCATTTTGGGGCGGGGGGGTTGGGGTTCAAGATGCAACTTTGCTGCCACCGACGCTTTTCCCAGCAGTTTCGGTTTCAACAAAAACTGCGTTTGCCATTGAAAAAAATGTCTGACCAGCCGGGCAGTTTCTCAGATACGCTGGAAAGGGTGTCGGCCATCGTCTGCTCAAATTGTCCATCTAACCTCACTGCCCCTCTGTGCTATTGGAAACCACTGAGTGGTCTCTAGACCCCTGTGGCCCCCCCAACCCCAGAACAGGTGAAGCTGGAACCATGCTGAGCGACTGGACATCAGGGTTGAGTTATTCAGCAACAGGTGGTTTGGTCATTGGCAGAGCTTGGGAAAATTCCTAGAGCCTCCTCCTGACCCCACCCCAGCCCCGTCGCTTAGATTTCTGAGCTGAGGGGACAAGGGAAAAGTGCCTGGCTGCAGCCCATTACCCCCAAGGGGATAACAAAGGGTTAAGGGTTGAATGAACAACAGGAGAATAGACCCTGAATATTGGGCAAACCTTGCTGGTGGACCCGCATACAGGTAGGGGTTGGACTTTTAAACCAGATCCCTGGGGACTGAACTGTAGGGAAACTGACTAGCCAGGGCTCAGTCCTCTGTGATGCAGTTATTTCCCTTTTAACTCAATGAGCCCTGACCCCATCTGGCGTAAATCAGCGTCACTCCATTGGAGTCCCTGGGGCCCCCTCTTATCTGTGCTCCAGACTAGACGCTGTTCCACGGGGGATGGGAGCTCCCTACGGTTGATCTGTCTCCAAGCTAGCGACCACCCCACCGGTTCAAGTCACTCCAACTCCCTGCACGTGTCCTGGGTTCGAGTCACTCCAACTCCCTGCTTCTGCGTTTGGATCTGATTTCTCAGCCCTGCAGCTGCTTTGCTTCTAAGGGGATGTCCACACTGCACATGGGGAGTGCTTCCCAGCCTGACTAGACAGACATGCGCTAGTGCACTAAATACAGCAGTGTGGATGCGGGTACGGACCTGGACCCAAGTACAGGCCTATGCCGCAACCTAAGATTTGTCAACTCTGTCGTGTGTGTGGATATGGGCTCTGACACATGTCCTACCATCCTCACACAAAGCGCTCAGAGATATGCCTGCACCCCGTCTGCACAGGGGCTGGCTGACTGGCTCATCCAGGGGTACAGGTACGAGCCCAACCTGCTTACTTTGCAGTGAGGACGCAGCTAAAGCTCACGTTTGGAGAGTCCTCCAATGCTGTCCCACAATCCCTGGGGCCCGGGTCTTCCTTTCCGGCCCTCCTGCCTCCCCATGTCCCACTTGCTGCCCTGAACTCGTGGGCGATTCCTCCTGGTAGCTGCGCGTGCCGGGGTTCCTTGTGGCTCAGCCACCTTTCCCCCCTGCCCAGCACATGATCCCGTCCTCCCGCAGAATAACCTTCCTTGTTGTCAGAAATGAAACAAGGGGCTCCCTTGTCTTCCCCACTCGCCTCCCTTCCCTCCCCCCCTCCCCAGCAAAGGTCGCAACCCCCGTGCCCTTTGCATGACATGCTCGGTCATGCCTTCTGTGCATTCCACAGCCCTGCATTCCAGCTGCCCCAGGGCGGCAGAGCCCCCACGGCCTGTTCACCTCCCCCTTTAGCTGAGGTTTTGTTGTTTTTTTTCCTCTGAGCTCAGCGACACCTGAAGATACCAGAGAAGGAGAAATACCCGCTCTGCCTCCCACACGGCGGCATATCCCTGCAGCATCAGTGTCCAGACCCATAAGCAGCCCTACCGATGCAGTGCCAGGCTGCCAGAGCCTGATGACTAGAACGTCTGTATATATATATATATAAAAAAAAAAGCTAAATTGAAAGGCAGTGTTACCTAGTGGATAGTGCACTCACATAAGAATCGGGACATTTGGGTTCCAGTCCCGTCTGTGTTGTGTCACCCATGCAAGTTGCTTCTCCTCTTCCCTGTGCATATGTTTCTTTTCCCAACCTGTAGTGTGCAGGCTCGGGCTGGCCCCTCTTCACACAGTTTGTGAGCCATCTAGTGGCGCTTGCTGAGTTCTAGCCTTGGAGAAGAGGCCAGAGAAATCAGCCAGAGCAGCAGTACGCATGTAGTTAAGGCCTGCTCTGTTCGCGTGGTGTTCCATAAGCACAGCTATTTGCGACCCAGCGCGTGGGTTTCTTTGTATTGCTTTGCTTGCATAAAGGGCAAAAGGCACAATGCAATCCTTGTCTGTATTAGGCTGGCGCTGTTCGAAGGAAACCCCAGGAGCTGGTTGCTGAAGGCTCTTTGAAAAGCCAGGCATTAGATCGCAAGGGACTGTCTCTGACGATGAGCGTGTGCAGCTCCGAGCGCGATGGGGGCCTTGCTCTCAGCTGTGGCCTCTCAGAATGACAGGAATAGAAATCAGTAATGAAGGATTGCTGTGGCTCTGCATGGTGCTAGCAGGACACCTTTCCCCAGCCAAGGCTGAGTCTCGCTACATACAGAATTTGTGCTCACCAAAAAATAGGAACCATGAGAGATAAGGAGCAGAGCCTTAAATTAGTGGGATACAGGAGCTGATGAAAGTGAGAACATCTTTCAAGATACTGCAAATGCTCTCCAGAATAGTATTTAAAAAAAGCAGAGGGACAACAAGTTTCTGCTCTCGGCCGCCCCTATGGGTGTAAATTCGGATTCTGCTCTCAGCCCCAGTGGGGTAGTTATTTACATCACTAGAGATTGGGTGTAACATGAGGCACAAGTACAGAGCAACGGAGAAGCTGTATAATTTGAAGGGCAAGGAAAGAGACAGCAGAAAGAGGCAACATTGCCAGGAGGAGTGAAATAAATGACAGCAGCGTAAAAGGGATGATCGATTTCAGACTGGGTTTGCGGTTGTGGTGGATTGAGGACTACATGGGCATTGCAAGCTATTGCTTTAATATTGGGCGGCTTTGCTGCTTGGCTTGCAGGCTAGGGGCCTCTCTAGCAAAGTGTGAGAGCAGAGTCAGTTTGGAAAGAGCCAGCCTTAAATCAAGATGGGGTGAGATGAGTCACGCTGTGTTAGGGAGCAGCCTGTTTTCTCTCTCTCTGTTTTTGGGTTCTTGTGCATTATCATTCTGAATTCCAAGAAATAATATTGTGTTATTCATTCCAGCAACAGAATCTATATTTTTATCCAACTTCTCTTTGTGTATGGGGTGAACTTTACAGTAGTGTTGCCTTCTGTCATGATATTATCACAGGTGTTGAGATTTTGAAGGCTCCCAACAGCTGAAGTCCTGCTATTATGTGAGAATTTCAGCTTTCTTTCTTTCTTTCTTTCTTTCTTTTCTTTCTTTCTTTCTTTCTTGTATATTTCTAGCCCTTGTGGCTGTAGAGATGTTACAAAACATGACCCATAAAACCTCTAGGAGCTGAACACAAATATACAGGACCCTATATTTGCTCAATTTTAATGAGTTTTGGGGCAGCTTGTGACAGTTTTAAAAATATCCTGCAATATCCTAGATGAACCTTACTGAATTAAATTAAATCTTGTTGAATTAAGTTTATTACCTTTGGAGTCCATTGTATTGATGATTTTGGAACACGTGGGGTTGGCAGATCAAGGCGCTGAGTCCGTTTTGCCGTGAGTCGCAGGGTCATATTCAGGCAGCTGCCAGGCATCTGTGAGAATGTCGAGGGCTCCCGAAGCGTTCATGAATATTAGCCGCCTTGATGGCTTCTAGTGCAGAAAGTGTCATTTGCTGCTCATTATTCCTCAATTTTAAAATGGTTCATCTGTCTAATGAGGGAGAAGAAACAGCACCATGTGATTTTGGTGACCAGTTGCACATCAGGAATGAGCAAATAATAACTAGTCGGAGGAATGCTTTGGGAGCATCTCATAGGCTGAGAAAGATTGGTTCAACCCAATTAGAAATACTTATGGATAACAAAATATCCTTCCTTCCTATCTATCTATCTATCTATCTATCTATCTATCCTCATATACCTCATCTCTCCCCTCTCTCTCTCTCTCTCTCTCTCTCCACCTCAGGGCTGCTCTATTTTACCCTCAGGGCCCATGGTCCCCTATGGTCCCCTAGAAGCAGAGAGCAGCCACAGTGCGCAGCATATTCTGGCCCACCCAGTGCCCCTGATCCTGGGATCAAGGCCCTGATGCTGGCTCCGCTCCAACTAGGAAGGCATCTGTGTGGGGAGGTTGTTTCTGACCACTTTAAGGCCCTGTGGTGCTGCCAGAATGGCCTGGCAGGGCCCAAGTGTGACTGAGAACCAGGACCGGGATTTTTATGATTTTTAGTAGGGAAAGTTTGAGCACCTGGTCTGGGCAGAGAGGTAACCAGGGGACAGCCTGTTGCAAAGGGCATGTGAGTATACGCAAATGACTGTGTGTGTAGACTAGGTATGTGTGTATATGTGTGTGCACACAGAGGGGGTATGTGTGTGCATACAGCTATGTGTATGTACATACCTGTGTGTATGTACATACCTGTGTGCATGTGTGTAGATGCATGTGGTTGGGTATGTGTGTGTACATACAAATGTGTGTGTGTGCATATGCACCTATATACTTGTATATGTGTGTGTTTACACCCATGTGTGTATGTGCATGTGTGTGTTCACGTGTGTACGCACATGCATATGTGTGCATGTTTGCATGTGTATGTGTGTGATCCTATGTACATGAATGTGTGTGCAGAGGAGCATGTGGGTGTACACACTTGCATGTATGTTTGTGTATGTGTGTGCACACAAGTGTGTTGTGTGTACGTATGCATGCATATGAGTGTATACGTATGTGTATATGTGTGTGTGTGCAGAGTGTTATGAGTTTGTGCATACGTGTGTGTGTGCAAAGTGTGTATGCCTATGAATACATGTTTGTGCATGTCCTCACATATGTGTATACATGTGCACACATGATCTCCCGTTGGTCTCCCTTGCAATCCCGGCATCACAGGCTGGTGACCTATCCATGACTTTTACTAAAAATATCCCTAAGTAAATCTTAGGTGCTGGGCAGGGGGCACTTCTGGGAACAGTGCTGATCCTGGGGGAGGGCACTCCTGGCCCTGCCATGCCTGGGGGCGGGGGATGGCCCGGGGCCCTGCCGCTGCTGGGGTCGGGGCAGGGGGCACAGCTTCAGGCATTGCTGCTGCTCCCGGACCGCTGCTCCGGGGTAACACCTGGGACCAGCTGCCTGGAGCCACCTGAGCAGTGGCTGCGCGGGTGGCCCTGGGGTCAGCTGCACCAGCCGCTGCAGAAGTCACGGAGGTCCCAGAAAGTCGTGGAATCCGTGACCTCCGTGAAAGGCTCACAGCCTCATTTATCAATCATCCTGGTCAGACAGTACTACAAAAATCCAGTCAAGCAGGTCAAGCATCAGGGGCCGGCTGGCGGGCGGATTCCTGGCTAATAGCCTGTAGGTGCATTGCAAGGCGTGAGATGTTGGGACGTGTTTGCTTGATCCTCTCCACCCGGAGCAGGGATTCCTTTGCCCACAGCCACCTTGCCGATGGTCCCCTGGCCCTGGTAATTGCTGCTGGCATGTGCACTGACAGGAAACCTAACCCTCCCACCCCCAAGCCCTCATGAGGCTCAAACCTGCAGACTCTAACCAGGACGGGGCTGTGGTGGGAGGGGAGAGCCGCAGGGACCTGCCCTTCTCTAGCACATCAGCGAGTAGGTGCTGCAGGGGATCAGGGTTTTAGTCCTCGCTTTGCCGCTGGCCTGCTGGGCGACCTCATGCAAGTCACTTCCCCGCCCTGGGCCTCAGTTTCCCATCTGTACAATGGGGATAATGATAGTGCCCTTCTGGGTAAAGTGCTTGGAGATCTGCTGATGAACAGCAGTAAATAAGAGCTAGGGATTATTCTTGTCTCCACTTTCATGGCCCCCCCTTGGCGCGTCCTCCCAGCTACCTCTCATCCTCCTACCTCTCATTCACTATCGAGCGGGCGACACCAGCCTCCGTCCCCCGCTTGTTACATTTCCAAAGAAAGCCCCTCTGCACCTTCTCCTGCGCTGCCCCTCACACGTGGGAGGCACTCCCCATAAACCTCCGCCAACCGACAGCCTCTCCTTTGCCACAATGCCGGCAAATACATCGACAAGGGATAGGCAGTTGGTGTGTGTGGCTACTGCCCATCAGCATAATCTCATTGTTTCCTGGCACTTCCCCATCTGTCTCTGCCTCCACTGTCTGTCACCTAGCACCATGAGGTACCGTCTGTGACTAAGGCTCCTAGTGCTATGGTAATTAATATAATAAGAAGAATTGATAAACAATTAATGAACGCAGTACAGGTGAGTCAGCAGGGGGCACTCTCCCCTCGGAGTCACCTCTCGCCCCCCAAACCAAAGTCCCAACAAGCTGTGAGGTCGCAAAAGATCCCTCGACTGGTTTCATAGCAGCACCCCCCGAGTCAATGGGACCCAGGAGTGCCTGGCCGCTCTGCCAAGCCAGCCCTGGGTGTCTCAAGTTGGCTCCCTCCCGCCCCCCCGCCCTGCAAAAAAAATGGAGACATCCTCTAAACATCAGAAGCCTCTTTGGAAAAGTTTAGCCTTAAAGGATCAATTGGGCCTGCATCAAAAACCTGGTGCCAACCCCCACGCCCCCGCCAAGCTCTGGATGCAGTGACGTGGTTCAGGGTGGCCGCTAACTGCTCTTACTAACCCCCTCCCCCAAGCACCACTGATGGGGGGCACTGGATGATAATCTGCCCATTGCTGGCTTTGGGTTCGGGGGGTGGGACAGGGAGAGGATTCAGGGCCAGAGCGCGTCACAGGCCCGCAGTGGCTGTTTGAGGGGGATGCGAAAGGGGCGTGGGGGTTCTTGTAACCCTCACACTTCGCCTCCCTCCTGAGGCCCTATTCACTGACGGCTCAGCCAGCTAATTTGAGGCAGTGACTAAGTGCCAGACATGATCCCTGCTTGAGAAAGAAACCTGCCTCTCCTCCAGTTGTTTAAGTACTTAATGAACATTTGTAGCCCATATGGCAAGACTATATTAACCCCGCGCAACCCGCCCCCCGCCTCAGGAAAGCAAACACTGCCACCATTCAGCAGCCCCGCGCCCCCCCCGCCCCACTCCCGGGGTCGTCCCGTCCCTGTCGCTTTGATATTTTCTAGCAGGCGAAATGCTTTCGGAGGACGGTTTTAGCAGCAGCTCGAGCTCTTTGACCTCTAGACCTTCTCTCCTCCACTGGCAGGAGGGGTTTCAAAAGAAGGGGTCAGCGAGTGGTCAGATGGTTCCTAAAAACCAGGCTGGGATCTCTGGCCCTTGAAGAATTGAGGCAGCAGGGTGGGGAGGGGGAGATGGAAGATGTGCCAGAAGGAAATGGGCTTAGCTCAGCATTGGCCTTGCATCGTGGCTATGAAGGGTGTAGGCTGGGACTTGTGAACAATTAATGGATCAGGGAATTCTGCAATAATTGCTTGCCCGCTTTCTCCCACCTGCCCCGCCCCCAGGAGAAATGCATAGGTCATTACAGGTTAAAGCCCCAGTATTTCATTCCATCCCAAGCCACTGAGAGAAGCAGCAGCTGCTGCTATACAAGGGTGATGGTCCCAGGCAATGCCACTTGCCAACGTAACGAACGCTGGATCTCGCAAGGAACAGACTCCGTCACTGCCCCCCTGCCCTGCAAACACCTGACGCTACAACCCGTGACAAGTTAATGCGCTTTCCAGAGCTGGGGGTCTGTGAGGTCAGGCCAGGGGGTCAGCGGAAGCCCATCTTCCACACACGCACAAAGCCTGCCCTGGGTGGATGTGGGGAAGAGACGAGGTGGGTATAGGGACCATCACAGAGCGAGAGAGACCCAAAGGAGATTTAATCAGAAAATGAGGAGCTGGGGCCGGATTTTCAGACGGGCTCAATGCCCACACTCAGGGGCTGCATTCTCAGAAAGCTCCAGCACTCTTTAAATTCCTAAATAAAGATTTTTCCAATGGACTCAGACACTGATGGGCAACATGTCCTGAATTTTCATCGGGCCATGTGCTGAGTGCTTTGAAAATCCAGCCCTTAATGGTTAAAGGTGTCATGGCTGGAACTAGCATGGAGGGGAACTAAACTATCTGAGTAGCTTTCAACTCAAAGCAGCCAGCACACATGTACGTAGATACATTTATGCAAACATACGTTCATTGATCACTGCACATCTGTGCACGCACATTTACCTGTGTGCACATGCATCTCAATACCGGCACATATGTGCAAACAGACATGTATGCCCACACACATGCACTGCACAAATATATGCACATGCTCATACATGCATATACAGCTACACAGGAGCATATGCTCATATACAGAAACTCCCCGCCCAGCACATGTACACTGCTGACACCCCACATATCCCACCACGGTAAAGTAGCTTCCTATACTCTGGGTGCCTTTGTTTAGATTTCATTTAGGGCTCTTTGAAGGCACGACTGTCAAATCTTCCCCCGGGATACAAGTCAGCTGTGCTAGGCCACCATACAAGCAGAAAGGGGGAGCGACAGGCCAGCAGAGGAGGAGAGAAATATTTGCTGCTTCCCTGTTTCCCGCGATGGATCCTGTTTCAGGACACGCATCGGCGAACGCAGACACCCAACTCCCAAGCCGCTTTCCCCCTCGACAAAGGTTTCCGGCTGCCCATGGAGACAGATTTACTGCTCCGGGAAGGAAATTAGATGAGTTTCTTCCCATCAGTCTGAGTACAGTTATTGCTGTCACGGTCATGGCTGTACCTCGGCATCCCCTTGCCCAGCCGAGATGCTTTTAGCCGTCATACCCCATGGGTGACTGCGCGTGACAGGTCCCAGCGCACACATGAGCCGAGTCGGTTACAGCCCCAACTAGGGTCTTGGGAGGGCACCCGTGTTAATAACACGCTCAGGGCAGTGATGTGTTTACGGCACAGATGAGCTAACGGGACATTTTCCAGGCCGGATTCTCATTTATAGCAGCGCCCCACTCAAGCAGGGGGAAAGGGGGCATTAAGGCAGGTGTCTACCTCCTCCAATCCCTCTCCTTCCCCCGACACCTCCAGGATGGCCATGGCTGGGGTGTGGGAGATTGGACAGGGCCCTGAGGGGAGACTGTGCAGTCCCTCTCTCTCTCTCTCTGGGGCTTGGCTGACTGCTCTTGCTCACGTGCCCAGCCCAGTTGCCAATTTTCACATGGTAAAGAAGCCCCCCGACTTCCACAATAAGCCAAAAATCCAGCTAATCCCGTTTCAAAGCAAGGCCAAAACAAGCCAATCCCTAAGAACCACAAGGCTCTGTGTGACCAGATCCCCCCTAGCGTGGAGGACTGTGGTGGGCCCGCTGTGCACCCCAGACTCTCACCCCTCCCCGTGCCCCTGCATGCTGGGAGCTGATCCAAAAAAAAAAAAGAAGTAACAAGCTACAAATAATCATTGGAGATATACCCATCTCCTAGAATTGGAAGGGACCTTGAAAGGTCATTGAGTCCAGCCCCCTGCCTTCACTAGCAGGACTAAGTACTGATTTTTGCCCCAGATCCCTCAGTGGCCCCCTCAAGGATTGAGCTCACAACCCTGGATTTAGCAGGCTAATGCTTAAACCACTCAGCTGTCCCTCCCCAAGCCAAAAGCTAGCCAACAAGCGACTCACAAGCCAATTGCAAGCCCAACTGCTGCGTTTTTGGCATGTGTGATGCTCAGGGTCTCACTGATCACCATAGCTGGGATCAGGAGGGAATTTCTCCCAGGTCAGAGTGGCAGGGACCTTGGGGCTGGGGGGGGGGTGTGCCTCCTTTACAAAGTAGGGTGCAAGTTTATCTGGGTGTATCTCACATAATCATTTCCCAACCACTGCAGGGGCCTCAGGCCCTGGTGCACCTCAGTCCCTCCTCTTCTCTGCCCGTGGCACAGAGTGGGCTCACCTCCTGCAGGCTGGGGTCTGATTTTGGCAGCTGGGTTTAGTGTGGGGATGCTGGAGGTCAGAACACATGATCTCGTGGCCGTAAGCGCCGTGGATCCCTTTTAGAGGGCAGGGAGGTGAGCCACAGAGAGGCCACGTAACTTAGCCAAGGCCACAGAGGGCATCTGGAGCACGGCCAGGAATTTGCCCCAGATCCCCCGTGTCCCACATACATGCCTGCCCCCACCGCATATGGTGACCAGACAGCAAATGTGAAAAATCAGGACGGGGGTGGGGGGTAATAGGACCCTATATAAGAAAAAGACCCCAAAATTGGGACTGTCCCTATAAAATTGGAACATCTGGTCACCCTACCACCGCAGCACCCAGTGGTTGCACGCCTGTGACACGCGCTTTAAGGCAGGGTCAAGGCCAAAACGGTGCGAAGGGGCCATGGTGTGAATGAGCATCAGCCCCAGTGTTTCTGAGGAGTAAGGGGACACAGCCCTCTCCCTCCAGCGAGGGACGTGAGCCAGGACCCCATGGTGCTAGAGGCTGGACAAACACAAAACCAAGAGACAGCTCAGGTCTTGGCATCTCTCCTCCTTCCTTGGGCAGGAAGTTCAATCGGGAGGAAAACAGAGGCTCGAGAGAGGAGAAAACTGAGGAGGAATGAACGTGGCACAGTTCCAGGGTACCCTGCAGAGACGCACCCAAGAACGGAGATGCTGATCCAAGGTATGTGCGGTGCAGTGAGTTGCGGGGGCCGGGGGGGAGAGTTCATTGGTTGGATCATGTGCAGTGGGTTGAGGGCCATTCATTGGTCCACTCCAATACAGTGGGTTGGCGGGGGAGGATGACTCATTGCTATGATCCAATGCAGTGGATTGGGGAAGGGGGCTCACTGCTCCAATCCAGTGCAGTGCGCTGGGGCTCATTGGTCTGATCCAGTGCAGTGGATTGGGGAAGGGGGCTCACTGGTCCAATCCAGTGCAGTGCGCTGGGGCTCATTGGTCTGATCTAGTGCAGTGGGTTGCACGGGCTTGTTGGTCCAATCCAGTGCAGGGGAGAGGGGCGTGCTCATTGGTCTGATCCAGTGCAATAGATTGTGGGGGGGGGGTGCATTGGTTCAATCCAGTGCAGGGGGTTGGGTGCATGGGGGCGGGGGGGCGGTGGCTGGTCCCATCTGATGCAACAGGTTGGGGAGGGCTCAGGTGTCCAATATGGCGCGTAGGGTCGAGGGCGGGGGAGGTGAGGCCCAGCGGTTCCATCCATCGCAGAAGGGAGAGAGGAGAGCTGACTGGCCCGGTCCATGCCTGATCCGGCGCGGGGAGCCCCCTGCCCCGCCAGACACTCCCCAGGACCCTTTGTTTGCCCACAGAGCGGCCTGGGCAGCTTTCTCCCTAAAGGGCCTTTTAACTCACCCTTTAATCCCAAGTCACTTAGTAAAAGACCCAGCCCCTGCCCTGCTGGGGTTTTGTGCTCCCAGCCGGTGGCCACGCAGCCCAAACAAGAGCGGGGTGGGATGGGCTCACACGCCACTGCCTGCTAATACTGGCCCTTAATCCTGAGGAAGAATGGGCCTGTTTGAGGCTGCCTGGACCCCTCTGGGGCATTGAATGGCAGGTGCAGTAGGGAGCCTGGGAGGCTACAATGCAAGTGTGGAAAAGGTCTTGCCATTTAAGGGCCTGGATGAAAAGGTCCCGCTCCCAGCAGAGATCGAGGGGCTTTCGAAGGTCCTGCTCCCTGCCCCCATCGCCGAGCTGGTCAGCCTGCCGCAAAGACAACGGGCTTGGGGGGGAACTGGTGCCTGATTTACACACTTGGTGCATCCCCCTACCCCTCCCATGCATCCTCGTGCATATACCTACGTAAACACCAGTGCTGTAACCTGCACAGCCATAAAACCACGCCCCTGCAGGCAGAGGGCCAATGCATGCACGCTCATCAGCCTGCTTAGTGCACAGACGTGCAAAGGGCACATTCGCACATGGGCGTGCTCGAGGATGGCCGTGCTGTGTGCACACCCAGGTACACTCGCACACGCCTATGTATACTTGTGCACACACTCATCCAGGACAGAGGGCAGAGGTGGGCACACACATGTGTGCAAATGTGCACACACACTCCTTTGTGCCAGGACCCGCCAAGTGACACACACACATATCCTCTCTTCTTCCATTTCTCGTCTTCTGTCACTTTCTTGTCCTGACTCCCTTGACCAGAAAATGCCCGTCATCCACTGACTGAGAGGCTGAGGTCTGGCAGTCAGGTGGACACATTCCTTCACTCAGGGGCTTCTGAGGAGAGCCGTGAATGCGCCCTGGACCCTCCTGCAGGATTGGGGAGGCCAAAACCTGCTGATCAGGCTATTCCTCCCCCACCCGCCCAACTCCATTGGTCAGCCCTCCTGGGGATCATTAACACCTTGCTGAACGAGGCTGCTCCTGACACACCCACCAGAGTTCACTCTGTGCGGGAAGGACTGAAGAATCCACCCTGCCACCTGCTCAGACCTGGCCTAGGGGATAGCACACTGGTCTTCAATCCAGGAGACCTACGGGCTTTTCCTGGCTCTGACACTGACCTGCTGGGCAACCTTGGGCAAGTCATGTCACCGCCCTGTGCCTCAGTTTCCCTATTTGTAAAACAGGGATAACGACATGGCCCTCCTTGGAAAAGCCTGGTGAGATCTCCAGTTGAAAAGCACTATTATAGAGCTAGGTGCTATTACTTCACTGCCCCACCAGGAATGGGCCCCACAGAGGGGGCCAGAGAGTGGGAAGGAATTAAAATCAGACTGAAAAATGCATTAGTGGAATAGAGTATCGGGAAGGCTCCTGGGCTGGTACCTGACAGGGATGAGCTAGATTGGATCACATGGAACATCCAACCCTAACTCAGATGATTCCAGGAGCACACCTGATTTTCCACTAGTCTTTCAGTGCACCGTAGCCCAGTGACAGCCGCCGATTTCTTCCTTGCCTGACAAGGCCCTTTTATTCCTGGACCACAGTTGTAGCCAGCACACAGCTGATTTCCATATGGCCCAGCCACGTGTGTGGGGGGGATGAAGTCGGGGAATGGCAGGGAGCAACAGGCGGTGAAAGAGACCAGTCATTGCAAGGCTGCCTGCAAGGCAGCAACAGGCGCTGCTCTCCCGTTCGCTACTGGTCCTCACCTTGTCTTGTCTCTGCAGTGGCACAGCTGGGATTGAACTGGGGATTGCCAAAGCTAAAAGCACAAACGGCCAAAGAAGGGCAGTAACAGGCTCACCTCGGCTGCAGGTTAGGCCCAGAGGGGGACCTGTAACATGCACTCACCTGTGGGGGCAGAGGGTGAGCTGATGAATTCATCACAAGTAATGAAGAACAAGGGAAGGGAGAGGGAGCTCCGACGGGACTAGTCCTTGCCCCTCTGGCACACACCATGTTACTTTCCCCTCCTGCTCCTGGGTCAGGGGACTGACCTGCCCACAAGGCCCTGTGAGATATGCCAGAGGATGCCAGCTGCCCTGGACCTGAGCTAGCTTGTAATTAAAAGTGATTAGAGTCTTTGGTTGAGAGGTGGGGGATGGGGGGTGTTGCATTCCTGGTCTTTGCTTCCCATTAAACAGTTCCCCCCAGGACTGAGTCCAAAGGGGCCTGGCCAAGAAGCATCAGGAGGGCCCGATCCAGGAGGCAGATGCCACCTGGCCTGTGAGTGTCAAGGGCTGGTGGTGGTTGGAAGTTTGTAGACAAGTGAAGAGAGTCAGCGTGCGCAGGGAACTCTGCATGGGGCAGGGGGATGCTCATCGCAAACGAGCACCCTCCCCGAATCTGGCCCCCACGCACCCGGCGCCGACGGTTCAGTGCAGCTCGGATTCGCTTGCCTTGCCTTGAAATGGGCCTGCCATGCAGAGCTCAGATCCAGATTTCAGGGAAACTGAGCTGTTTGGTTCACCCTCTTCCCGAGCTCGGGCTGCAGAACTGGGAGCCGAACTGGAAGTTCCCTGGACTTTGTGGGTTGCCGGATCTAGATTGCCTGGGCTAGATCCTCAGCTTGCCAGGCACAGCGTCATCTTCAGTTACACATCGGCTGTTTCCCTTTGTGTTCTCCGAGAGGTTTAAAGAGGCCAGAGGCCCATTGATTTCAATGGGAGATAGGCACCTAAACACCTTTGAGGGTCTGGACTGGATGGCAAATGGGAATCATTGGCTCTGATGCCTTCAGTGGAGCTAGTCTGAACTTTGCAGAAACCCGGCAGAACCTTTAGCAGCAAAAACTAAAATAGCTTTTAATTTCAGACAGATGCATCACCTGGTTTATCCCAGGAGCAGGGCTGCAAAGCAGCAACGTGTCGCCTGGTTCTGATCCATTTAGCTAAACCCACCATCACCCTTAGGTGGGCCCGTGCCCTGGAGAGAATCTCGAAAGCTTGGGTGAGTTGTGACTTGAATTAAACACGTGGGCTATGGCTCCTCCCAGTGGGGAGATGTTAGACTACAGCTCCGGCAGGACAGCAGGACAGGTGCGCCTCTTAGGAGCTCAGTGGTCTGAGCATTGGCCTGTTAAACCCAGGGTTGTGAGTTCAATCCTTGAGGGGGCCATCTGGGGCAAAAATCAGTACTTGGTCCTCCTAGTGAGGTTTCAAGGTCCCTTCCAGTTCTAAGAGATAGGATATTTCCAGAATTAGAAAAAACAAAAAAACCTCTTAGGAACTCTTTGGCCATCACCCCTCATGGATATTTTTTTATGCCCATGCAAAGTGCACGTAGTTTGCTACCAGATCAGAATGGCAGCATTAGGCCCTCAGCATCAGAGGGAGAGCTGGGCGCATCACGCCTTTTTCAGCTCACTGGCAATTTCCGAAAAATCATGGGAAAGAAAGAAAGAAATCAAACCAAACTGAATTTTTTTGAAATTTTTCAGTGACTAAGAAAGATTTTTTAAAAATCATTTGGGGTCAAACAAAATGTTTCCTTTGACCCAAAATGAAAAATTTCAATTTTGAGCATGTTTAAAGGTTTCTGATTGTTTTAAAAACACAATTAAAGGAAATTTCGAGACAAAAAGTTAAAGAAAGAAGAAAACAAAAAAAAAACCACAAAAAACCCCAAAGCCCTCACAACACTTGGTTAGAAAACACCAAAATTAAATTTTTTGATTTTTTTTTCTGGATTTTTGGAGGGTTTCCCCCCATCATAAACAATTCGGCAAAACTGGCATTAATGCACGAAATGTTCTAGTGTTGACTAATCTGTATTTGTTGCCCCCTCCCCCCAAAAAAGTTTTATAGGAAAAATTTAACCCAACTCTAGACAGAGGGTGCAATTCATCCTGACATGGTGCCCTGAGGGAGGCTGATGCCAAGGGGGATCACTCGATTATCACCTGTTCTGTTCGTTCCCTCTTGGTCACCTGGCATTGGATGGCGTAACACAGGATACTGGGTTAGATGGATCTTTGGTCTGACCCAGTCTGGCCATTCTTATGGGGTCAACAACCAGGCATGGCTCCATCCTTTGCCCAAGGACACTCAGGGTGCAGGGGGATGAGCCAGGGCAGCCTGGGATGGATTGTTCCAGCTATGCTGCCCCAGTGAGGTCAATGGAGCAGAGGGTGCACTGAGCAGGTTGCGGACAGAACTACAATTCCCAGAATGCACCTGGGGAACGGGTGGGGTGGGAAATCAGACGGGCTGGTGAAAGGCCTCCTGGGAGCTGTAGTTCTCTCTCGCTCTCCTACCCAGGTTCTGGAGGGGCGGGAACTACATTTCCCAGGATGCAAATCCCTGCCTGGAAGCGCGTGGGGGCTGTGGCCGCAGGAGGGTGGCTGGAGCCGTGAGAACAGGAACGGCCGCCGGGTCCCTGCACAGCAGCACAGGTAGGGGCCGGCGGGGTCCGCTGGGGACGAGCCAAGCCAAGCCCAGGATCCATCCCCCCCCCAGCCGCGCAAACCCAGTATCTCCCCCCCCAGCCGCGCAAACCCAGAATCCCCCCCCGCCCACCCGCGCAAACCCAGGATCCATCCCCCCCAGCCGCGCAAACCCAGAATCCCCCCCCCGCCCAGCCGCGCAAACCCAGGATCCATCCCCCCCCAGCTGCGCATACCCAGGATCCACCCCCCCCAGCCGCGCATACCCAGAATCCCCCCCCCCGCCCAGCCGCGCAAACCCAGGCTCCTTCCCCCCGCCCCAGCCTCGCAAACCCAGGCTCCTTCCCCCCGCCCCAGCCTCGCAAACCCAGGCTCCTTCCCCCCGCCCCAGCCGCGCAAACCCAGGCTCCTTCCCCCCGCCCCAGCCGCGCAAACCCAGGCTCCTCCCCCCCTCAGCCGCGCAAACCCAGGATCCATCCCCCCCCAGCTACGCAAACCCAGGATCCTTCCCCCCCCTCAGTCAGGCAAACCCAGGATCATTCCCTGCATTGTATGCAGATTAGCACCCTCTCCCAGCCCCACACACCCAGGATCTCCCCACCGTGTAGCCGCAGGATAATCCCCTCCAGCATGCAGGTACCCCCACCCCCCCCAGGTGCAAACCCAGGCTCCCTCCTCTCCCTCTGGGCAAACCTGGGATCTCCTCCGCCCCGCATGCAGCCTCCCCTCCCAGGTTCTCCTCCTGCCCTGCATGAAATACCCTCCCCCCACATCCGAGGCTGTCATCATGCTCACCCTTCATGCCCCCTGTGTTCCCCCTCCTGATAACAGGCTCTGCCCACCCCATGCACAGCTACCCCTTACCCTCCAAATCTGCAGGCAGCGGATGCTGTTCCAAGGGATGTTGTCTCAGTTTGTCCCTCCCCACTCTCTGTGTTGTAGCCTTGGGGTGCTGTCCCTACTCCGGATGCTCCCCTCTCGCCTCCTTCGCCAAGCCCTCCCTCGGCCAGCCCCCAGCTCCTGGTACTCAACAGCCAGTCCCGTCATGGAGGAGAAGCCGGTGGAGTCGTCTATTCGCGCCAAGCTCCTGCAAGCCCTGCAGCCAGTGCACCTGGAGGTGCACAACGAGAGCTCCATGCACGCTGTGCCCCGGGGCTCCGAGACCCACTTCAAGGTGGTGATCGCCAGCCAGCGCTTCGCCGGCCTGCCCCTGCTCCAGCGCCACCGGCTGGTGAATGAGATCCTCCAGGCTGAACTGGCTGGGCCCGTGCATGCCCTCTCCATCCAAGCCAAGACCCCCCAGCAGTGGGAAGAGAACCAGAGTGTGAGCCAGAGTCCGGGGTGCCTTGGGGGATCCAGACACGACCCGCACATGGCGACCAAACTGGGCAGCCAGGGGTAACCCTGAGGGACGGCGCTGGGGGTCAGGGGGTTGGGTTAGCTCAGTTCACTCCCCGGAGTGACCCTTACACTCGTTTTGTGACCACATCCAGAGCCTTGCAAAGCCGCCTAGCGCTGGAAGTGGAAACATTCACAGGCTGGGGTTGCACCACCAATGCCGGGAGTCCACCAGGGTCAGCCCCAGACTCTGCCCGCCCCCTGCACTTGGCCGTGGGTTATTGGCTTTTCGGTTGGTCGTGTGAAATATCCCTGGCTCCGCTGCTGTCATGGTAGTGGGAGGGTCCAGCTAGCGCACCCGGTAGGTTCCCGATAGACACTAACACATGTGTTCACGATAATTGTGTCTGCAGAACTGGGTGAGATTTGCGAAGCCTGATTTTGAATGGAGACTGGGTGCCCGAAATCTCTCCAACAGCTTTAAAAAGCTCAGTGTCGTGCGTTTAAAGGGGGAGGGAAAGCCCTTGTGTTGTTAATAAAGCTCTCGGCTGAGCAAAGAATGGGTTCACACTGGAAAGCAGTGACTCGTGTCTCTGGATTTGGTTGACTCTGGTTGAGTCTGCAGCTGCAAAATCTGTATTTCACATGGGAAACTGAGACAAGCTGGCTTGGTTTTTACCCCGTGCACATCGTCCCCAGCTACAAGGATTCTGCAGAGCAGACCCTGCCCCTGATGACCGGGGATGTAATTTGGGACTGTCATTGGAACAGGTGAGGATGTTCGAGCTAGAATAAACTCTGGCGCCTGCTCCTGTCTCTGGGCTGGCCCTGCAAGGCTCATAGAAGCCCTTTGGCTTGTGCTGGCTCTGCAGGGCTACTAAAAATATATGTAAGGCCAATGAGAGAGAAGTCATTTCCGCTATCAGCTATGAGCGCTGCATCCAGAGAGGCAGCAGATGAATAATGCTAATAATACCTACCTGGGATAGAGCCGGCGATGCCTTTTCCCCATTTGCTGCAGGGAGGAAAACAGAAATTAAGGGTTGAAAGAATCATCATCAGTTCTGCTTCGTTTCAGTGTTAACTCTTCATCGGTTCTGCTGTATTTTGCAATGTGTTCAGCTTGGGGCAATGGAAAATAGACTGGTCAGTTTTGTGACTGTGAGTGTGTCCATCTGTCCATCACACCTCCCCCCCCCCCGCCCCCCGCCAAGGTAGTTGGTGTCAATTTGGCCTCTGCTTCTCCTGTGCTAATACAAGACTGGGATGTTGGGGTTAAAAGCAACACAGGGAAACATTCAAAACACTGTTGGGGCTGGAACACTTCCCCACCCCACCCACACCCAAGCTTCATGGGATGTTTGATCTCAAAGTTATTCATATGGGTCTTTTATTTTATTTTATTTTATTTTAACACCCTCCCCAGTTAAAATTAAATTTGGAGCAAAAATCCAGACAGAAAACAGTCTGTAGCAGCCCAATTTGGTTTTCCCCATAACTGTTAGGGCAGGGTTTAGCGAAAGCGGGCACACGTGGTGACGAAATGAGCGAGGTCTGGACTGTGTGTTTGGGATTTGGAATGTTCGGGCTTCGTCGACTGACTCAGCTGCGTGGCCAGAAGGCTCCCGGGGATTACAGGGCCTGGGAAGTTTGGAAGCTCTCGTTATCTTTCTCCTTTGGGACTGTTGGAGGATGTTTTTCCTGGCTGGGGCGGTAGCTGAATCCAATTAGGAAATAAAAATGATTTGTCTCTGATTGTGCAGCTCTGAAGAACAGGGGAGATTCTGCTCTCAGTCCCACGAGTGGAAACACAGGCTGAGCAAATCATTGTGCATTATATTTTCTGCTGACCTTTTTCATAATCTTTGTCCCACTCCCATACGCACAGTGTGTGCAATCAAAGAGGGGCGCAAACCCATTTATTTCCCAGCACCCCCAAAACCACCCCCCAGCCCAAACCAGACTCCGAGGCAGCTGTTTATTTTTTTAATCTTTTAATCTTTTTTTCTTTTTACATTGACTTTTGTGGAATATTAGTTCATGGCGCTGGAAAAAATTGTCACGGGCGCAATTGCTTTTTCCAGCCAAACGAACCTGACACGGCTCTTTTTATTTCATTCACAGCACCGTATTTTTTTTATTGGATTTTTTTTCCCAGCATGACATTTAAAATAATTGTCATATCTAATCACTCTGTTTTATACAAAATGGACAAACCGAAGACCACAGCTGAATTCTTAGTTTGATTGATTTTGGGGGGGGGGGGGGCGAGGAGGGAGTTTTGTACATTTTTGTTCTTTACAAACATCTAAAAACTACACCACAGCACAGTTTTGCATACGGACAGTACTACGCATGTTTTCTTAAAAAGACCAGCTACGCCGAAGAATGGAAAGAGTGAAAGATCGAGAGAGACAGTTACTTAGAAAAACAGGATGGGTTGTGCTGTTTGATTGCTTAGGGCTGGCGCAGGTCGCGTGGAACCAGCTCTGAATCTGCTTGCTATGAGTGAAGGATCCTTTCTGCATGGGATTAATTACGAGAGCCCAGGGTGTAAAGCTGATGGGACAGCTTCTATTTTGGGGTGTTGGATTTGGGGGGGGGGGGCGAGGGGGGAGTTGCTGAGTTCAAACCAGCACTGGTGCACATTGTGGGGACCCATTCCACTGGCTCACATGCTCTTCTCTGCCAAAAAGAGGTGTTATTTTTTTGCATCTTGATGCAAAACCCAAGAGGAGATGAGGCAGCTAGCCTAGGGAAATCTCCCTGGTGGAGAATATAGTCCTGACCTTGATTAGCTACATCAGGGTAAAACAAACTTCCTGGGCCTTCTGTCCGCCAGGGCTTCCCCTGGAAATGTAAAACCACAGCAGTTTTTGCAGCAAAGGCAGCCTGTCCAACAGGGCAGATTGGGTGTCAAAACGCTGCCCCATCTGAATGCTCTTGTACAAGGTGCAGTGCAAAACCTACAAGGCTCCCTCGCCCTCCTGCACGCTCTGTGCAGGCAAATCTTCCCCGTGGGCATTTCACTTGCACCCAGATGCCACAAGGATGGACCTTAAAAATCTAGATAGGGCTACGGCAGAGTACATCAGCACTGGATGTCTTGCCCAAAGATCTGACCCAGCTCAGCCTCCAGGCCTGGAGAATCCCTGACTGAGGGGGTTTCTCTGCCCCATGCTATGCAGGAAGTCAGATGAGATCAAACCGGTCCCTTCTGGCCGTGGCAATCTAGGATCACCCAGAGCGCTTGGTTTGGAAGGGGTTTGTGCTGCATCCTCCATGTGATGGCACTTCCGAAGATGGTGCTCATGGAATGCACCCTTCAGCCTGCAGGCCAGAGGATTCAGAGCCTCCCAGGCTGCGGGGAGCATGGTGTAACTGAATGGGATGGGGGAGGACGTCTTGGCCAACTGCTGCGGCGTTAATCTGGCCTGTACCTGGGCACAGTCATGCACGTTCAGATGTGAGACTGCAGGGCTTTGCAGCGCCCTGTCTGGGCACGTTTGTGACAAATTGTTTTTCGTCACCGCCCACCGATTCGTCAAAGCCAAAAGGGGGGCTGGGTTCAGCAAATCACACGACTCGGAACAGGGTGGAAGGAAACATTTAAACACCATCGAAACGCTTCACTCGACGCTTTGTAAGCGACACGTTCCTGTTTGGTGTGCCTCTTGCATTGGCCATTTCAGCTCGTTCAGTCGAAAACAAGGTTTGGAAAAGAAAAGAAAAACAGTCCGAGGGGAAAGGCCACGGCCAGAAAGTAGTGAGACAAAAAAACTTCAGTTGGCAAACGGCGTCAGGGTTTGCCTGGGCGAATAGCTGTGATTTCGACTTTTCAGGCCCCCGTGAGACGGAGGGGCAAAAACTTTAAACGCTCGACAGGATTCACAGGGCGGAAGGGCCGTTCTCCATGCAGCTGAACGTCTGAATCAGTGACGCCCCAAGCGTGGCAGGAGAGGCCTAAACAAAGGGCCTGTGGGAGGGAAGAAATGCTCTGTCTGCCCCTGTGACTGATCATTGCTAAGGGCAACGAGCCAGGTGGGGATGCGCAGGCCCACCATGGGGCAGCCCTAGGGCAGAAAAATTGGCCCTCCCATTATGGGAGCGCACGTTGCGACTGTAGCTCTTTGCTTCCCACGTGCTTTTGTCCTTCAAAGGACTGCCTTGGGTGCTAGCCCAGCCACTGGGCTAAGCTGCACCCGAGCAGGGTTAAGCGGTGACATAGGATCATAGGCTTAAATTGCAGCACGGGCGGTTTAGGTTGGACATTAGGAAAAACTTCCTAACTATCAGGGTGGTTAAACACTGGAATAAATTGCCCAGGGACATTGTGGAATCTCTGTGACTGGAGATTTTTAAGAGCAGGTTAGACAAACACCGGTCAGGGATGATCTAGATAATACTTAGTCGTGCCACGATTGCAGGGGACTGGACTAGATGATCTCTTGAGGTCCCTTCCAGTGCTATGATTGTGCTTTTACCTGGTTCTAGCTTGCCTCTCGTTAGCCAGAGGACCCCTACCCCCCATTGTTTGTCTTGTCCCTTTGCCAAGGTGCATCAATCTGGATGAAGTGAGGATGCTGGCTGGCAAGGGAGGGCGGAGGGCGGGGTGGTTGAGACGCAGCAGCTGTTTCTTTCCAGGCGTTCCAGGAGGCGTGCGAGCGCCTCGTGGCCCATGCTTGGTGGGACAGTGGTGGGGATTTGGGCTCCAGTGTAAGAGGAAGCCCGGCTGGTTTTAGGTTGCTCTTGGTGCAGGTACCTTTGTGCTTCCTCAACAGCTGCTTGTTTTAAGACTTTAGCTGCTTGTTTAAAATGTGCTCTGGGAACCCTCCCGATCCGCTCCACAGAGGGAAGGTGGGAAATCCAATTGTGCACGGAGCCCGACCTACAGGGGGCTCTGAAAAAAACCTTCCTTCCCCTAAAGCACCACTTGCAAACCCTTCCACCTGGACCAAATGCCCCCCCCACACATACACCTGTGCTGCCCGCTCCCCATCAGCTGGGACAGCTGCACCTGTTGATTGAGAAGACATGAACTACAGTAATTAAAAAAAAAAAGTCAAAAAATATTTGGCATTTGGTGTCATCCAACTTGACGTAAGGGTCAAGTAAGGGTTGTCCTGGGCGATGGGTGCATTTCAGAGCTTTCTGTTGGTCCTGTTTAGCCGGTTCTACGTACTAAAACACATCATTAGTGAGTGTGCCAGCACTGCTCAAATGGAGCAGGCACCAGCAGGGTCCCCCAACCGCTGTTCTGCCAATGGAGGAGCATTGCTGGTAGCTGTCGCAATGAGTTACCTCCCAGAGCACGTCCACTGGAGTCGTCTCACGTTTCCATTGGCGTAAGCGAGCTCAGACTCCAGGCCTGGGTGGTGCAGCTGCTGTAGCTGCTACAGGCCTGATGCTCAATTTACAGCGCAAAAGTCACCTCAACGGAAAGGAGACTCAGGCTCCTAATCTCTATCTTCTGGCTTCCTAGGGGCCCATTTCTGCCCTGGGTTACTTCAGCTCTGGGGGTTACCTGGGAACGAGGAACCTGGAGTTGGGGTGGAGGGGCGGAATCGGCAGATCTGAGTGGCAACAGGGTGCAGGGGAGAACCTGTCCGGCTTTGCGCTTTTTCCTACATCGTGTGTGGCTTGCGCTGTGCTCACCCAGGGATGCCACCGCTCCTGCTCCCAGACATCTGTGAGGAGCCCCTCAGGTGGGGTTGTGTGTGAGCCATCGCAGCAGGGTTGGGGGACAGGAGAGAGTTTCTGCTGATCTCAGAAGACAGGGGTGCTGATTACTTATAAGGAGCCCAGGGCCAACAGGCTGACCCTGCTGGGGGACGGGGGGGGTGGGGGGGGGGAGGGCAAGTGATCATTTTCAAAATGTTTGTGACATTTATCCCCTTCCCCCTTTTTCTTTTCAAGCAGCTGGTGAACATTTTCCAACATGTTCCCTATTTTAAATCTTAGATTTCAAAATAATTCTCTAAAAGGGGGCGGGAGGTGGGCAGATCTTCCCCTCCCTCGGACCAGTTTGCTCCAGTAAGATAAAAATCCCTCCTGCCTAGAACGTCGCTCTCCTACTGCTCTCTCGTCTCTTTGGCTCCAGTTTGCAACTAGATTTTGTAACGAAAAGCGTGATACAATGATGAGTGTTTGTTTTTTTAAAAAGGAGACTCAGGGTAATATTTTCCAAAATGCCTAAGTCCCATTTCCAAAAGTGACTTTAAGCCTTAGGGGCCTAAATCCTCTTGACTGTCAATGAGAATTAGGAGCCATCAAAAGCGCCTAGTGATTTTCGGGTCCCCCCCTTTTTTTTTGGCATACCTCCGTTGAACCATCTTAACACGGCTCGCTGCCCAGAAGGTGGGCAAATCAGATCTCTTACGCATGCCAAGCTGCGTGCACAACACTCAGCTGCTCGGACTCATAAGCCCTCTTGACAATTGGACTTACAGGTAACATTTTCAAAAGCAGCTGAGTGACTTAAGAGCCCAAATCCTATTGGACGTCCATAAAGCTCAGGCTCCTAAGTCCCATTTGAAAATGGGATGGATGCTCCCACGGGACATGGGTGCTTTTGAAGTTTCCGGCCAGCGTTCGGTTCGTTTGTTGTAAATTACTGTCCAAGACCATCCCCACCAGCTGTGCTATTCCCACTGCTCGCAGCCTCCCTCTTTTGGCCTAGAGTGGTTTGTCTCTACGGTGAGAAATGTGTAACCCAGTATCAGAACAAGCTGAGCCCAGGGTCTCGAGTTAAATCTTTCTAAAACTCAGTCCTCTTCGTCGCTCAGGCAGCCATGAGGCAAGTGTGCCCGCCGAGCCGATAGGAGAGAGGCAAACAGCCTGGTTAGGATAGCGAAACACTGACGATCACCTGGGCCGTGCAGCCCTCCCTCACTGGAGCAGGGGGCATTGGTGTCAGCTCGGCTGCAGCATCAGGACCACGTTTTCTAATCTCCCCTCTACACCAGCCTTTTAAAATGAACTTGTGTGGGCAACACTCAAGCTCCCTTCTGGCTCAGGTTACAATGTGGTCGTAATCCAGTCTGGCCCCATTCACAGTGGGGTGGAAAAACCGACATCGTTGGGACCAGTACAGCTTCTTCGATTGAGCTGAGCCTCCTTCTAGGTGGGACCTTTGTCCTACTATAGCGCATGGCCTTTTGGTACCTTTATTAAAGGGACTGGCTACCCAGCAATAACCTTGTGGTTAGCTGCTAAAATAACATCTATCAACTGTCATGCTTCAGGACTGGAACTATGGTTGCTGCATGGGTCAGGAAGGAAATTCTCTGTCACATGACATGCAGGTGCTTGATGCATGTCCTTTCTCTGATCCCCCAGCCATCATGTGAGGCCCAGGGGCTGATTCACTCTTTGCCTTGCACCTTGTGCAGCCACTGCTCAGTGCAAATCACCACTTTTCTCACTAGGGACTGGTGTGCGCCTGCTGTGCAAGGGACTGAATGGGTGTGCAGTGCCACCACATCAGAGAAGTGGCACTACGTGTTGACTTTACCCAGCTGTACATGACGATGCAAGGCCCAAAGCACTGAAGAATTAGGCCCAGAGGCTCCTGGCCTTGTCTACACCCAGAATAATAACAAGACCTAGCACCTACAAAGCAGCTGCATGGGCTTAACGTAGGGTGGTTCTTAAAGTGCTGCAAACCCTTGTGTAGATGCTGCTAGTTCAGTTTACATTAACCCGGTTCTCAATCAACTTAAGCTAAACCCTAGTTTAAAGTGAACTGTGTCCACGCAGCCTTTTGCATGAGATGAAAATCACTCTCAAACTGATGCCACCCTCCACCTGGGCCAGCAGCCCTGATTCTCCAGGGCAAACCCTTACGCTTGTAATAAATTATGACACCTTTGTTTAATTAAGCTTTGTTAATGGAAGAAACATTATGCCCTCTCTTTCTGCCAGAAAAGGAGAGGAATGATAGCTGGGCTAGGGAGCCTGAGCTAGGTTTGATTCCTACCTCTCCCACTGATTCCTTGTGTGACTATGGGCAAGTCACTAGGGAGTGTCTACCCTCCCTGCAGCGGTGTGGCGGCAGCGTGTATAGACAGGCCCAAGCCAGCTAACTGGAGCACCAATAGCAGTGAAGGCTAGAGCACAGGCAGGGGGCTGAGTGGGTTTGTCCAGCCCCTGGAGCTGCAGCTTTGTTGCTATTGTTGTTCGAGTGAGCGAGCTCACAGCTAGGTTGGATATGTCTATTCGTGCTGCACTCACTCCTCTGATCACAGGATAGACAGACTTTTTGTCTCACTGTGCCTCGGTTTCCCTACCTGTAACTGGCCACAGGGTACGGCTGTGAGCATTAGACATTGTGATGTGCTCAGATAGCCCAGCGAGGGACGCAGGGGACTAGGTAGCTGAGAGACAGAGACACAAAACTCTTGCTTTCAGCTATGCTTGCAGGAGGCGGGGAAACTGAGATCTGGTGTAAAATTATAAAGGAAGAAAAATATACTACTCTTTAAAATGTAAAAAAATACAACTCTCGCTTAAAATGATACAGCAGTACATTTCCCCCCTTGGTGTACGCCACACTTCTCTACGCATCAGAACAGAATTGGCGACTTTGCTCTATTGTCTAATGTGGGCCTAGATGACCTTAAACTGACCCCCCCTTCCCCAAATACAGTTTGTTTCTCTGTTTAGCTCTGCAGCGAAGGTAAGATATTTAATTCCCTGTTTTGGAGCTCGTCTGGCACCCGTTACCCCAAAGACCCCCAGCAAAACCAACACAGGTGCTTGTCAATCTCACCCCTTGTAGAAAAGAACATTTTTGGTTTGGTGTGTGTCCAGCTGCTATGATTAGATTAATGGGCACCGGGGACCACACGCCTGTTCAGATCTTCGGATGACGATACAAAGAGACACATCTAGCTATTAAAACATGGAATCTGCATGGGCAATTAACCTACAATGTCACAATTAGTGGGCTTTGTTATGCAAATGAGTTATAAAATACAACCAGAGAACCATGACTACCCCCCCCCTTTTCCTTCTATCAAAGTTGCCCTGAAGTCCAGATTCTGCTCTGTTAGACTGGTAGGACATGGATTTACTCCAGATTTACCCCCAGGATAACAGAGAGCAGCATAAAGACATAGCCCAGTGCATTATGTTTTTAAATTAAGAATTGCTCTGTCACCCTGCAAGGTAGAGATCTGGTTTTAAAAAGCTTATTTCCTTCCGCACCACCACTGGGGTCCTGCTGCTTGTTAGAATTCAGAGACAGGGCAGTGGTGGGGGTTAGATTAATTGAAGATCTGGGTTGGAACTCACTCACCATCTGGATTTTTGGCCAGCACTCTAGCATGTGCTTAAAACCGGTTGACCTCAGTGGGTGAATGTGCATAAACACTCTCCTGCCATCCAGGCGCTAGCCTCCTCCTTGGGTAAGGCACCACGCGTGTGTCTCTTCCAGCGCAAGGTCAGAACAGAATCAAGTATCTCCATCCCCTTGCTGACAGCAGAAAGGACATGGCCGGGATCCTTCTGTCATGGTTTCCAAGCCATGTGATGGGAAAGATGCTGAGACATCTGCCTAACATTAGCTGAGGTTTTAAAGAACATTTACATTCTAAGCTATGACCAGCCCCCAGGACAGCTTCTTAGCCTCTTGGTTCCTGGACACTGCTGGCTTTATAGCACAGAGAATTTAAGGGCTGGCATGGGACACTCCGCTTGGAATGAAAAAAGTGCATTGGTCCTAAGGGGAGAAGGCAGGCCAGGTCGTGCTTCCACTCTGTGCCTGTGGATGGCGCTAGATGGCTGCTGCAACAAGATTGCTGTTCTCCATCCAACACCCACTGCTGCCTATCATGGTGAGCACTTTGCAACCCACAACAGGGTGTCTTTAAAATAGCCTCCTACTGTCCCTAAGGACCTCTGACCTCACTGCGCCTTCAGCCGAGCAATACATTTGCCCAGCTAGTCCTGGTGAGCAAACTCTTCGGGGAATCTTACGCTAAGCCCCTGGCAGCACGCAGCACTGCCCCAGCTCTGCCTTACGTCAGTTAAATCTGCAGCAGGAAAGCAACAGCAAGAAAAGGCAGCCGGATCTGGGGCCAGGGCTTTGGGCCCCTTTGGGGCTCAGGTGTGGCCTGTCTCTAATAAGCAAGGCGCAGTGCTTTGGGTGTTGCAAAAGGAGAGCCCATTTGTGTGGCGCGATTGGGCCTTACGTGCTGAGTTCTGATCTGCCCTCCCCTAGATTTAGCTGCCCTCCACCGCTGGGGAGTTCCCGCTGGAGAGCGTCCCAGGCAATAGATTTTCAAGGATCTTACTTCCCCTTTGGGAGCAACATAGCTGGGTTGAGCTAAGTGTAGCTTAGACCTTAGGGTCAACCAAGGAGCTGGGGGAAGGTGGAGAGACAGAGGGCGACAGAGTTAAATACACAAAATGCCTAATTGGAATGACCAGCAACCCACAGACAAGACCAAGGTTAGCGGTGCTATCAGGCCAGCTGGGCTGCTGGCCTGGAGCAATGGAGTCCTGATCTACTATCACACCCTGCCCCACACTCTCCCCCAGGCTGTGTTTCTGGATGGCCTTTGTGGGGAGGGACCTGGGGAGAATTAAAAAAAAACCCAAAAGCAACACCAACCAAAAGCACAATCCCTAAGCTTCAAAGTCAGATTTTCTCCCCCAAAACAGAAGAAACAATGTTTAAAATCCCTGAATAAACAATTAGAAAGAAACAGAGCATCGCTGTATTGTTCAGATGAAATGGCTAATCGGAGGAGGGGAATCTCCCTGGATTAGTGCATGAAATTCAGTCCTGTTACAGAGGGATTTCTGAGCGGATGTTGGTCCAAAGGAGAAAAAATAATGCTACTTTGCCCTCACATACAGCACCTTTCCTCCAAAGCATTCAACAGAAGGAGGCAAGTATCGTGATCCCTGTCTTACAGATGGGGAAACTGAGGTGCTTGGCGCATTAGGACCAGCCACCCACCAGAGCCAAGGATATAACCACTGCTGTGATACAGCCTCTGCCATGCCAATGAGATCCTAGACCTGCTGCCTGCAAAATGTATGAATGTCCGATACCACTAGAGTCTACAGGGGTGGATGCCAGCGGTGTCTGGCGCAGATTGGCCAGCGATTTGTGACACCAGCGAGACACGATGCGAGGACGCGTGCAGATCAGGATTTCAAATTCAGTTCACGTGACACAGAGGAACAACTTAGCTCTGCCGATTTGCTCCTGCAAACCTGGCTTAGAAGCCTGAAACGGAAGCTTTGTTAACACCTGAAATCGACACTACTTTACATATGACTCAAAGGGCCCTGAAAAAGCAGTGGTGGGGGTGGGGGGTTGCGTTGCTCACCACACACCACAGGTGGCTGATGAAAAAAATAAACGAGGATTCGGAGAATATTACACAGCCAAGATCCGTGAGCACACGTTGCACGTACTACTAGTTTACACCCACGTGTGTGAAATTAAATGGTGCACGTGTTTACCAGTGCACACCCTAGGGCGAGCTCCACAAAGGGATTTCGGGTTTCTGCTGCATGGCAGGGCACCTAGACATTAGATGTCCCCTTTGAGGAGCTGGCCCTAGCCCCTAGCGTCCAGCTCTGATCAGGAGCTGGGTCAATTGGCAGCTGCCCAGATAATCCATTTACACTGCCGAGGCTGGGCCATTTCCAGCCTGAATTTAGTGCAAAGAGGTTCTTCCCCACTCCACCTTCTCAGTCAAGTTTTCTCCCCTCCTCCCCAACTGCCGCAATGAATAAGCCGATTCTCACACATGTAATGACACCAAAAATAGAGAGGGGAGGATAGGAAGGAAGGAGCGGTTGGGGGAAAGGGAGCGAAAAAATAAAATAATCAAAATTAGAAAATAAGACATTTCACAGTGTCTAACAACTTGAATCTCCTGGGGGTGAGGAAATCTGGGGAGGCATACACCCCCACTCACTGCAACACCTGCCCACGCGTCTCCGGCAGCCTTAACGCTAGCGAGCTGCCCACAGCTAGCGCTGTCGAGGCCAGCAAGATGGGCACTGCTTTTGTGATGCCGACGAAGGAGGTGAAGATGCTGATGCCCAGGACGGCCGCCAGTTTGCAGAGGGCATTGAGGAAGCCAAAGGCAGTCGTCCTAGAGAAGCGGGGAGAGAGGACAAGGTTACAGGAGATCTAAAGGGGTGTGGGGGGGCAGTAGGCTGGTGGGTGAGGGGGTGGGGTTAATGTCCCCTTTCTCCCTAAAAGATGGAGAACAAGCAGGGTCATAGCAGCGACGTTTCAGCCTCGTGGCCTGGGAATCTGGACACCTGTGTTCTGTTCCTGGCTCTGCCACTGATCTACTGCATGACCTTGGCCAAGTCCCTTCCCCTCACACCCTTTCTCCTGCCTCTCTCTCAGTATATGTACAGCACCTGGCACAATGGGGCCCTGACCTCAGTTGGGGCAGAGTGCTACCCGTAACACCCAATGATGCAGAGGGGAAAGGATTTTTTATCGTGCGCGTACACACACACTCTCTCTCTCTCTCTCTCTCTCTCTCTTTTTAAAGCTCTGCTGTTCACATGTATTTTTCTATCAGGAAATCAGTCACCCCAGTGTATTTAACACCAAGTACAGCAAAGCTACAGTAAATCTCTTCAACAACAGGCCCTGCGTTCTAACTTTAGCTGCAAACTCTCCAGCCTGCCTCTAGTCAGCACAGGGGCCCAGCTTCCATTCCTCCCCCCACCCTCATCCGCTTAGAGAAACAAAGTCTAGTCCATTTAATGCGTTACTGCCTGGAGCAGCTCCCCAGTCCCTGCACACAGGCCACCTGCCCTCCTCTCCCTTCCTACTGTCTATTTCCAGCCTGCGGCAAGCTGCAGTCAAAGATCCCCTTTTCCTAGGGGGAGCAGCTCTGCAAAAAAAACGAGCACACATGCGTCAGGCACAAGCAGAGTCCAGACCACCACCTGGTGCCCATGCATCAGTGCCTCTTGCTCTCAGTGATGGGCCCTCGAGACAGCCAAGGCCCAAGCTGGAAGCTCTGTGCATCAACTGTGCTTGCGTGATTGCTCCCCTGCCATCAGGGGTGTCAGCAGGCGGCAGCTGCAGTGACTCTCAGCCCCAGGTGAAAGGGATGTGATTCATGGCTTAGCCTGGAGGTGGCGCCCTTGAGCCATCCTGCATTGACACTGCCTTGTCCTCCACATGTTCAGCCTCAACCCTGCAGCCTCCCTGCCCCTACCATGCAAATATGGATGTGCTCCCAGAATCCTTTGTGGGCCTTCCTCAAGCACAAGGGTTTATGGGGAACCCCTGGCATCTGAGGGGGAGGCGGGGACAAATTGGCAGCCCAGGGAGAGGGGGATGTCAGCCGGCAGGCTCGGCGTGCCAGCGTAGGCCTGGTCCGGCTAAACGATGATTGCTGGCTCCTGGGGATGTGGCAGAAGATCTTGACTCTCAGAGTCAAATTCACCCGTGCCGGGGCTCACCCTACAGTCAGTGCCCAAATCATAGATGAGAAAACGGGGGTAGGGCAAGAGGAAATCACAGGTCTGTGCAGCCAGTTAGCAGCAGAGGTGGGAAGAGGACCCCCAGGAGTCCTGTGCCCCAGTGCTCTACTCTGTCCAGTAGACACCGCTCCCCATCCAGAGCTGGGACTAGAACTGGTTGAAAAAGTGAGAGGGGAGAGGGGCTTCATTTCTGTGAAAATTTGTCCAGTTTTAAGAACATAAGAACAGCCGTACTGGGTCAGACCAAAGGCCCATCTAGCCCAGTATCCTGTCTACTGACAGTAGCCAGTACCAGGTGCCCCAGAGGGAATGAACAGAACAGGGGCTCATCACGTGATCCATCCCCTGTCGCTCATTCCCAGCTTCTGGCCAATAGAGGCTAGGGACACTGTCCCTGCCCATCCTGGCTAATAGCCATTGATGGATCTATCCACCATGAACTAATCTAGTTCTTTTTTGAACCCTGTTACAGTCTTGGCCTTCACAACATCCTCTGGCAAGGAGTTCCACAGGTTGACTGTGCATTGGGTGAAGAAATACTGCCTTTTGTTTGTTTTAAACCTGCTGCCTATTCATTTCATTTGGTGACCCCTAGTTCTTGTGTTATGAGAAGGAGTAAATAACACTTCCTGATTTACTTTCTCCACACCAGTCATGAGTTTATAGACCTCTATCATAGCCCGCTTTAGTCTTTTCTTTTCCAAGCTGAAAAGTCTGAATCTTACTAATCAAAATGTGCCCTCCCAAAGCAGGCTGAAATGTCAAAACTGTGGAAATTTTCACAGAAACAGGTTTAAGGAAAAATTCCATTTGGGAAGAACTGAAATGGAACTTGTTGGCTTTCCAGCTGCCCTCAGGAAAGGCTCTAGTTAATCTCTTGTGAAATTGATAAGTACCGTCCCTCCCACTGTGGAGAGGCAGAGAGCCCTACCACACTGCCTCCCTGTGAACTGCCCCAGCTCTGGGCGCCCGAGACGGTGACCAGGCAGCAAGTGTGAAAAATTGGGATGAGGGTTGCGGGTACTAGGCACCTATAGAAGACAAAGCCCCAAATATCAGGACTGTCCCTATAAAATCGGGACATCTGGTCACCCTAGCGCTGAAGAGGTGCTGCTTGTCCCACTGAGCTGGGGCAGGGGGAGGCAGGGGCACCCTCGTCTTTGCCTCTCCATCCCCTGGACCTGGCGTTCAACAAAGGTTTGGTCAAATCTCTGCCTGATTTGGCTCAAGATTTCACTCTGCCCAATTGGCATCTTCCAGCAAAATTAAGTTTAGCTGGAAAGTTTCTGACTGGCTCCTTGCTTCTGCTTTAACCACTAGACTCTCCTCCTGGGGCTGGGAATAGGAGCCAGGAGTCTTGACCCCCCCCAGTCATTCTGGTCTAGCCATTGGACCACCTTCCCTCCCTCCAACATGCAGGGTCCTTCAGGCTCTAACAGGTATATATCGTTACTGCATCATCTTCCCAAAGCTACCAGTCGAGGTGGTAACCCACGATTCCTCCTTCTCAACCACGTCTCGACTGAGCATCCCGGGCTCAGGACTTGCTCTGCCTTGGGTAGATAATGGAGGAAGAGACTTGTACCTTTTGTCGGAGGGGTAGAGCTCCACCGTCAGCACGTCCAAGGCGTTCCAGGAGGCGATGCTGACCCCCCCGAAAAGGCAGAGCAGGGCGATCATGGCTGACTCGCTGTTCCCGAACGACAGGAAGAAACAGCTGATGCACGACATCACACTGGAGCCGGCTGCAGCAGGACAAGGAGAGGCGTGTTAGGCTGGGGAGGAGGGTGTATCCGCAGGGACGGGCCTTGCTGGAATCATACCTAGTCAAAGTCAGCATCGCCTGCCTGGTGCAAGAACCTTTCCCTACATATTAGCCTCCATAGTTCAGTGGTTTGCGCATTGGGCTGCTAAACCCAGGGTTGTGAGTTCACTCCTTGAGGGGGCCACTGAGGGATCTGGGGCAAAAATCAGTACCTGGTCCTGCTAGTGAAGGCAGGGGGCTAGACTCAATGACCTTTCATAGTCCCTTCCAGTTCTATGAGAATGGTATAACTCCAATTATTATTGTCCTGCCAGGCCTCCTGACTGTCCTCTCCACACAATCCAGTGCAAGATCCTTCTCTTCTGCAGCCTCCTTGCCCTACCCACCAGCTTCCTCTTTGTTCTGCCAGTGAAAGAGCCACCGACTCTTCAATTCTGCCAGGCCTTCCGGCTACGAGGCAGCTGGGGCAGCTGGCCCGAATGGTGCAGGGTTGCAAATCCTAGCTGTGCCCCTGCTCTGCAAGGAGAAGTTTCCCCTCAGTGCAGGTCAAGGAGGAGAAGGCTCATTGGCAACAGCTGATGCCTATGGACCAAGACGGTCTAGCTCAAGCATCAGCCAAGGAATAGAGCCAGTTGGGAATTTTTCAACTCAACTTCCCCCCCCCCCAGGAAAATGGAATCATTGAATCTGTTCGTGGGAAAGGGTCAAATCTGATAAATTTCCACTTTCAAACCATTTGAGGAGTTCTGTCTTTCAGCTTAAAATGACTTTCCATTTTGAAACGTTGTTCGGGTATGATAAACACTCACAGTTTCAAAAGAGAAGAGGTGGAAATAAAAAACAAACATTCTGAAACAATCGAAACATAACATGTCACCGACCGGATTCAGAAAGAAAACATTCCGATTTTCAGTTCGCGACAATTTTTAAGATTTCAAATTTTTGTCCCGAATCTGGATGGGGGGAAACTTTGAAATCTCAAAAATTCTCACAGGCTGGGGAAATCTTTACTTCCCAGCTCTATCATGCAGCCAGCCTGGGGATTCTGTTAAGGGGTGAGACCTTCTCTGGCCAGTAGGGGGCAGTTGCAACTTCAAGCCACAGGGAAGCTGGATTAAAGGGGCAGGGATCAATTTTTGTTCCTGCAGCCAGGATCTACAGGGGGATCAGTGCAGAAGGAACAGGCTATCCCTACCCCTATGCTGCCACCACCACTTCCCTTGCCAGTCCCCAGGCAGCATCCCCGCCCCTCACCCAGCATCCGGAGGCGCCCGATCTTGTCCATAAGCAGGGCTGAGACAATGTTCCCTGGCAGCACAGCCAAGGTGCCCAGGAAGCTGACGAAGTAGATCATGTAGGCGTTGTTGTCATCGCTGAAGTCCAGCTGGCAGCCTTCTTTGTTGTGCAGGAAGCTGCTGTTGGCCATTTTGGAGTTGATGAATTTGTACTCGAACAGGTCTGTGGAGAGGGAGAAGATGACACTGGGCGTGGCCTTGCACAAAGCTGCAGAGCGATTAGCAAGCCATTTGCCCCTCCCACTAAGCAATGGGGGGTGGGGAGGCAGATGGGCTGAGATGCAGCCACCTCTGGGGTGGAACACAGCAGCTGCTTAATGGTTGGACAGCAACATTGCACAGGGTTTGCACACCCAGCACCGAAAAGCAAACGACTTCTCATGTGCAACACGGCTGCTGTTTAGCAGCCTCACAGCAATGCTGCGCAGCTGTCACTCGCCCACCACTGAAAAGCAGCCACCTCTGGGACAGAGCGTGGCTGCTGTTTAGTGGCTAAACATCAACGCTTCACAGGGATCGCTCACCCACCACTGAAATGCAGCCACCTCTGAAGTGGAACACAGCTGCTGTTCAACAGCATGAGCAGAGCTGGAAGTGGAGATAGAAATGCAGGGGAATTGTAAGCCACCGGGGTGTAATTAACCAAGTAACCAAGACGAACACTTTTCTGTTTTGCAGACCGGCCCAGAGATTCTTAATCAACATAAGCAGCCGGGTGCCTGAGTTTTAATGGTTAGGTCCAAGCTCACCAGAGGGCAGAATGAGTCAGTGCGGCATTGCAATAGGAGGAGGGTGGGACACAGAGGTCCTGAGTGGTCATTTGTTCTCGCACACCTTGGAGTGGCATCTGTCCCAGGTGAAGATGGCTTTTTGGGGGGCGGGGGAGGGAGGTAAATTTGCTCCCCCTTCGACAGCATTTGTTGATGCCTTTCAGAAAATACATGGGTTAGCAGCTCCAGCTGCCTGATCTCTCCTTGTCTAGGGCTCCCCTCCAAAAGCCCATCAGAGTCTATTCAGTGCTGAGTCACCACAAAGCAGCTAATCAGCACAGCCCGGAGAATATTTAGCAGCAGCCTCACAGCAAGTGCAGCAATTTTAAGCCCCGCAGAGGGCAAGGTGGGGAATTAAAGCCCTAAACCAAAACTGCCCTGGCCCAATCCTCCACCCTGCACCTTGCCCAGCCATTTCCACTGGTGCAAAGCGGTTCCCGGATGCTGCCTGGTAGCTTTCTACACCTCCTTTGCATCAGTGTGTTTATATGGCTGCAGATGGGAGCAGGGCAGTGGAGAATCAGGGCCCCTGTTTGTTCCCCCATCACGCTGGTTGAGACACTGCCCTTCACTGACACCCCCCTCCCCAAAACATCACAGTCATGTCGCTTGCCCGCCTCTTCGAGGGACCCCAAAAGCAGCATCTGCACTGGTTAGGCTAGTGAACACAAGGGCTATTAATCCTCATGCTCCATGGCACAAGCTGACCACCAGCTGGCGAGTCAGGAAGGAACCTCCCCTATGAGGTATACTATTAGCCAGCAAGGTCCAGTGTTGGAGATTTCAGCCTGTCTCTAAGGGCATGTCTACACTGCAAAATACAGTGTGTTCTTAACATGGGTTAACTAACCCACATTAGCTAACTCAGGTTCAAATAGAAGTAAAGACACGACAACCTGGCTTTTATCTGGGCTTAGTATCTCAAGTTCAGTCCCTGGCTTGAATTTGAGCTGCTGACCCAAACTGCCAGGTCTGCACTGCTATGTTAACTTGAATCAGTGACCCCAAGCTCAGAACGCACCTTTGCAGTAAAGACATAATCTAAAAGGCAGAGAGTCAGCGTGGCCCAGTGAGTCTGGAACTGTCTCAGTGGGTCTCAACCTATTTATCATTGTGGGCTACATCCAATGTCTGGGGATTGGTCCTGCTTTGAGCAGGGGGTTGGACTAGATGACCTCCTGAGGTCCCTTCCAACCCTGATATTCTATGATTCTACAATTCGACTATGGCCCTGTGGATGTCACATGGGCCGCAGCTCTGTGTTGACTGGGCCAGGTTGAGAACCATGGGTCTAGATGGCCCATTGACTTGTTACAGGGCAGCAGGAAGTTACCTGTGTTGTAGAAGACAGTGGAGATGAAGGAGCAGTTTTTGAAGAAGGTGTTGCTGGAGGTGATGTCTTCGAAGTAGCACTCCTCAAACAGGGAGTCCTCAAAGGAGACGGATTTCAGCTTGAGGCCGATGAACCTGCCAGGTACGAACCCGGGGACTGAGCGACCCAAGAGCGATTGGGATAGGAGGTGTGGGTTCCCTCCATCATGGGGGAAGAAAAATGGTTTCTGGACCTTGCTAAGCCAGACACTGGATGTTCAGAGACCCCTTCTGTGCAGTGAGTTTGGTGGGTCTCAGTTCAGTATCCACGACTGGGAGTTAATTAAGTATCTGCAATTGGCACAGCAGATAACTCAAGGCTTGCATGGACTATGGGGGTACGTAAAGGCAGAGGTCGGTGTGTGGCAGGGTGAGGGTCAAGCTTGCCTTCTTGATGTTTGTGCTCTGGATACACAAAGGATCCCAACCTCCCCGACTGCACTCCTGGTGAGGTTCTGGCTGCATTTCCTCCAGCACCTATATTTATTCATGCAGCCCTCCTCCCCTCCAGCCCAGAGACCTCCTCCCGGCACTGCCCAGACTAGCTATCCCCCAGCGCAGGCACATGCAGCCCATTCTCTGCAACCACGGAGCCATGTTAGACCCCTGCAACTTCCCAGTGTCCTCACAGGCTCTGCCAAGTACAGGACAGCTGGTTGTTTTCCCGTGAGCACGCCCCCCCCCCGCATCTCGACCCATCTCACAAGGGTCAAAGAGGGCTCTTGCTAATTGCCCTGGGGGTGAGGAGGGACGACCCACCACTCACTTGTCGTTGTAGTATTCACCGTTGCGGTGGATCTGGTTCTCCAGGGTGAAGTTGAAGGTGAAGTGCTCCACCTTCTCATGGGTGAAGAGCTTGGTGCGGGAGGCATATTCGATGTTCTGTAAATGCTTGATCATATCTGGGAACCAGACGGTCAAGCCGTAGTAACTATTAGAGAGAGACAGAGAGAAAGAGAGAGATCAGTACTTATTGTCTGTAGTGCCTAGGAGTCTGAGTTGTGAACTAGGCCCCCATTGTGCTAGGAGCTGTACATTGCTATTGCTATTGCTATTAGGTGCATTATGGTAGCTCTAGCACCCTAAGTCATGGGGCAGGAGCCCAGTGTGCTAGGAGCTGTACGAAGAAGGAACAAAACTCAGACTCTGCCCCAAGGAGCTCCCAGTTAGTGCTGGGTGGGAAATGGTTTCCTGGGACATTTCTGAAAAATGTTCCTGTCTAGACTCAGGATGAAAAGATGAAATCTCAAAACTTTTTCACAAACTGAAAAAAAACCCTGCAGTTCAGGTCAATCAAACTGCTTCGTTTTGATCCGTTTGAAATGCTTCATTTCCATGTTGACCTGTTTGTTTTTCTTTTTTTTTGAAAGTTTTTTAAAAGTATAAATTAAGTTAAATTTCCACACAAAAAGTCGTTTCTGACTGGAAAATAAATGTTTGGTTTCAAAAAGGTTGAAACATCCTGTTTTGATCCTTCTGACTTTTTTTCCCCAGCTGGGCAATTCATCAGCTCGCCTCTTTCCTGCAGAACAATTCGGTTTCCATGAATCTGCAAATTTTTTTTTGCATAAAAACATTTCTCGGAAAAATCCCCAACCAGCTTGATTTACAATCTAAGTATCAGACAAGGGACCCACTTCTCCTGAGTCCCAGTCCTGGGCTCTGTCTCCAACGTATGCTGGATCTGGTGCTTAAATCTCAGGGCATCCTTTCCCAGTACGCTGCCCTGACAGCATCCGTTCTCTGCCGGCATCCATTCTCCATGGACCATCTTGTCTTTGGCCTCTGTGCTGATGCTGCTAACAAGAGGCTGGCTGAGACTGGGGATCCCCACCCCTAAATCTGGGCTCTCTGCCATCCAATGGTGGATTTGAACCAGCCACCTGAAGGCCCCAGAGTTGCCCCATAGAATGGGAGGAGGTCTCTGGGCTCGGTGGGTTGTGGTGGTGGTGGTGGGGGATGATCATCAAGAGGGCAGCCCTGTAGATTGGGATCTCTTGTGTATTGAGAGCATGGGCACCAGCTGGGCATGCTTGCCCCCCACCCCCACCACACACCAACCCCTGAACCATTCAGATGAGCCCCCAGCTGACTGTAATGGTGGCTTAAAGACAGCAGGAAAATGTACTGACCCCTGCATAGCTGGGGGCCCGCGGGGTGATCAGAGAAAAAGGAGGGAGAGAAGGGGAGAAAGAAATGGCCTTTCCTGCAGCGACTCTCATGGCAGATTCTCCGCATTGAGCTCCATCCTTCAGCACCAAGGACAACTACTAGAGTCCAAAGTCTGCCTGAAGTCCTTCCCAATACCACTGCAGGGGCTATAACCCAGGAGTCCTGACTCTAAGCCCGTCACTGTAGTCACGGGAGGAGATTCCCTCCCAGACACAGAACCCAGGAGTCCTGATCCATCGCCAGCTCCAACTTCAGTCACTGGATCATGTGCCCGCCCTGGATCAGGTGCCAATATATGGGGAGTTAATAGGCTTTCTTCTTAATGTTCAAAAAGAGGATAGATAGATAGATAGATAGATAGATAGATAGATAGATAGATAGATAGATAGATAGATAGATAGATAGATAGAGGGGGTGTCTGGGGATAGATAGATAGATAGATAGATAGAAGGGGTGTCTGGGGATAGATAGATAGATAGATAGATAGATAGATAGATAGATAGATAGATAGAGGGGGTGTCTGAGGATAGATAGGAAAATAGATAGATAGATAGAGGGGGTGTCTGGGGATAGATAGATAGATAGATAGATAGAAGGGGTGTCTGGGGATAGATAGATAGATAGATAGAAGGGGTGTCTGGGGATAGAAAGATAGAGGGGGTGTCTGGGGATAGATAGATAGATAGATAGATAGATAGATAGATAGATAGGGTGTCTGGGGATAGATAGATAGATAGATAGATAGATAGATAGACAGAGGGGGTGTCTGGGGATAGATAGATAGATTAGATAGATAGAGGGGGTGTCTGGGGATAGATAGATAGATAGATAGATAGATAGATAGAGGGGGTGTCTGGGGATAGATAGATAGATAGATAGATAGAGGGGTTGTCTGGGGATAGATAGATAGATAGATAGATAGATAGATAGATAGAGGGGGTGTCTGAGGATAGATAGGTAAATAGATAGATAGATAGAGGGGGTGTCTGGGGATAGATAGATAGATAGATAGAGGGGGTGTCTGGGGATAGATAGATAGATAGATAGATAGATAGATAGATAGAGGGGGTGTCTGGGGATAGATAGATAGATAGATAGATAGATAGATAGATAGATAGAGGGGTGTCTGGGGATAGATAGATAGATAGAAGGGGTGTCTGGGGATAGATAGATAGATAGATAGATAGATAGATAGATAGATAGAGGGGGTGTCTGGGGATAGATAGATAGATAGATAGATAGATAGATAGATAGAGGGGGTGTCTGGGGATGGATAGATAGATAGATAGATAGATTAGATAGATAGAGGGGGTGTCTGGGGATAGATAGGTAGATAGATAGATAGAAGGGGTGTCTGAGGATAGATAGATAGAGGGGGTGTCTGGGGATAGATAGATAGATAGAGAGAGAGGGTGTCTGGGGATAGATAGATAGATAGATAGATAGATAGATAGATAGATAGAAGGGGTGTCTGGGGATAGATAGATAGATAGAGGGGGTGTCTGGGGATAGATAGATAGATAGATAGAGGGGGTGTCTGGGGATAGATAGATAGATAGATAGATAGATAGAAGGGGTGTCTGGGGATAGATAGATAGATAGATAGATAGAAGGGGTGTCTGGGGATAGACAGATAGATAGATAGATAGATAGATAGATAGATAGATAGATAGATAGAGGGGGTGTCTGGGGATAGATAGATAGATAGATAGATAGATAGATAGATAGATAGAAGGGGTGTCTGGGGATAGATAGATAGATAGATAGAGGGGGTGTCTGGGGATAGATAGATAGATAGATAGATAGATAGAAGGGGTGTCTGGGGATAGATAGATAGATAGATAGAAGGGGTGTCTGGGGATAGATAGAAAGATAGAGGGGGTGTCTGGGGATAGATAGATAGATAGATAGATAGATAGATAGATAGATAGATAGATAGATAGAGAGGGTGTCTGGGGATAGATAGATAGATAGATAGATAGAGGGGGTGTCTGGGGATAGATAGATAGATTAGATAGATAGAGGGGGTGTCTGGGGATAGATAGGGAGATAGATTAGATAGATAGAGGGGTGTCTGGGGATAGATAGGTAGATAGATAGATAGAGGGGTTGTCTGGGGATAGATAGATAGATAGATAGATAGATAGATAGATAGATAGAGGGGTTGTCTGGGGATAGATAGATAGATAGATAGATAGATAGATAGATAGAGAGGGTGTCTGGGGATAGATAGATAGATAGATAGATAGATAGATAGATAGATAGATAGATAGAGGGGTTGTCTGGGGATAGATAGATAGATAGATAGATAGATAGATAGATAGAGAGGGTGTCTGGGGATAGATAGATAGATAGATAGATAGATAGATAGATAGATAGATAGATAGATAGAGAGGGTGTCTGGGGATAGATAGATAGATAGATAGATAGATAGATAGATAGATAGATAGAGAGGGTGTCTGGGGATAGATAGATAGATAGATAGATAGATAGATCGATCGAGGGGGTGTCTGGGGATAGATAGATAGATAGAGGGGGTGTCTGGGGATAGATAGATAGGTAGATAGATCGAGGGGGTGTCTGGGGATAGATAGATAGATGGATAGAGGGGGTGTCTGGGGATAGATAGATAGATAGATAGAGCGAGCACCCTAGAGAAGCCAGCTGACTTCTGTGGGGCTTGTGATGTGACCCAGCTCTGTATGCTTTCTGCTGTGCTACAAGCCCCCTCTGATAGGAGCCAGCCTGCCCTGTTACACAGCCCCATTGCTGAGGTGGCTGAGAACAGAGAAGCCGGTTAAATACAACAGCCGCTGAGCCAAAATCTGGCTGCTAAACTCAATGGGGCTGCCTGGGCGTGAATGGCGATTCCCCAAGCGACGAGGACGCCACCCCTCTCTGCCGGAGACTATTCCACAGCCTAGCACGTCTCACTGCTGCAGAAAAGGCTCTTCATTGTGAGCTTGGCTTTCCCAGCTTTCCCTTTGCACAGCTCCTTCCTGGGGCAGCCCCGTGCGGATGTCGGTGGGGCCTAAGAGCTTTGGCAGGGCCAGGCCTGTGCGGGGAAAGTCAAGGAGTGCGGCAAACAGCCCTGCCACTCCCTTCCCCATTCTGCAGCGAACGCATGCGAGCATCTCAACCAGCAGGAATAGGACAGCCTGAGGCCCAGTTTGCAGAGATGCCCAGTGGGTGGATTTCATAGGAGCTGCAAGCACTTGGCACCCAATTCCCTGGTGTGTTGGTCACTGCAAATAATACGCCCAGCCGCAGCAATTATCCAACCATCCCAATAACGGACCCACTCATTTCCTGTAATACGCTTTAGTGGAGTAGTCCAGAGATTAGTTTGCTAAAGTTAATTGCCAATCAGTTCACTTGAATTAGAACAGGAGCAAGACACTCTAGCCTTTACGCCCACAAGCAGGACCTTGATTGCATGAGAGGAACTACACGACAATCACCTCTCTGCCAGCTCCAACTAACAGGACTTTGCAGAGATCAATTGAAGAGACCCTGTTCCTGATTGGAGCCATCACCAGCTCCCCATGGCCTGGGTTGATATCCGCAGCTGAGCTCGTTTGTCCCAAAAAGCCAAAGAGGCAGATTTCTCCCTGAAGGGCCACTGTGCAAATCGGCGGCCTTTGATTCTCCTTATGATGCTGGTAATTGCTCCACTTACATTAAAAGTCAATGAAATATTTAATCACAGCGATGCCAAGACTGAAATCGAGGGGAGCTAGGTGCCTATATACTTTTAAGGATCTGGACTCAGATCCCCAGCTGCTGTAAATTGGCCACAGCTCCACTGGAGTTGCTGGGCCAGTACCCCAGTCAGGGTATATCGGCCTCGTTCCACTGAGTCTGCACCGAGAAGCGGCCCGAGGAGTTTAGGCCCTGAAAATATGGCCTCAGCCCAAGCGGTGCTGGAATCTTCATCCTCCTCTTCCTCTCCTTGACTGTCACAGCTCCTTTCTCAGCTCTGCCTCAACGCTCCAGACCCCAGCAAGGACAGAATGCTGCTCCCACCATCTCCACCCCAACCCCCAAACCCAGCCGTCCCCACCCCAATGCTCATGCTCCTCCACCTCCCCCCATTCAATGCAGGAGCCAACCCAGATTGAAATGTTCTATTGGGTTTTTTTCAAGTTTTCGATCTGCTGAAAAGTTAGAACAGTTTCATTTTTGGTTCCTCTCCAAACAATTCCTCCTCTCTTTTTCGGAACGGCTGGAGAACTGGAAAAGCTGTTCTCCTGCTGGCCCTAGCCAGAGCCACGGCTGACGCCAAGTGACTGGGTATGACTCGTTGCCGACCACAACGCGGCACCGACTGGCTGCTGCAGAAGGACCTAGGGAGAAGGGACGCGCACGGAGGACCTCACGCGAAGCCAGGCAGCATGAGCAAGGGGCGCCTGTCCCCTCTGGATTGCAGAGCTGTCCTCTGACCCTGGGCACCAACCCTACAGTGGGTGGGGCGGCGGGTCTGGCAAGGTACGAAAGTGGCTCAGGGGAACATCGATACCCAGCAGCTGGAAAATTCCTGTCAACCACATTGTATTAATCCCTTCCTGGGAACGCCCCCGCCCCCTTCCCCTTCCCAGCGGCAATATCTTACGTCTCCCTCCTTCAGACTGCATGGATTATACTCGCATCCCTCATAAGAGCTACACCAGGGTGTGACCATCTCTCCCCACCAGAGACAGTGCATTTAGCGGTTAGAGCAGGGGACAGTGACTCAGGACTCCAGGGTTTTGCTCCCAGCTGTGTGTGTGTGGAGTGGGGCCTAGGGGTTAGAGCAGGGTTGGGGCTGGGAGTCAGGACTCCTGGGTTGCACTCTTGTCTCTACCACTGACACCCTGCCGGACCTTTGGCGAGTCACTGCCCCATGCCTCAGTTTCCCTGGCTGCAGTATGGGCATAACAGGATTCCTCCACCTTTTGCAAAGCACGTTGTGGCCTTCACACCGTGCAATGGGAAAACATCACTGAGCCCGGGATAAATCCCTGGCCAATCCCCTCCCCCACTGGGAGCAGAGCCAGGAAGAAACCGACCCAGCAAGTCACACAGAGCAAACAACACCAGAGCTGAAATCACCTCTCCAGCCCCTCCCCCAAGGGTCCTCGCACCCATCCCACCTGAAGGACATGGTGAACCACACAGCCATCATCATGAGCGTGACGCGCCGGTACTCGGGGGCAAAGCACTGCAGGAAGTTGCTCCAGACCTGAAGGAGGGAGAGACGGGGAGCATGAAGGGACCACTCACCGCCATACCAGCTCTGCTGGGGCACAGGCACAGCCGGGGACACACCCAGCTCCCAGCAGGGGCAGCTGGGGACTGGGGAGATATGGGGGAAAGTCCTAAGAAGAGAGACAGGTAGAGGAAAGATGGAGGCAGGGGGGATGAGTGGGGAGATGGGGCGTGATGAAGGAAGAAGACAGAGATGGAGAGAAATACAGCAGCAGATGGGGCGAGCTGATGGATGTGCATGAACAGGGGGATTGGGATGGGCACAGAGAGGGCTGGGGTGCAGACCCCAGGTCTCCAGGAATCCCCACTGAGTTCAGCAGAGCAGGGCCCGGGGGGGCACTAGGACACACAGGACACTAAGTGGCCATTGGACCCCCCTCACCAAGTCCCAAGGCCCGGGTTTGGCTGGTAAGAGAGTCCCTACCGCACGAGCCAGGTGCCCAGCCCTGGAGACTCAGCTGGGCACATCCACATTCCCCTCCCTGCTCGGTCACGGCAAAGCAGCCTGGCTGGAAACCATTGGAGCAGATTGTTCCAGCTCAGGGTGGGTGCCAGGCAAGGCCACGGACAGGGATCAAGGGGAGAACCTGGACATGGCCACGCTGGTCTGTGTGTTACAGAAGCCCTGACTGCGGCGCCACCAAGAATGCTCTCTCAAATAACCCCCTCGCCCAGGAAGCCAATGCCGCTGCACGGTGCAGGGACGACCTCCCCTCTTCGGGCTGGGAGAGCGCCCTTGTGGTCATGGCCACGCTCGGCTGCGGGTTCAAATCCAGCCCAAATCATCCCCTGAGGGGACTGGGATCCAGTCCAGGTCGCCGTGGGACCAGGGCTCTAGGATCTCTCGGCAGAGGAGCAGAGGGGCTGTGGAAACCTCCCGCCCCTGCACTGGGCACAGTGCCCCGGCCCAGGGACAGGCCAGCCCGAAGCGAAGGAGGCTGGTGTTGCTGGACAGGTAAATCCCCTTCGCTTTGCAAGGTGTCACTCAGCTTTGACCTCTGACCCCCGAAGTGTTGCCCTACAGTCCTTGCGGGGCTATGAGGTTGCATCGCATGTCCTGCTAAAGCTGGTCATCTGGGGGGAAGGGAGGACCCCACCTCGCTTCCCCCCAGGGCCCAGCACGTGGTGCAAAGTGCCTCACAGGGGGCGTCGTGCCAGCTCTCAGCCGCACTAGCGGAGGACTCTGGCTGCATGGAGCCGTCTTCTGGCCTGAATCCAGCCCCGGCGTAGTGCAGGCCAGGGGTTGAATTGGCCCCTGCGTTTCTGGGTTTATGACAAGGTCCTGGTCGCCCAGGGGCCGGCCCTACCTGCTGCAAGAGGTTCAGGATCCGAACCATCCAGCGCCGGTACCAGGTGCCGGTGTCCAGCTGGATCTCAATCAGCTCGTCCTCCTGCTTGATGGTTTTGATGTGGGTGACCTGCGAGGCGGGAGGGAGGACGAGGTTACCGGTGGCATGGGGCAGAACGGGGATGTCCCACAGCACGAGGCGGGACCCGACGCCAGGCATGTCAGGACAGGGATAAAGCACGGGCAGCAAGATGCTCAGAGGGCAGAGATGTCAGCCGGTTTGGTCCCTCCAGCCTGGGGTCTCAGACTAGCCAACGACCCATCACCCCGTGCCAGGGGAACCAGTGCCAGGTTGCACCCCGATCTCTGCTCCTGGCAGCAGGTTTGTCCATTACACCACAGCAGCGCAGACCGGGTGCAGGGAGGTGGCCTCTCCCAGGTTGGGAACCGGACTGCCCCGCAGTACTTCTCCCATCCCCAAACACCCCGTCTCAATCCGCCACCCCCTCCCCTGCTGCCCCAACAGTCCCCACAGCCCTCCACCCACCTTTCACTGGCTCATTGGAAAAACTAATCACACCAAATCCAAGCTGAGCCCTCGAGTCTTTTCCTCCCAAGCCTCTGTCATCCCCCCCCTCCCCGCTCGGCTTTGTGCCTCTCCTCCTCTCACATTCTCCCTCAGTTCCCTCTCACCACCCCTGTCTGCCTTGATGCCACAAACCAGCACCCCCCCTTACTCCTAGCAGCAGGGACCACACTCGTCCTAGGGCTCAAATTCTCCCATTTGAGCCAATCCTGGCCTAGATGTCGGATGCTGGCCCAGCGTGCCATGTTGCCCTCTAGCAACTGGCCCATATAGAGGATAATGGCCTATTACTGCTACTAGCTAACGGAGTTACTCCTTTCGCTCAGGGGGTTGGGGGCCAGGTCTGTACTTTGGTGTGGAAGATGCCAGGTTCCAGCCCTGCTGCTGGGCCATGGGGCAGGGCCTGTTGTATTTATGGGGTGAAAGAAATTATTTTGAACAAAAATATCATTAGCAACCCCCGCATGGGGGTCCCTATCCCACCAATGGCCCAATAGAGGCAGCTGGCACCATATTCCCCTCACAATCCACAAGCAGGTTTTAGACTCTCAACCCTCACAAGAAGTAAGGAAATGGCCTAGTGGACAGAGCACTGGGCTGGGACTCAGGAGACTCATGTTCTATTCCCAGCTTGCTGGGTGACTTTGGGTATGTTGCTTCCCTGCTCTGTGCCTCATTTTCCCCAGCTGTGAAATAGGGATAACGATACTGCTCTGCTGATGGAAAGAGCTAGGGATCATTATTGTTATTTACAGGTGGGGAACTCAGGCACAGGGAGGGAGTGGTTTGTCCAAACTTGGCATAAGAATAAGATCCAGGTCTCCTGATTCCCAGTCCAGTGCCCTACTCACAACACCCTCCTTCGTCACCATGGACAAGCGTTTTCCCTTGGCTTGCCCCTCTCTTCTCTAGCCTAAAGGTCTCTCCTCTGCCCCAGGGGACCAGAGCAGCCAGGGAGGGCGACCGAGCAGTGCTTACTGAAAACACCCTCTCGGGGTGGCCCTTGGCTCGCATGTTGGTGTCGTGAACCTGCTTCAGCACCATCCAGGCCTCGTCGTGCTTCCCGTTCTGCAAGAGAAAATCCAAGGGGGCAGCATGGGGCGCAGGCTGCCTCCCATTGCCAGCTTTTCCAGAGCCCCCAGTGCTAGGCACCTGGGCTACTGCAACTCAACCAACAAGAGGTACCCCACTGCCCCATGCTTCCTGGCTTGAAGGGAAGTTATCCATGCAGGAGATGCCCCTAAGAATTAGAGTCACCTCGGCCGGCTCTCAACCAGGGGTCCAAGGCCCCCTGGGGGAGCCTGAGAAGATTTCAGGGGGTCCGCCAAGCAGGACCGGCATTAGACTCACTACAGCCCAGGTCAGAAAGCCGAAGCCCCGTTGCCCAGAGCCCTGCCACCTGGGGCTGAAGCAGAAACCTGAGCAACTTAGCTTTGCGGGACCCATGTGGCCCCAGGCAATTGCCCTGCTTGCTACCCCCTAATGCTGGCCCTGGCTTTTATACCATGGAGGTTTTATAGCACATTGCGGGGGCCTCAGAAAGAAAAAGGTTGAGAACCCCCGATCTAGGCAGCCCGCACCTCATGCCAGCACTGGCCTACCTCTCAGAGCAGACCCTAAGCCAGGTGTCGCCGCCCTCCAGGTTTCATGCCCCACCGCTGCAGCCAGAATGGCCCTTCCTTCCCTGCTCCCTCCCCACCTGCGCACAGGGCCACGGCCACGGCCACGAGTCACCCAAACAAACAGTAGAGCCACGGGATGCCCCATGCTGCCAGCAGGCTCTAAGCACCATCCCGGCCCCAGGCTGCTGATTTAGCATTGGTAACAGGTGCTGCTGGGTTGACAGGAGCAGCCTCTCCATTCCCAGAGCTCATAAGGAAGCACCACCTTTCTGCATCGCCCTCCTTCGGGGCAAAGGCGGGGGATTCAGTCCTGGTGCACCTGTTCACTGCTGAGGCTGATGGGTTCATTGCTAGGCCCAGGGCAGTGACCTCAAAGCCCTGTCTCAGAGAGTCCCGGGCTGCTCCTGGACTATCTCTAGTTTCTACTGCAGGAGGTTGGAGCAGAGCTGGGGGCCAGTTCAGCACCTGGTTCCCATACCCCAGATCCAGCCTGTGCCCCCTTTCTGCCTTAGATCTTGCTGCATCCCAGCCCAGGGCCCCAAACATGGACATGCACAGATTAATCCTTTCTGGCTCCCTCCCCACATTGAGCCGCATGGCTTTTACCTCCAGGAAGAAGCGTGGGCTCTCAGGCATGGTGGTGAGAGCGCCGATGGCAAAGACGGAGGGGAAGGCACAGACCAGGACAAAGACCCTCCAGCTGTGGAACTGGTACGCGGAGCCCATCTGGAAACTCCAGCCTAGGGAACAGGATGGAGGCAGGAGATGAGAGAAGCGAAAAACAGGTGAGTGAGACGTGGTAGAACTAAAGATTCATAGATTCATAGACTCTAGGACTGGAAGGGACCTTGAGAAGTCATCGAGTCCAGTCCCCTGCCCTCATGGCAGGACCAAATACTGTCTAGACCATCCCTGATAGACATTTATCTAACCTACTCTTAAATATCTCCAGTGATGGAGATTCCACAACCTCCCTAGGCAATTTATTCCAGTGTTTAACAACTCTGACAAACACTGTAAGATAGTTACACCCAGAGCTGACTGCCAAGAGTTACAAAGTGATCTCTTTAAACAGGGTGATTGAGGAACAAAAGGGCAAAGGAAATTCAGTGCGGATACGTGCAAAGTAAAGCACATTGGAAAACCGAATCCCATCTATACAAAAAAACACCGTGGTCAAAATTAGCTGTTACCATTCACATATGAACATAAGAATGGCCCTATTGGGTCAGGCCAAAGATCCATCTAGCCCAGCATCGTGTCTTCCGACAGTGGCCAGTGACAGGTACCCCAGAGGGAATGAACAGAACAGGTGATCATCAAGTGATCCATCCCCGGTTGCTCATTTTCAGCTTCCGGTAAACAGGCTATGGACACCATCCTTGCCCATCCTGGCTAATAGCCCTTGATGGACCTATCCTCCATGAACTTATCTAGTTCTTTTTTGAAGCCTGTTGTGGTCTTGGCCTTCACAACATCCTCTGGCAAGGAGTTCCACAAGTTGACTGTGCGTTGTGTGAAGAAATACTGCCTTTTATTTGTTTTAAGCCTGCTGCCTATTCATTTCATTTGGTGACCCTTAGTTCTTGTGTTATGAGAAGTCGTAAACAACACCACCTCTCTCTCATGAGAGAGATCTTGGAGTCATTGTGGATAGTTCTCTGAAAACATCCACGCAATGTGCAGTGGCCATCAATAAAGTGCACAGAATATTAGGAATCATCAGGAAAGGCTCCCATCCCAAGGGTGTGGTGGGGAACTGGAAGAGTGTGGGAGGAGCAAAGCAGGATCCAGGCTCCCAGTGGCCGGCAGGCAGCCTCACTGGTGTGACTAACACCCCTGGAGCAGTCCAGAGCCTGGCACTCAGGGTTTAAATGCTGCCCCAGACTGCCTGCTGCCCCAACACACCCCCTTGGTGATGGAATTTCTTTCCCAACTCCTTATCTTGCAGTCAGTTCAGCCTAGTGCACATAACAAAGCCTCTGGTCCCTGGATGTTGTTAGCATCCACATCCCAGCCGGGGCATGTCTCAGAGTCAGCTTCAGGCCCAGCGTCCCCCAACACACACGCCGTCTGCTCCTACACAGCCAGTGTGGCCTGGCACAGAGCAGGGGCAAGAGAGGCGTTCAGGCCCAGATGTCTCTGCTGATGCTGCCAGCCTGGGGGTGTGAATGGCTGGGATGGCTAAACACAATCCATGCAGACAGCTAGGCTGTGACAACTGGTGTGAACTGGAGTGGTAGAAGCTACAGAGCTAAAGCTGGTCCAAAAAATATGGGGTTCCTCCCCTGCAAAATTTTGATTTTTCAGCAGAAATGTGAATACCTGAAGATTTTGATTTGGAAATACCACTCTGGTGCCTCATGGGAGCTGTAGTTCGGATGCCAGGCAGCCTGGCTGGACTATGTGTCCCAAGATGCCCCACAGTCTCCCCCCCCCCACTAGGAAAGGGGAGATGGTGCATCTTCAGAAGCCCTAGCCACGGTGCATCATGGGAGATGGAGTCCAGCCCATAGGGGAAAATGGGGATCAGGAGGCACCCAAACTACAACTCCCATGATGCACCATGGTGGTATTTCTGAATCAAAATGTTTCTGCTTTGAGAAACTACAGGATTTTCTGAGGGAAGCAGACACTTCTTGCAACCAAAAAAAATCATTTAGTAAAAAAAATCCAATTTTTTTTCAGAAAACAGTTTGGATGGAAAATTTTCAGCCACTCCTATCCATATTTCATTACTAGCAACCCCTGACCCACCCATTCTTTGACACAGTCTTTGTGAGACCACAGTGGCTTTCCCAGCACAAGGAGGACGGGACCACCAGCTGGCCCCCTTTTCTCTTACCGTAGTGAGGGATGATGGCCCAAGCCATGGCTGATGCGTAGATGCCCCCGATCATCCAGAACATGCAGAGCCAGCTCAGGTGCTCACCTCGCTTCTCCTGAGCTAGGAACTCTGAGAAGTAGGAGAAGACAATGGGGATTGAGCCCCCGATGCTGGGAAAGGGAGGAAGAAAACATGGATCAGAACAGCTTCCAGTTGGAGAGAGCCTGCAAGGGCTGGCAATCCTCATGCTGCAGGGCATAAGCTCATTGCCAAATGGGAAAGGGGTTAGGAAGGACTCGTCCGCACCCTACTGCAAGGTGCTGAGGTTTTAACACTGTCCTCTGAAGCCAGGATAGCAGACCCAATGCACCATCAGCCTGATCAAATATAGCGGCAGGTAGTGGAGGCTACCAAGTTAGAGAGGCAGTGAGTGGAACAGGTCATATACCTGGGCTAGATTAATTACGTGTTTGCTTAGGGTAGGGGGGCGGGGGGAAGAGATCCGAGACTGGAGGGATTCCCCATTACCGACTCTTGTTCCACATCCATTGTAGACACACCAGCCTGGCCAGATTCTGGCACTGGGTCTGGACGTTCCTTTCCACAGCGTTGGTTTTCTTGGGGAAGCCTGCTCTTAATTACCTTAATTACCAGCAGATTTCTGCTGGCAGATTCCAGGCGGTGCTCCCCAGAGAAGGGGAATTCAGAGGTGCACGTGGCATTAGCATCTCAATTCATTACGGCACCTGCTTTCCTGCCCAGATGTGGGAGCTAGCTTGATCAGGCAAAGTGGCAACTTGGCTTATAAACCCACTGGGAGAAGAGAGTTTAGGGGTTAGAGGAGGGGGAAGGGAGACAGGCTTCCTGGTCCTATTTCTGGACCAGCTTCTGATTTGCTGGGTGACCTCGGACAAGTTACTTCAAGTCGCACCTTCCATATCAGTGGCCACCTTTGATCTCCCAGCAGGGCCGCCCAGAGAGGGGAGCAAGTGGGCCGATTTGCCCCAGGCCCTGGACCCCACAGGGGCCCCCAGGAGAATATAGTATTCTATAGTATTGCTACTTTTTTTTTATGGAAGGGGCCTCTGAAATTGCTTTGCCCAAGGCCCCCTGAATCCTCTGGGCAGCCCTGTCTCCCAGCCAGGCTCCTCCATTAGCATGAGCAACAGAGGCTCCAGGGATGGAGCCCCCTGGATGAGCTGGTAGTTGCTGCATTGAGATTATCAGAGGGGAGGGAGGGAGAAACTGGGTAGGACGTCCAAGGGGGAAGGGAGCAGATGGAAAAATATTACAGAATTTCCCAGGACATTTCCATTCCAGATCAAACCACTGGACCATACAGTCTGGTATCCCTACCTCCTGCCACCTCAGATCAAACCACTGGTCCATACAGTCTGGTATCCCCACCTCCTGCCATTTTGGATCTAACCCACTGGTCCATATGGTCCAGTATCCCCACCTCCTGCCATTTCAGATCAGATCTTACTGGCATCCCACCAGCTGCCACCCATTTGACCACTGGCTCATCTCTGCCAGTTTCCCACCTCCTGCTATAACATATCCAGACTCTGGCCCATCTGCTAAGACCTCCCAACCGCCTCTCGTGTGGCAGCTCTGACCACAAGTCTACCTAGCTCCCCCTCTTCGGATACCGCCACTCACCCAGCATCCCAGACTAGACCATCCCAGTTCTGACCTGGCTCAGTGGCTCTAAAAGCTCCGGGGAACGGGTTTTCCATCCCAGAGACTGGAAATGGCTCAGGATCAGTTTCAATCCACAAGCCATGACACGGCCAGAGGTGGAACTTCCCCTTGGCCCCCTCAGGGACCAGATCCCATCTGAGGGCATGAACACGCCACCCTCCTGGAACAGCATCCAAGACGAGCAGGCTGGCTCGTGGCGGGCCTCCCTTACCCCACTCCGGAGAGCAGCCTGCAGAAGAGGAAGGTGCCGTAACCTTGCACGAAAGAGGAGAAGAAGGCAAAGACACTGTTGACCGAGAGGGAGATAAGGAGGCACTGCCTCCGGCCGATCCGATCCGCCAGGCCGCCCCACAGGAACGCTCCCACCATCATGCCCAGGTAGACGATGAGGCCTGGAGGGACACAGCAAACAGAGTGGCACCTGTCAGCAGTAACGACAGCCCTGGCACTCCCTCGGGGCTCAGCAAAGCATGTCCATGCAGGGGCCGTGCAGCCACCAACGCCAAGCAGCAGGTGCTGGGGTGGAGTGCGGCAGGCGGGTAGCACAACAGCTTCTAGGAGGCAGGCAGTTAGAACAGGGGCAAGAAGCGTCAGGACTCCTGGGTTCCACACAACCCCGTGCTCTACACACCAGACCCCACGCTTCTCCCAGAGCTGGGGAGAGAACCCAGCAGTCCTGGCTGCCAGCCTCCCTGCTGTAACCACTAGACCCCACTCCCCTCCCAGAGCTGGAGAGAGAACCCAGCAGTCCTGCCGCCCATGCTGTGTCTGAACCCCAAACCCAATGTATTAGGAGCTCCCTTCCATAGCAGGCAGCCCATCACTCTTCTGGCTGGTGGCTCTGTGCAGCTCCCAGTGCCCCCACTCCCACCCCCCCACCCCCGCCTGCCCTGCCAGCAAGGGCTGTGATCTCCCAAGTTGTCCCAGCAACCTATGGCTAATTTCTTGCTGCACTTCTCTTCCACTGGGGGATGCGGGCACCCGAGGAGCCCTGCTCGCTGCCCCAGCTAACCGGACTGGTACGAGGGGCAGCCCGGTGCCACAGGGGGAATTGTGAGCCCAGGTGGGCAGAGGGCTGCTGTAGCTGGGAGCAGGGCATGGCGGGGGATGGGAAGGGAGGAAATGGGGAGAGAAGTGCTATGGGGTACAGCTGAGCTGGGGGGCAGAGCACAGGGGGAAACAGGGGGCGCAGAGGGGACTGTGTCATGCTGCAGAACTGAGCGAGGGGGGTGGGGGTGAGCCAAGGGGGCAATGGAGGAGCAGGGACACATTGTCATACTTCAGGGCTGAGATGGGGTGGAGGGGGGGGTTGAGCACAGATGGAGATGAGGGGAAATTCCTGTGATGCTGCAGGGCTGAGTTAGGGGGCAGAGCATGGGGCAGATAAGGGTGCCGGAGAGACTGTGTCCGGCTGCAGGGCTGAGCTCAGGGGGAGATCGAAGGGAGCAGGGGGGGCAGTATCATGCTGCAGGGTTGAGCTGGGAGGCAGAGCACAGGGGTGCAGGGGGTACCCCTGTAATGTTGCAGGGTAGGGGTGAGCACAGGGGGAGATGGGGGCACGGGGGGGCGGTCATGTCACAGTGCAGCTCTTAGCTGCCGATCGCTTCAGTACGGAGGGGAAACTAATCCCTTCACCCCCCGCCTCCAATCCTGACATAGCAGAGTGTGATGGGGACTCCAAAGCGGCACGTTCACGCCCCGGTGACGGCAGCTGTCGACCTGCATGATTAGCACGATCCTGATCCCTCGTCCCGGGGATTTCATGGCCCATCGGGCAGCTAAAGCCGAGAGGGCTGACTCGGACCCCGCAGCCGCCCAGGCTCGTCGGCCTAGCCCGGGGAAGAGAAACATCCTCCCGCCTACGCAGGCCAGACCCTCATCTGCGTCGTGCCCAGCTCCTCTCCCCTTGAGCGGCCTGAGACAAGGACGAACACCCCCCAAACACACACACACGCTGAGTCACTCCTCCCTGGAGGCTGGTGGGCTCTCCCGGCCCCTCTGCCCTTCACGTCACTTTCAGGAGATGCCGCGGCTGCACCATGGCAGGGGAGTTCTCACTAAATCCTGACCGTTCAATCCAGGGGATGGCTCTCCAAGGCGGACACATGGCAAGTGCTCGTGGCTGCCGCTTGCCAGGTCGCTGCCCAGGGCCAGCCAGAGCCCAGATTCTACCTCCAGTGACGTGCCCCTCAGTTCTCACGGCCTGGAATCACTCACACCCACACCGGGGCGAGGCAGCTGCTCCCAGGGCTTAATGAATAATGAAAATCAAGCCATTTTTTTACATTCCTAACTGATGCAGCAGGCCCAGAGGCACCGGGGCTATGAACTGCCAAGCCTAGAGTTGCCAGCCCTGGCCCAAATTAAGCACTGGCTTCTCCTATGGAACCCGCCACCTATCACCAAGAGAGCACCCAGACAGCTGGCTGAAAGCAACTTTGGAGCCTGCCTGGGCTCCTGGGGAGGGCTCTGGCCTGCATCCTATTCCTGGCTCTGCTGCTGATTTGCTGGGCGACTTCCGCCAAGTCAATTCCCTGACAAAAGGGCACAAGGGCAAAACCAATTTTCCAGATGCAAATTGGACTCTCCAAGCCCCGCGGGACAGTCACCATTAATTGTCTCGTATCATGGCTGCACCCAGGAGCCCCAGCCATGGGCCAGGCCCTTCTGGTGCTAGGTGCTGCACAAACCCAGAACAAAGGGACAGTCCCTGCCCCCAAGGAGCTTGCACTCTAAGCAGAAGGCAAGAAACACCAGCTGGAGGCAAAGCAATGAGGTAACACTGGACTAATATTAGCAATGAATCACTCAAGCTGGTGTAACAACTTTACAATGTCTGAATTCCAGGCTACACTCATAAAACCACCCACAAAACATGAAAAGCCCAAAGAGCATCACCAAGGCTGGTGGCAGGCGGGGAAATGCAATCCTTGGATGGATAAGGTGGAGAATACTCAGCAGAAGCAGAGACATGTTATCACTGTTGTATAAGGCACTGGTGAGATCGTCAGCTGCTACTAGCCCTGGGCAAAATTTTCCTTCTGAAATCGTTTCAGGATGAAAAAAATGCAGATTTTTTGTCGACCAAAACATTTTGCGAATTTGTATCAAATTCATTGAATCGTGTCAATCAACCCTGCCATCCCAAAAATCCCCCCCCCCAAATTTTGAAATGTTTCGTTTCCACATTAAGCAAAACTTTTCAATTTTTCAATTCAAAACGATTTTCCATTAGAAATTTTACTTCAATTTTAGTTTAAAGAAAAAAAGGTTAAAGAACTGAAAACCAACCCAAAATGAGTTGAACGGCTCATTTCATTCAAAAAAAAATAATCTGAAAAATTTTCATTTGGGGGGCAACCAGACACTATTCCCCCCCAATTTTCCAATTTCAGACACTGAAGATCAATCAGTTCTTTGCACAGAACTGGGTCCAGTCCTGGTGTCTGCACTTCAACAAGGATGTTGACAAATTGGAAAGGGTTTGGAAGAGAGCTACAAGAATGATCTGAGGCCTGGAAAAACCTGTCTTTCAGCAAGAAAGTCACGCTACTGTAGCTATATTGACCTAATCCCCAGTATCAGGGGGTAGCCATGTTAGTCTGTAACCACAAAAACAGTGAGGAGTCTGGTGGCACCTTAAAAACTAACAGATTTATTTGGGCATAAGCTTTCATGGGTAAAAAACTTATGCCCAAATAAATCTGCTAATCCCCAGTGTAGACACAGCTAGGGCAACGGATGGATGCTTCCATCGACCTAGCTACCATTGCTCAAGGAGGTGGTGTTCCTACACCAATGGAAAAATCCCTTCCATTGCTTCAGGCTGGGTCTACTCTGTGGGGTTATGCCAACATAGTATAGCACCGTAGCTGTGCCAGGATAGTCCTCATAGTGTAGACATGGCCTGAATCTAAATTCAAACTAGAAATAAGGTACAAAATTTGCACCAGTGAGGGGTCTGAACCTCGGGAACACTGCTCCTAGGGAAGTAGGAGATTCTCCATCACTTGGGTCTTTACATTCATAGATGTAAAGCCAGAAGGGACCATTGTTGATCATCTAACCTGACCTCCTGGATAACCCAGGCCAGAGAATTGCTCCAAAATAATTCCTAGAGCAGATCTTGTAGAAAAACATCCAATCTGGATTTTAAAATTGCCCGTGATGGAGAATCCACCACAACCCTGGATGAGTTAATTACGCTGCCTGTTAAAAACTTACACCTTATTTCCAGTCTGAATTTGTCTCGCTTTAACTTCTTGCAGGTTTTCTAATCCTTTAATCATGTTTGTGGCTCTTCTCTGAACCCTCTCCGAGCTCCCAACATCCTTCCAGATTGGCCAGCTCTTTCTCAGAGACACATCCTAGCTCAACCAGAAGTTACGGGCTCCATGCAGGAGTTGCTAGGGGAGGTTCTCCAGGCTGTGCTGTGCAGGAGAGCAGACGAGATGACCAGAACGGTCCCTTCTCACCTGAAAATTGACACATCCAACAGAACTGACACAGTCTGGACTCCCTGATGTTTCCAAAGGGGCTTTCATCCCAAATAGGAATCCAAAGCTATGGCCCCAACCCTGCAATCGATCCATGCAGGCAGGTCTGAGGAAGGGTCTGTCTGGGCTCAAGGATTGGATGGCAGGACCAGTCACCCTTCCAACAGAGCAATGATGGAAAGACTCCTGCAACCCCCCTCACTCCTGTTTTACACCAGTGTATTCATGGGGGAGAATGAGGCTGCTGCTCTTCGGACCAAACCAGTGCCGGGACATAATGCAGGTGCTCTCGATGTCTGCAGACACCAGAAGGATAAGTACTAGCTCGAGCTGTCCACACCCCACATCCCTCTACACTAATCCTGATCCTGACAATCAGTGGGAAACCTGTACAAAGCCCGCCAATTTCAGCACGGGCACCCATGCCCTACCCTAAAGATCGAGCCTTAAAACAGGGTCGGCGATGCCTTGATCCTTCTCCAGTCCACGCAGCAGCTGGTGGCTCCAGCTGGAAGACTAGGTCCCCAAGGGGACTGCAGAGTCCCAGAAGGTGAACCCTGCAGGGCAGGGTTGGAGCATGGCCGTGACGGGCTGTATTCAGGGGCAGCTCACCCCGATGCCTAACCTAGGTGCATGCATAGGAGGCGCTGGTCTCTGGGGCGGTCAGTCCAGCCCTTCCGCCAGTGCTGAATCTACCTAAAACACAGGGGAGAAATTGCCCAACAAGAAATCATAAACCAGCCCTGACTAGCAAAACTAAGAGACAAAGTCCAGCTGGGCTCCTGGGCTGGAAGAAGTGGCTTATTGGCGGGGTGGGAAGCCTGCCACCACAGCAAAGCGGTGGAGTGCCGGGAGGCAGAGCGCAGGCAGAGGAGAAGCAGCTATTTTTATCCTGCCTTTCATTTCGATTTGAACTGCAGTCACAGGGCCATGCGTCAGCGTAATACAAGGTGACAGGCCCCATGGAAGAGCAAAGAGCCACAACCATTTTCTTCTGGACAGATTGGGGTGGAATTCAGGGAAGGGGGCATATGTGGCAAGGGGACATCTACATTTCCAAATGGAGCCAGGAAGAACCATATTCCTCAAGCAATCGATGTATAGCTGGCAGGAGCCATACAGCTTTGGAACTAGGGTGCCTGATTAATAGCCACGCCCTTCCTACACTTGGGGCAGGGAGGTAAGAGAACTCCTAAGCCCCTTTATTCCCCCCCCCACCCCCGCCTATATGCTGGGGTCATGCAAACTTCTGTCCAACCCTGGTGTAAATTACAGCAGCCTCAAGGCTGCTCTAACTCACATTCTGTTTCCCATAGGAACCAAAAGGCTACACATAGTGCAGCGCTCTCTAGCCACACCCCTAATCCACCCCCATGCCAGGGGCTGGGAACAGGGTGGGTGCTAGGCCCATATGCCAGCTCTGCACCAGCTGGGAAGGCCTCTGCATGGGGGTAGGATTCTCAGAGGGTTGTTTCCACCCCCTTTGTGCTGCCGGAGTGTGACTAAGGATACGTCCACACAGCAGAGGTGGGAGCTTTTCTCTAGCTGGCTCGGGTACCAATAGCAGGGAAGCTGCAGCAGCACAGGCTGCAGCCTAGGCTAGCCCTCCGAGGAAGGAGCCAGGGTACCAGAGCAGGCTTGAACTGAAGGCTATGCTGCTGTGGTTGCACGGCTATGGATGCTCAGGCTGGCTCGATGGAAGCTAGCATGGACCACACCCCATGACCGCAGCACAGACGTACCTGGTGAATCAGGGCCAGAGACATTAGAGATGGAACGACCTGGCAGAACCTCGAGGCTGGTGCAGGATTGTTCCCATAGGGGGCATTTTCCCACAGGTTGTCCAGCCTGCTCCCACCCTCCCACTTATTCCAGCCAGAAACTTTCCTCCACTCAGGTGCCATCCCATTGAATCCAGGGCTCGGGGGTCACATAAGGAGAGCAGAGATTGCCCCTCCATCCAACCCTAAAGGAAGAGGTTGTGCTCGTCCGCCCGGGCTTGGTTTGTTTCCTTCGGGAGCAGCCTTTGGTGCCCATGCTGCAGGGATGTCAATTCTCTGCCAGCTCTCGGCTCTGCACCTCAGGAACAAATCTCCCATCTTAGATTGTCAGTTCTTTGGGGTAGGGCCCAGCTCTTCCTTATGTGCCTGTACAGTGCCCCAGAAGTTGGAGGAGAGGAGTGTCCCAGCCCATGGCCCGTACAGCACCCTGCATGGGGGAGGTGCAGGCCACAGCCTGTACAGCACCTCACACTGGAGGGGGGTCCCAGCCCACGGCCCGTACAGCACCCTGCATGGTGGGGGGAAGGGGCGCAAGCCACAGCCTGTACAGTACCCTGCACTGGAGGGGGGTCCCATCCCATGGCCCGTACAGCACCCCAGACTGGAGGGGGGTCCCAGCCTATGGCCCGTACAGCACCCTGCACGAGGGGGGGGCCACAGCCCGTACACCACCCCACAATGGAGGGGGATCCCAGCCCACGGCCCGTACAGCTCCCTGCACCATAGGGATCCATGACTGCAGCTCCTAGATGCTACCACAATGGTAAGTAATCAAACGTCTGGCACAGGGGATGGGAATGGGACATGGGGACTGTCCCCTCCCAGCCACCCTTTCCCTCCAGCAGCAGGATCCAGAGATGGCGCAGCGGGGTGGCTTCTCTCCGCTCCCCGTTGCTGCATCCCACTAACGTCCCATCTGGCTCCTCCACCCCTGGCCCTGGGGTCTGTCCTCTCCCCATCCCACTTGCTGAGTGGACGCAGCGTATCGCTCCCAGCGGCCAGATCCACCTGGAAGTCCCCAGGCTGATGGGCCCAGCTCCCACAGCAGAATACACATGCCAGCCAGAGCAGGGCACGAGGCCCATCTCCCACCTCGTGCCAGGGAAACCCAGCTGCATTGCCCTGCACAGCCTCCAGTAAGTTTACAATGCAGCCATATGTCACACCTAGTGTGCAAGGTGCCACCGACTGCCCCCTCACTTCACAGGTTCCCCCGGGGCTCAGTCCTTGCAGCACCTGTGCTCAGCAGTTTGACCTGCTGCTGGATCCCCATCGCCCAGTGTGCCGCACTGAGCACTGGCAGGGGACGCAAGCCCCCACTCTGGTTTCCAACGGCTGCCTCGCGCCTCCACTATGATGGAGGATCCAAACGAGGAGCAGCCAAGGGCTGAATAGGCAGATTCGTCCTTCTCGCCCCCTGGCTCCACCACCAACCCAGAACCAAACTCCTGCACACCCTGGTTTACTGCTGTGTATTGCAGAGGCTCCCCTCTCTCCAGCGCCATTTCCTCCGACCCTTACATTCCAGCACCTGGAGCCTTTACGCCCAAGGCAGCTGTTCAGGGTCCTGGCTCCCCTACTTACACTGGGGCAAAGCCCCGTGTGACCGTAGGGCCCCTGGCACCGCCTTGCCCAGGCCGTGGCTTCGAAGGGAACGGCACCATGGTCAAGTCGCCCCGTTGGAAGTCTTCCAACCAGATTCCGATTACACTTAAGCCTGCTGAGCTCACAACAGCTGCCAAGGGCATGGCCCCAGGTGGATCCCAGGGGCAGAACCAGCCAGGTATGTGGGGCTTACAAGAGAGCTCGCCAGTCTGCAGGCAGCCCTGTCCTCCGCGCCCTGGAAGCTCAGCATCATAACAAACCCAGTGGCTTTATCGGTCATGTTTACGTTTGAATTCAGCACTGTCAAGTGCCACAGCATGGCATCCCAACACCACTCTGCCCTGCAGCTGGCACGGAGGAGCTCTTCGACACCGACAGAGGTGCCCCCCAAAGCCCACCAGAGTTGGGGGCTCAGCCATGGGGTGGGGAGGAACAAACCACTCATGGTTCTTTTTAGGCACAGCCTCCCTAAAGACCAACACTACACTGTTCTCCAGTAAGAGCCCCCAGCCACCTCGGCTGCGCTTGGGGCTACGGGGTAACCGGTCCTGCAGACTACTGGGGTACAGCAAGTAAAGCGAGGAGAGGAGGGGGACCCACAGAGAAAACATGAGTTAGAAGCAGAACGGTTTCAAGCAGAGTGGTTGCACCTCCCCTCCCCGAGCATGTTCAGTCAGAGCTCCATATCCCCCCGTGCATGGGGTCTGAGAGCGATGGTGGAAGTGGAGTTGACCTGACCCTTTGCAGAAACAGCTCCCCGCCTCCCCCCATGCTCAGAAGACAGGCAGAGTCCTGCCTGCGCCCCTACCACAGGCCCTTTCATCCAAACACAAGGCACATGCTTCGGAAAGGCGGCTGGACGGCATGAGAGATGGGCCTTTTCCGGGAAGCCTGCAGGGCCAGCGAGGGAAGCAGAGAATAAAGCCAGCGTCCCCCGTATTGAGGTGTGCAGACCCGGTGCAAAGCTCGGGAAGGAAACGCTCAGGCAGCTGCTAAGGGTGCTGGGGGAGAGAGGAGCCGATGAGGGGTCATGCCAATGACTGGCAGACTCAGGGTTACGGGCGAATGGCTTATCAAAGGGAGAGACTCTGAAGCCTAAGGAATTAGTCCTCAGGATCCGCAGACAGACAGGCATGGGCCAGGACTGGGGCTGTTACCAGCCAATTCAGAACACGTGGCCTGGGAACCATGTGGGAGAGGGAACTGAGGTTATTAGTCCTGGGGTAAGCTACACCGAGAGGCAGGGGGCAGACTGGAGACTGGCCTCTTGGGTTCTATTCCCAGCTCTGGGAGGGGCTAAAGCAGGGGTCTGGGAGTTAGGGTGCCTGGGTTTTTTAGTCCAGTGGTGGGAGGGGAGTTGGGTCTAATGGTTAAAGCAGGGGGCTGGGAGTCAGGACACCTGGGTTTTTTAGTCCAGTGCTGGGAGGGGAGTTGGGTCTAGTGGTTAAAGCAGGGGGCTGGGAGTCAGGACTCCTGGGTTCTATTCCCAGCTCTGGGAGGGAGACTATGGAGAGAGATCCAAGCAAATCCAAGCACTGAATTAGCAGCTAGACAGTCCTGGCAACTGCTGCCAGGCAGGGTCCTTCCAGAGCTCATGCCGGGCACTCCCAGTGGGAGTTCAGCGAAAGGGCTGGAGTCCTCTGGGGATGGAGAGCGCAGAACAAGGAGCTTCCCTGACGCACCGCTCCGCAGCCCAGGTCCCATCAATGCAAGTGACTGTCCCCCTAAAGTGCTGGAAGGGGCAACGCAAGGGGTCGGGCCGGGCCAGCCGCTACACAAAGGGGAATCAGCCTCCCGCACAGCTGGGCGCTGCCTCGTGGTTCCACACAGACACACGCATGTTCCCCTGCACACACATGGCCCCCTTATCCCTCCACCTGTGCTCAGCCAGCACACCCTGCCTGGGTCTCATCATGCACGCGCGCTCCTGCCCTGGCCTACGCACGGGGCCAGCAACAGCTCTCGCAGCTGGAGATCTCCAGAGGGGAAGGTGCAGAGGTCCACGCCAAGCATGGCCTGGGCCGGGGCAAAGGTGCTTTTCACGCTCAGGCCTGGGACAGGCGTGGCTGAGAGTCAGTCCTGTGGTCATCATGCAACGAGTTTGCTGGGGCTCAGTCTAGTTCCTAGCAGGACAGGGAGGTCCCCCGCTCACAGCCCCTGGGCGGACAGACTCCACAGACAGGCCAAGGATTGAAAGAGTCATGGAGACTGAGCACCCCACAAATGTGGGAGGGGGGCCTCCCTCCCCAATCTTCACAGCTTTTTCAAGGTGAGGGGATAGCTCCTGCTCGGGGCTGTGACGGGCAGTGCTTGAGGTGGGAGGGGGAGCGAACTTTGCCACAGTGCGGCCTGCACCTGCTCAAATCGCCGCATGCCAGGGGCGTCAATCCGGTACCTTCCTCTAGCACAAAACTCACTTGAAATCCAGGCTGCTCTAGGCCTTCCCTGGGTTCCCAGACTCCTGCCCCCCCCCTCCCCAATTATAGCATCCCCACCCCCTCACCCCTCTTCTCTGCAGCCGTTCAGGCAAGATTTCCTCCTGCTTGCTTTCATTTGGATTTAATTCCCACTAAGCCCTTTGCGGCAGTGCCGAGGCCCGGAGGGGCTGTCAGTGGTGCAGAGAGATAAGCTGGGGGCCCGTTCACATTGGCTAAATTATGCCGGTGTTCGAGGACGGCAGAGGGAGAAGGAGGACAATGCAGGGCGTGAGTCACCGACTGTCACTGCCATCCGGGAGCTCTTGCCCGTCGCAGCATCCAAAGGGATTTCACAGCATGAACCACCCCTGGCTACAAATCCAGCCCCCGGCCCCCCATTTCCAGCTCGGTTCTACCAAGCGAGCCCTTCACTGTCATCAGCCTCACAATTATCCATCCGGGAGGTAGAGTCGGGTTAGGAAAACAGTGTGGCCTAATAGAGAAACCATTCGCCTGCAGTCAAGCAATCCGGGTGCGAATTCCACCTGGGCTACAGGCCTGTTGGGGGACATGAGAGGTCTGGTCTACCACCCAACTGCTGAGCAAATCCTACAGAGCTTGGCCTCTCTGCGCCTCAGTTTCCTCCTCTAGTCTGATCTCCTGTATCACAGGCCAGGGAGCTGCTCCAAAATAATTCTGAGAGCAGATCCTTCAGCTCTGGACAGAAAGCCCCTCCAGACTCTAGTTAGGCAGAGATGCGGCAGCAGGGCACAGGTACACCTCACCCTTCAGGGGTCCCCAGCCCCGCTGCCAGTGTCAGAGGGCCGGGGTGGGCTGTTGGCTCTGTCTGGGACGTTCAGACACGGTAGCTGTTCCTCCCGAGCTGGACCAAATCCACAAGCTACCAATATTGGTCCCAGCCCCCCGCTCCCGCAGCTTCCTTGGGCCTGCATCTCCCAGGTGCAACGGCCTTTCCCACCGGGATCCCGTCATGTGGGCGCCAGCACTGACTCAGCAGGAATCAAAGCTGCAGGGACCCACTCGGGAGAGAGCAGGCTAGTTCCCAAGAGCCCATCTTCAGGGCTGTGCAGGGGTTGGGAGGAGATCCCAAGAGCTGCTGGCCTTTAGCCACTGGGACCGGACAGTCAGGGACACGAACACACTGAGGACAGAGCATGCACTCCTGGGTTCCAATCCCAGTTTTGGGAGGAGTGCGAGGTCTAGTGGTTAGAGCAGCAGTCTGTGGGAGTCAGGACCCCTAGGTCCTATTCCCAGCTCTCTAACTGTGTGCTAGACCCAAGTCATTTCACTTCGCTGCTTCCCAGGGGGAGGATATTGACCAGCCTTAGGGGACAGATCATGGGGCCTGACCTGTAAGACACTGAGATTCTCCAACAAAGAAGTGAAAAGCCGTGACAAACCAAATCCAGGACTACCAAGGGCTTGATGGATTGCAATACGGAGCAGGGCAGATAGAACTCAACCTCCCACCCCAAAAAGCCAAGTCTCTGCCACTTTAGAATCCCCGTCAGCTGTTAGCAGTACAGGGACGATGACACAGAGCTTGGGAAATCCGATTCCATCCACCAGAGAGCAGTGGCATGCCTCAGGCACACACACAGTAGCTGCTGCAGAAATTACATGAGCCAAAACCAAAACCTGCCATTGGAGGGGCGGGAGGAGGGCAGAGTCCACCCACTGGGAAAGCAATTTGCATGACTTGCTGTGGAACAAGACTACCCTCTGTTCATGCAGCACAGCCAGGGCAAAAACCCCAGTTGCCATGTGCTAGGAGAGAGGTAGCAAAAGCTGACTGAGCCTCTCCCAGCTTTTGAAGGGGCCTGCAGCCTGAGCCAACAGAAAAACAAATCACAGATATGCCTGGCTGCGTGGGGCCTGGATCCCATTCTGGCCATGCCCTGTGCCCCCTGCAACAGCACAACCCAGAGTGGGTTCAATCTGTGCTACTAAACCAACAGGGGTCTGCCTGGGGCTGCGAGCCACTGTTGCTACTTTTGCTCCCAACAGCATGGTATGGCGCTGCATCACACCAGCTGAGAGCCCAGAAGGGAGAATAATCTGAACTCTCACTCAAGGCCAGCGTCCTCCCCCTTTTACTATGGCCTTGGCAGGACTGCAACTCAGGGCTTCTGCAAAACCCCATCCGCTATCCCACCGCACACACCAATTATTCTAATCTCATAGGAGCTTGGGGCAGGGAGCGGGCTCTCTGCACACTAAATCCTGAGCCTTGAAGGTGATGGTGGTGGTGGGTGGACCCAACTGAAAGGCTTTGTAGCAAGGGAGGTTCCTCCCCAAAAAAGGCTCGAACCGGGCAATGTGCTAACCGTGAGAGTGCTAGGCACTGAAAATGACTGTGTCACCCACAGCAGAGCACTCCCACATGCATTTGGGAGCAGGACACCAAGAAGGGTAGGGTTGCCAAAGGAACTTTCAGCTACGAGGACCCCACTTCACATCGAGCCAAAGAGAGTGCCTATATCTCCCTGCCAGCCTTCCCAGCATTACTGCTTCAGCCCTATGGTTGCCAGGTTCCCTCCAGGAACACCATCCCCCAGAATGCCTCTTTCCCCTTCGAGGGTCGGCGTCCCCCTCTTCCCTCCTGGCATCCCAAGGACTTACCCAGCATGCCTTTGTTGGAGTCGGACAAGCACATGTCCTTCTCGGCGCTGGGGAGGACAAAGCCCACCACAAAGACCTCCACGCCATCAGCCATGAGGGCCAGCCCTAGCACAAAGTAGAGTGTCCACTGGAAGCGCCCATGGCCGCACTCCTGCAAGATGAGCTCGTACTGTTGGGCCAGCTCCTCCTTGTCCTTCTTCTTGTCCCCTTCCAGGTCCTCAAAGTCTCTGAACTCGCTCACCACCTGCTGGTTGTCGGCCAGGTGGTCCCCGGCCTTCAGGGAGTCATTGCGGGGGATGCCCTGGTACTCGCCCTCGTAGATCTCGTCGTCCTCGTCGTGCCCTTCGGTGGCGTCACTGGAGGCCCCTTCCTCGTCGTTGGCCGACTCGCCGCGGTAGTAGCCGTCCTGGGGCTGGTAATCCTCCTCGTCGTCGTCCTCCTCGAAGCGGGAGTAGGAGCGCTTGGTGTATTCGTCCTGCACGCGGTCCACACCCTTGCCCACCTTCTTAGTGGCATGCTTCTTCACCTCCTTGGCAATGTCCTTCGCCCCCCGGATGAAGGCCGTGCGGTCCCTGAACCCCTCATCCATGGCTCTGCCCTTGCTGACGTCCCACCTTCAGATCTCACTGGTGTGAGGAAGAAGAGGATGGGAACCGCCTTTAATGGGGGCTGTGTGTGGAGGGTGGGTCTTCCTGGATGAGCACGCAGGGCCCCTCCCCGTCTCCTCAGGCCAGGGGGCAGTGGTGGGAATTTTTGGCGGGTGAGGAGGATGCAGCTTTCCAACGGCGGCCAATCGAAGGCACTGAACCGCGACCCATTCGCTTAATCCAGGCTTGAGATGCCGGAGTGGCCAGGCGAGTCGACTGGGTGAATCTCCCTTGGGCGGCAGCAGATGGAGACGGTCCTGGGAGGGGGAACAAACACAGAGGGGGGCGTTATCAGGTAGGAAAGGGCAGCCATGCTCTCTCTCTCAAAAGCCACTTCCTGGTGGAGGAGGCTGCTGTCTGAACAGTGTGGCTGGGGAACAATTCAATACCTAGGCCCTAACGCCAAATGACATACCTCAAAAACGCAACAGGCAAAATTACAGACAAGGCTCTTCAATGGTTTGCCAAGCAGGATGCTAGACGTTGGCAAAGGTCCCCTGAAAACCCACATTTGGAAAAGCTTAAAATATGCTGACAGGGCAGCTGTGCCGCTGTAGTGCTTTGAGGAAGACCCTCTAAGCCGACAGGAGAGAGCTCTCCCGTTGGCACCACAGTGAGAAGCGGTAGCCAAAATCAAGGTGACAACGAATAACTGAGGATGACCCATGCAGAGCGGACGATGATACCAAAACACGAGGCCAATTGCTGAATGGCAAAGAAGGAGGACGATGCGTTAGTTTGATATTGATGGAATGTCAATGGTTTACTTTAGAATAACTAACAGAGTGCCTTGCCCATAGGCTGGAGAGCTTGGGGCTAAACCAACCCTGATTACAGGATGGCGCCCACCTGTCTAATATAAAAGGCAGGCGGAAGGTGCAGAGGTGTATCTGGTTGAGAGAGAGAAAGGAAAGGAAGGAACGCATGCACGCACACATGCAAACTTGGAAGCAGGGCCAAAGGGCTGAGCTCCAGCCAGAGAGAGCTGGCGGAAGCAGGTGACGCTCATGACTGGGGGCTTCCTTGAAGACTGTTGTGGATTATTTTGCGGTTAAGGACTCTGAGGTTTGCGTGAACTTTATTTGCCATTAAGCCAGACTGAGTCAGGGGAGCTGTGAGTCACAGCATAGGCGATGTGGAGTACTTCCGGGGTTTGCAAGCGGGGGCTAACGAGGGCAGGGTAAAACCCTTTCAAATGACCCCCAGACCCAGGAAGCAGTCACACTGCTACAAACAGCATAGACGGGAGGGTGGAAAAACAAATCATGAAAACGTGGCTCAATGGAGAACTGGGTATGTGTGATGTTAAATAATGTTGGCTGCAGGAAAGCAATGACTCGAACGTGGAAATGTGGAAGAACCAAGTGAATGAGGGCCCAAATCAGAGAAATACCAGACCGGAAACTGAAGGGATGAGACTGAAAGAGGAGCCCAGAGGCCAGAATGTGAGACAACCATCAGGAAGGGTAGGAGAGCTTCTCAGAACTTGAGTCCCCACCTATTCCATTTTATCTCTTTACTGTCTGGCATAAACATAAGTGACAATTGTCTGAAAATATATAAATGAAGGCAAAAATTGATTAAGCCTAAATTAGTTGGACTCATGCCTCAGTTTCCCACCTTACAGAGCCTAACACCATAGGCTCTGTGGTAGATTGAAACTGTTAAAATCAAAAGCTATCACTTGAATTTGCAGTTTCCCAGTCCTGCTTGCAAGCTAGAGGGCTCAGCCAGGAGTGTCCAATCACAGTCAGCTCTGCAGACAGCCAGCTTAGAATAAGGTGGGCTGAGTTGTGCCGCTCCACTTTAGGGAGCAGCCTGCTTTGTCTCTCACTGGTTTTGGGTCCTTGGGTGTTACCATTCTGGAGTTTAAGTAACAAAGTCATGTTCCAGGGCAACCTTCCAGCAAGAGTATTCATGGTTTTTATCTAACTTCCCTGTGCGTATGCCTGAACATAACAGGGACCTGACCCAGGACTGAGGCTTTAGGTGCTACCATAATACACCTAATAGCAATGAATATGTACAGCGCCTAGCACCATGGGGTTCTGGCCCATGGCTGGAACTCCTAGGTGTTACTGTATTACAGATAAATAACTTAAAAAAGATCCCCATGTTCTCCAAGCCAGGATTCCAAGTCATTAGTAATTTTGGAGGTCCAGTTTATGACACCGTGGAAGAGACTGATTTCCAGACAGTGCTGAGCCCCATCCTCTGAAAACAAGGCCGCTCTTAGGTGTCTCAAGTCTTGCCAGTGTGATTGGGTGCTCCTTTTGAAAAGCCTGGCTAGTATTTTGCCCTTAACCAGCACCTTCTATCTACGAAACTAGAGGAGCTCGGCCAATGCTATCTCACCTCTAAACCATCTGCTGTGGAAATGCTGCCACCCCTGCGGTGGGACACAGGGGCTGTTTAACAGCCGCACAGCGCACGTTTGAGACAGGAATGGAAGAATGCTGTGTGATCACCACTGCAGGTGGAGATGTAGGACAGCAGAATGCAAAAGGCCCTGGCATCCCAGCCCCAAAAGTCAGCTTCATAAACACGAACGTATCACTGGGTCTTTAACCACCCACAACAGCTCAGGACCTTGGTCTCTCACTGCATCAGACAGGTGGCACCTCCAGCTGCACAGCACCCTAGCACCATGCTGAGCCACCGACTCCATACCAAAAGGAAGAGCGTCCCCTACTGACTCACCAGTGTCACTTCCTGTGCCACCAGGGTCCTGCTTGATCTACCATCCAAAGTTCAGTGTAGCCCAACCATGCTTAGCTTGGGAAAGCCGAGCCATAGCTGGGGATGACCTGTGGCAACATGGAAATAGATTATTAATATTGTATATACAAGAATCCCTATATCTAGCTCTGGTCATCCCCAAACTATCCAGCAACTCTCCCAAGCCAAGTAGGGTTCGGATAGGTTGATATTCAGATGAGAGATCTGTGTATTTGTATATAGTTATTCTCAAAGGTGCCATCAGCTGACTCCTTGGCAAAGACAATCACAGACCTAGTCAATGGCTTTTCCAAGCACTCCCTTTCAGAATCAATGGAAGGAGCAATTAGGCCCCTTTGTGTAGTCGAGACAGCTACAAACAATGGAGGGACTGCCCAAGGCAAGTCAGAGCTGAGCTGAGTGGGCTTGGGAGCAAGGGGGAGCATTCTCTAGCTGCAAATGCAAGGGCTAAGTTATCAGTTTTGAAGGCCCTGTGTGTTGGAGGCAGAGAGGCAGGAGAAGCAGTTGTGAGCATGATCCTGGGAGGAAGCCACGAGAGAGAGAGAGATGTTTGGGCACAGTGCTCACTGGAGTGGCAAACATGGGAATTTCTGCGAAAGGAAATTGCCTGTTGTTTGTTGCTCCCATATTCAAGCAACCATGACTCTGAGGATATTTTTTTTGTAAATAAACAAGGTTACCCCCAAACAATAACCCTGGCTTGTATCAATATTTTACAATGAAATTTCCCTTTAGCAGACATTCCCAGGGTCTCGAGACAAAGCTTAACAGAGCTGAGCCTTCTAATTAAGGTGGAACAGACTTTTCAAAAAGAGGTGGCTAAAATTGGGCTCTCAGATCTCCAGTTAAGTCTCTAAATAAGGATCCTGATTTTAAGAAGTGCTGAGGACCCAAGAGCCCCCATCTGACCTCAGATAGGAGCTGCTGGCTGGCTCCATACTTGAAAAATCAGAAGACTTATTTAGCAGTCTCAGTAAGGATTTAAGGATGGGATTTACCAAAAACAACCAGGGCCTGGATCCTCAATGGTATTTAGATGCCTCATTCCCATTGATTTCCTTTGAAGATGTGACTTAGGAGCACAAGTCTCTGCTTGTGAGAATCTTGGCCAATACATTTGGGGGATGCTTCGGGACATTCTCCTGAGACAAGCAGGTACCTTTTGAAGAAGATTCCCTGCATTGCAATAAGAAGTGGATTTCGCTTAGACAAAAGGACAGTAATATCCCAGCGAGGCACAAAGACCCTATTACCCACAAATCACAGACCAATTGGCCATAATAAAGAGATGCCAACAACTCTGTGCCGGCCGAAGCTAGTGGGAAATAAACCCGCCACTGCATACTTTAATACGCCGATTATAAATGATACTTCAGGCAGACCAGAGAGAGCAAAACTTACTCATTTCTAGGCTGGCCTGAAAAGACCCTCCTTTCCCAACAGCCACAGGAGAAGGGGGTTGGGGTAGTTCATGAATGGCCAAGAGGTGAATGAGAATCAATTTGCAACACGTGCCTAGCTCAGCCCCTTCAGGGAAGCCCTGGCAAGCTGAGACTGGAGCATTCTGAAACGCCTCCAGTGGAAAATGACCCATTCACTGCACCTTGCCCAAGACTGAAATAGCGGGGTCCAGGGACCCGGACTCCTGGGTTCTATTCACAGCTCTGCTGCCTCAAACACACAGGGCAGAGGAGGAATTGTACAGAGAGGGAGCCAAGATGAAGAAACTTGCCCAGCGTCACGCAGTCAGGCAGGGGCAGAACCTTTTCTTGAACCCGGATTTCCCTCTTCTCAAGCCTGCGTTTTAGCTGCGCTCCCTGCTGTCCTTCAAGGATTAGGTTGGAGGGAAAACGGCGACAAGGGAGGGCAACACACGACTGGGATTGGGGACCTGGCCACGGCGGGGAGATAAGCACTGATGACGGCCGGGAGAGCACCAGATAACAAGGCCATCAATGGCTTCTGGGCAAGAGCTTCAGGGATTTTGCGAGGTGACCTGTTTCCTGTAGACTCCAAGCAGAGGCTCAGCAGCCAGCCCCCCGCTCCCCAGCAGCCTCATGCCAGCCCAGAGGCCTGGCAGAGTGGGGCTGGGGTGTTGTCCAGGCCAGCAAACTGCCGCTGGAGAGCCATCACCTCAGAGCAGGATGTTTACAGGAGGGGGAAAGCTGTACCACAGGCAGCATCAACAGGGCACCCTAGTGAGAGGAGGGGATAGCTGGTGGGGAAAGGACCCAACCATGGACAGTGGGGATGGCTAATGGGGAAGGAAGATACTCTAGCAGACAGCATGTTGGCCTGGGACTCAGGAGTCCTGGGCTGCATCTGCAGCTCTGCCACTGGCCTGCTGTTTGACCTTGGCCAAGCCACATCCCTTCTCCGTGGGGCAGTTTTCCGCCCCAACCTGTGTCTATTTACACCACGAGCCTGGCTCTCGCTGCACATCCGTGCAGCACCAGGCGGCCGCTTGTCGTTGGCATGAGACCGTGGCTGGCGAGGGAGCAGCGGCTCCTTGGCCCCAGTGGTTCCTTGGTCCCAGCAGCTCCTTGGTCCCTGCCTGGTTGCTACGGGACACCTGCAGCACCCTGAAGGATGTGCGTCCACCCTCTCTCGTCACCAGGAAGGGGGCACTGTGGGGAAAGGGGGCAGCCTGCTCAGCCCCAGCGGTCACCAGAGAAAGTCCTGCAGGGCTGTGTCCAATTCTGGTCACTGCTGTATAGAAAGGACGTAGAGAACCTGGGAAGGATCCCAAGGCGAGCGACCAAGGTGGTCCAAGGGATGGAATGCCAGCACCATAGGAGTAAAGGCTGAAGGAATTGGATATGTTTAGTCTGAAAAAGAGGAGATGAAGGAGGGGGACGTGGTAGCGGTCTTCAAATCCTTGCCGTCCCTATTAACGCTCTGGTTCTATGAAAGCTCCCTGCACAGGAGATCATCTTCCCATGCCCTGCCCAGCCCACAGCCCACCCCACACATCTATACCACTAGCCAAAAAGCCAGTAACACAGAGAGGGCCCCTGTCCCCGAGACAGGGCCAGTCTGAGCACCAGGCCAGCCAAAATCAGCCCCTGCCCCCAAACTCCCCTGGGGGCAGAAGCAGCACTCCTGGAGGAACATCTTTCATACAAGCTGCAAGTACCCTAGACACTGTCAAGAGAGAGGAGGATTATTGGGGTGTTCCGGGAGCACCTGGAGGTCCCCACCACCTGAGACCAGGTCTGTGCAGCACCCAACAGGGCCCTATCACGAGCGCGTGCTTCAGGGCTGGAGCCCACTGCTTCCTATTCAAGACGAGGGTGAGACCCATGGGCTGGGAGGGTAGATGATCCCACCTCTGCTACTGCGGTGTTCTTACCGCTTCCTCTGTCGGACACTGGGCTAGGCGGACCTGGGGTCGAAGCCAGTCTGGCAATGCTTGTGTTCCCCAGTGACTCACATGCCACTGCCCAGGATGCAGTGCCACCTGCCAGACGGTGCAAATTCATAGCCAAACAGCTCTACCTAGCAGGGAGCTTCCCCCAGGGCCAGCCGGCTTTGCCCTGGGCTCAGTTCTGTTCCATTCCTCTGTGGGGGGCCAGATCTGGGCTCTGCGGGGGGAGAACAGCCCCACCAGACCCACACATAGGCAGGATGCTTGGTGGCAACCATCTTCGAGAGGCAGAACGTCTGCAGCTCAGAGCGCTACTCCGGGCGGACGCTGCTCTCCCTCACGCGGGCGTGACGCCACCACTGATGCTCACAGGGGATTGTCTTTAGCTCTCCCCACGTGCACGCAGCTGGGCCCGGCTTTGCAGCAGCTCCTGGCATGGCAGGAAGTGCTCAGCAGGGTCACAGGCCAAGCTGCAGCCTGGCATGGGGGGAAGAGAGAGAGAGAAGAGGCCAGCCTGGCTTTGTTTCACAAGCTGAACCTCATTTAAAAGCACATTTCTGGGTATTCATTTCCTACGGTTCTTAAAGGATCCTGGGACGCACAGGGGCCTCTCCCCAGCAGCAGAGCCCTGCAATGCTCCTCAATCCCAACCTGCAGCTCCCTCTAATGTTCCACACTTGGGCTCCCTCCCTGCCCCCCCTCAATCCCAACCCACAAGCCCTCAGCTAGGCCAGCTCTGGGCCCCCTCCTCCTTCCCAGCTCTATTGCTGCCCCCTCAATCTTAACTTGCCATCCCCACTGCTATCCCAACTGTGGGGCTCCCCACACACCCAGCTCTGCTAATGCACTGTGGTCCTGGCTCCTGGCTCCCATCAGCTACCCCAGCCCTGGGCTCCCCCTATAACCAGCTGTGCCACTCCCCGCAATCCCAGCCTACAGGCCCGTCCATCCACCCATGCAGCTGTGCCAGTTCTCCCCAATACTGCCTTCAGGGTCCCCCCTGGCACTCAAGCAGTGATTCTCAAACTTTTGTACTGGTGACCCCTGTCACACAGCAAGCCTCTGAGTGCGACCCCCCTTAAATATATTAAAAAGTGGTTTTAATTAATAACACCATTATAAAGGCTGGAGGCAAAGCGGGCTTTGGGGTGGAGGCTGACAGCTCGCAACCCCTCCATGTAATAACCTCGCCACCCCCTGAGGGGTCCCGACCCCCAGTTTGAGACCCCCTGTCCTAAAGGAAGCTGCCAATTATGCTCTAGGCGCAGGAAACAGACAAGGAGGGATGCGAAGGCCAACAAACCAGTAAGCCGCTCCCAAGTCACCGGGCGGAGGCTGGAGCAGGAGACCCGCTGGAGCAGAGGAAGCCTGGCATTTTGCCATAGGGGCTCAGCCCACCAGAGGGGCTGGTGCAAACACAGATCACAGAACGACTTAACGGTGCTTTTGCCACCTTGGAGCTATTGAGTCCCTGGGCTTACAAGAAGGGCTGCTTGTCACAGAGCTAATCCGAATCCTGTGGCTGCATTAACCCTTCACGTACTGGGGTTTTCCACACTACGCACCCAGCAGCTGCTTTAGGGGACTTGCCTAGTCCTACTCGACAGTGAGTCTGTGGCCTTATGGAGGTGGGGGGGTCCGTGTGCCCCCCTGAGTGATGCAGCCAGCTCAGCTCAGTCAGCAGAGGAAATCCCTGCCCCAGTGCACACATCAGCCGCCCAGGGAGTCACTGATGTAAAAGAGCATCCACATGTGGACCTTGGTGAGGGTCTGTGCCTCCACCCCCACACTGGGAGAATCTAGTTCCTTCTGTGCTGGGTTCTGCTCTCCCCTGGTTGATCACCAGCCCATCAACATCAGGCAGCAGGGGCAACCTCGTTTGCCAGGAAGTGCCAAGCACCCCAACGGGGTGCTCCCAGCCTTCTGCTACCACACAGAGGGAGGCCCAGGGGATTTCAGGGCTTTGTCTCTCCAGCTCGCCACATCTCTCGGGTTGCCCAGCACCCAGCTTTCCTGGCACCATGGATTTGGTGGGGCAGCCTGTGCGTTCTCCCTCATGCGGTGTCAAGCCTAGAGAGACCAGACCCACGTGTGCGACCCAAGCCCAGAGCCATGGAGCAGCCCTGAAGATGGCCCTGGGAGCCCTGGATCCACAGGCCCAGCTCCCTGCCCCTCCCTGGTCCTCAGGGTCGGCTTTAGGCCAATTCCACCAATTCCCCCGAATCGGGCCCCGCGCCTAAGAGGGCCCTGTGCCCAGTGGCAGGGTCGCCCAAAGTGGGGGGCTAGTGGCCAAGAATCCCTTCCCTGGCTAGAGGCGCCTTTTTAATTTTTACTAACCCGGTGGCGCTCCGGGTCTTCGGTGGCACTTTGGCGGCGGGTCCTTCAGTGCTGCCGAAGACCCAGAGCAAGTGAAGGACCCGCCGCCAAAGACTCAGAGCGCCGCCCAGTGAGTACAAGCCCCATGTGGTTTTTTTACATATTTTTTTAGTCATCTCTGCCGGGGCCCCATCGAAACTGTTCGAATCGGGCCCCACACTTCCTAAAGCCGGCCTGTCCTGTGCCCCATAGAACTCCCTACCCTTGTGACAGAGAAAGTCATCCCACCTCGCCCATCCCCTGGCCCATGGTCTGATCACGCCAGCCCCACCGGCCTGGGGAAGGGGCTGCCCCACAAGGCACAGTAACACGAGGGCTGGCAGGCTGGCGAGGGGTTTCCTATCAGATACATGACAAAATGAACAAGCCCTTGGGAAATGCCCCTTCCCGCCTGCCTCAGCCAGTGGACCTGGCCCACCTCCTGCCAGCAGTGACCCACACGCATAGCAACTGAGCCCAGCAGTCCCATAAAGCGCAGCCTGGCCTGGCACCATTTTGTGGATCACCCACCTGTCCCCTTCTTGGTGGGTGCCTGAACCTACAAAGAGCCTGCTACAGCCTTGAAACACCGGAGAGGGGCCTTTTAGTTCAGTTTGGAGAGGCCTGTGCCTTTAAGTCCAGAGGGGCTGGGTTCAACCCTGCTATCACTGTGGGCCAGGTGTGAGCAAATTTACAGACAGGGCTGCCCAGAGGATTGAGGAGTCCAGGGGGCAAAGCAATTTTGGGGGCCCCTTCCATAAAAAAAAGTTGCAATACTATAGAATACTATATTGATATACTATATATTGCCCCATTTGTCCCCCACTTTGGGTGGCCCTGTTTACAGAGCCACACCGGGCCGCTGCCCTTCATCCGTTTACACCGGTGCCGAGTGGGTATCAGCCCTCGCCAGGTTGGAGTGGCAGTGTTCCCACACCCAGCTCGCACAGGTGCCCTAGGTGCAGGGCCATGGAGGAAAAGATAAATAAAGGTCCCCACAATACTCTGCTCCTTCCGCTGCTCAGGGATGAAATGGACTGGCCCAGACACAGCCGCTGGGCTGCCGCATGCTCACCGTCCACTAAGGTTGCCAATTTGGATTGGGTGCATTCCTGGAGGTTTCATCACAGGACATAATCCTGGAGGGCTGGCAACCTTACTCCCCAGCTCTCAGCATCTGCACCGACTCCACCTCGGGAGACCTGGGCCTGTGGCACCCAGAGACCATGGCAATGGACGTGGGATATGAACCTAGATCGCATCCGTTCTGCCTAAGCTGCACCCTTGCTGACTAACACAGGGAAAAGGAAGTGGCCTTTCCAGGTGCTTTCTCCCAACCACCCCACCCCCAGTGAGGCACAGTTACCATCAGAGATGAGTCGATAGCAGCTCCCAGATCTGGGATCTCAGTGGCTTCAGAGCCGGATGCAGAAGACCAAACTGCATAAGAGAATGGATCTTTAAACCACAGGCACCACACACTCCACCTAACACAGGGGGCAGACGGGCCCCAGGGATCTTATGCATAGAGCCCTGCAAGACTGCGGATATCCGCGGACCCTGTTTGGGATCTGCATTCAATCCACAATTTTGTATAAACACAGGGCTCTACTCATGCAGCCAAAAGCACCCCAGGCCAGCTACTGGCCCTCCTGCATTTTGCCCTGGTTGGCAATAAAAATACAGGCCATTTACCAGGTGGGTAAGACAGGCAGTGGGGAAGTGATGTTGGCAAAGAGCCTTTACTAGAGGGGTAGCAGCGCCTTCTGGTTCTTGTAGCAGAGCATCCTGCCTGGTGACCCAGCCTCTGAAATGCAGCTGGGCACCCACTGCATTGCCAGTCCCAAGAACACTGGAGCCAGTTGGGATTTTTTCAGTGAAATTTTTTTTGTTGTCAGCAAAATGCCAGTTTATCCTGCAGAAAAGGTCTGGTTTGGAAAGGGTCAGTTTGGATGAATTTTCAACTCAAAAAAGTGTGTGGGGGGTGGTAGTGTTAAACCTTTTCTAAATGAAAAATTCCAGTTTTCTGGACAGCCAACTTTTTTATTTTGCAATGAAAGCTAATTATAGAGGGTTAAAATAGTCAAAACCAAGATGAAATGTTTCAGTTGACCCAAGCCAGATTTTTTTTTGCAAGCTGTCAGTTTGCGCAAGTTTTCAAGATGGACTTTTCATCCCGATTCAGAAGGGGATCTTTTTTCCGACCTCTCCAGAAATGTTTGCGGGACGGAAAAACTGGATCCCGCCCTGCTGTGCTGAAACCCCTGCAGAGATGACAGATATGCCAATGACCGGGCATGTGAGGTACTAATTCGCGGTCACTTTCAGGGAGCTCTTTCCAGAAAGGTTTGAAGGAGCAATGAATAATCGGCAGAACCCAGGCTGGCAGCTAGAGAGACGGAAGCGTTTGCGCCTCGAACTGCTGGAAGGTGGGTGTGGGGCAGATTGGAAGAGGAGCAAATGCACAGATCATCACAAGCTTCAGCTCATTCACTGCAAATGATGCTCCCCATATGCCCCTCGGGGCAGTGCAGGCAGGTCAGGCTTGTGGGGCTAAGCAGAGCTCCTCTCCCAGATCTCACAGGCCAGCCCACTTGCCTCCTACAGCTGAGCGGGCCTGTAACTGGATCTGCAGGGCCTGCTGGTAAAGGCTACTGGAAAACGAGGGGTGCAGAATGCCCCCTACAGAGGGTTGCTAGGCAGGGATGCATCTGACAGGGAGACAAGTACAAACAGATTTCACCAAGGATCCCCCCTGCAGCCAAGGAAATGCTTAGATCACCCCCAGTGACAAAGCCAGGACCAGAGTGATTGCTGGGACCTGGTGACAATGGGAGAGAATATGCTATAGAAATGGCCACAGCAGTTCTTTGCCCCACCCAGCCCCTTCCCTCTGCGGGGCTCACAACACTTTACACAGTCATCAACGAATTCAGGCCACAACGCCCCTTGTGAAGGTGGGGTCACTGTCCACATTTTACAGAAGGGGAAACTGAGACACAGAAGGGTGTGACTTGCCCAGCATCATGGCAAAGCTAGAGAGAGGACCCAGGAGTCCTGACTCCCAGGACCCTGTTCTAACCACTGCCCCACTCTCCTTTCCCTTCAGGGCCTGACCCAACCTCTGTCACAGCAGTGTTCGAACGCTCCAGTCCATTACACATGTCTACCTCTTGCTAATGCCAACGGAAACCAGGTCAGGATGATCAAACGAGCCTTGGCCACTTGGCACGAACGGGTGCAGCTCCACTGACATTCATGGATCTGCAGTCCTTTCTGGGATTTAGCCTGGGTATCAGCTGTGGTGCAATGGCAGGTCATTCCAGCCCCAGCTCAGAAAACAGAGACCCTCGGGTCGGAGTGGGGGGACGCGGGATGCGTTTGAAGGTGAGATCTCAGGAGGGAATCGGGAACATACATTCAGGAATCCATCCCTCAGCCAGCCAGCCACTTCCCCCAGCCAGCCAGCCACTTCCTCCAGCAAGTCTATTTTTAATCTTTGGCAGCACAAACACTCCTGAGAGCAGTGTGTGCGTGTGAGAGAGAGAGAGATGGGGTGAGAGAAAAGGGGAGAGAAAAAAATGCATGAATAAAAGTGTAAGTCAAGCAGGATGAAACAGACCTGGCCATTTATGTACTGTGTGTCGAGGAGGGGAATATGATTTCAAGTTAAAATTCACCCTTCTAAAATAATAATGGCTGCACCTCCCATCACCCCTGGATGTGGGCACAAGCAACACAGCCTGGCAACATCACCTGCATGTCCAGCCATGCAATCTACTCTGCGGGTGTGGATCAGACACTTCTGAAGCAAACAGCTGGGATAATGCATCTTCTGAGAGATTGTGTGTGTGTGTGTGAGAGAGAGCGAGAGATCATGATTTAAATGCAAACTGGGGAATCTAAAATAGATACTGCTGACTCTGCATTCTCCGTGTGCGAGCCCCAGTCACATCCACACACATCATATGTATCCAGGCACACCCCAGGTAGATCACGTTCACACACACCGACTCAGAAGAGTTATTAAAAATGTAGGAGCTGGCGACAGCTAATTTCTGAATGAACGACACGATGTACTTTTAACCGACGCAAATGATCTCCTACGCCCATTCCCCTCTCTGAACAACCCCATCCAAGTTCCTTTATACAGGATCAAATAACACGAGAAGGGATGAAAAATGCCAGGTTTTAAATAAACAAATAAGCATCCTTGAAGAAAACAATGTGACCCGCATCTTTTTGACAAGGTCATTCTCCTCCAGCCAACACCGTCTCAGGTCCCTTCATCGGTCCCTTTTTGCCTTTCAATATTCAATAAAGCCATGTCAAGGCAGCTATATTTACTGCGACGGAGCTAAACGTTTAGGGACTTGAGAAGGGGAAATATAGATGTAATTGGGTCTATCGGAACAAGGTCATAGGCTCTCTCCTCCATGGTAGAAAGGATGGTTTCTAAACCCAGAATCTTAGCAGCTGTGTCAAGGCAGTTTATCAAGGATTAAAACTGTTTAAACCCAGAGCTAGTTTTGATTTTAAGAGCATCTACAAGCAGACATTTCATTGTCGAAGTTGGAATCCCCCAAAATACCCTCCTACGCGTATAAATGCATTGCTGCTATTTAAAATCCGTACCAAGATTTAAACTGAACATCTCAGCAAATAAACACTATCAGCAGTTTCCAGACAAGGTTATTTATTTTTAAATACATTTCCTTTTGCTAATTCTTTGATCAGAGCTGTTGATCAATACAGTACTTCTGGGTTTAAAATAGTGGTTTAGTTAAACACACACTTATAAATCCCAAATGTGCCAGAGATGATTTGTTTGGTTGGATTGAAAAGGGTTGAGGCTTGGGTTAACAAGTAATTTCGCTTCATTTGAAACCCCTGTTCTTTTAGAGACCTCCTCATAGGAGCAACAAAAAACATGGCGACAATAGATAATGAGAGTTTTTAAATCTACAGTCCCCAAGGTCATTTTCCAACACATAGACCCTCTCCCAAACCTGGTGCAGATTTCTTCCCCTGTTCAAGACGCATTGGTTTCATCGGTATAAATAACCACCCCTCCAATGAGATGCCTACAAAAGATCTATCTGCATAGATTCCAAGCTGCAGGATATCTGGGATAAGCAGGGCAAGTGAGATGACCGGACACTATTAACACGCATACACAAATAAAAAGACAGACAAAACCTAGAGGCAAGGTTTTTCAGGACAAAATGGCCACACCAAAGGGGAAGGGGGAAAATACCCTCCCTAAAAACCTTTCTACATCAACAACTATGTATCCAATTATACTAATTAAAGCATCTTGTTTTTACAAAGACATTTGTTTTCCTCCTTACCTGGTCTGTACTCGGATCTGCCACAGCCCTCCTCTAAGTATCTGTCTCGCGTGATATTATGAAGGATGCTCCAGCAGGGATACAGGAAGAAAATAGCTCCTGGGTACCAGAATGAGCATTAGCATCGCAGCCTTCTACACACACACTGAATATTGGGAGAGTCCATTGTAACAGCCCAGGGAAGGGTGGTGGCAGGACTGGCTGCGATAGAAAACAAAACAGAGATGGAGGAGGGATTTTTTTTATTTTTTTTTTTAATGAACCAGAAAAAAAAAATGAGAATGCCTCCCCCAGCCGGTTACCCAGCCATGTGGGAACCTTCTGCAAGATCAGGTTGCCTGCATCAGGGATGTGATTTCAATTTAACTTGCTTCACTGAAACGCACTGAAGGAGGTGAGACTGACTAATGGTGTATTATTAGTCAGTTTCAGCTGATAGCTGCTACTGCACAGCTTTGCTGGGAGGCTTGGCAGCAGCAGAAAGATACTTTTTTTTCTCTTTTTTGCTCCGAGATGCTCGCAGTCGTCTGTTGCAATTTTTCGCCCCCCATCACAACCGCAGAGACACAGCACGCTGCATTTAAATGGAATCAAAGGCTTTTTCGGGAGAAAACAAAACCAACCCAAATCCTTGATCTTAGCCATTTGAATTTCACATCTCAATACAGCAGAGTTAAGCTATCTAGATGATCTGGTTCCCATTGCTGGGGTATTCGAATGGCTCGGTCTTGGAGTTATTTATTCTCACCATGCTCCAGTGAGGTGGAATGGGGAACTGAGGCACAAGAAGACTAATGGTCTTGCCCAAGGTCACTCAGAGAGTCTGTCGAGGAGCAGGGAATTGAAGCCAAGTCTTGCAGATCCTAGATTAGCATCCTAACCACAGGATTATCCTTCCTCTGTGCATGAGCTGCACACATCCACAGCCTAGGGCCTGGCCCACACCAAACATTTAGACTGACATAGCTACATCACTCTATGGTGCTAAAATATGCGCACCTGAGCACTGTAGCTACACCAACCTAGCCACTGGTGTAGATGAGGCCGAGTCAATGGAATAATACTTCCGTTGACCTCAGGACCACCGCTAGGGGCGGGGTAGTTCCTACAGAGATGGAAAAAACCCCTTCAGCTGCTACAGGATAGTCGACACTATAGGGATTACGGCACCGCAACTCTGCCACTGAAGGTCCCACCACATAGACAAACCCTGAGTGATGCAGGCTGCACAGTGGGCTTGGAAGATCATCTGCTGTTTGCAACAATGAGACAACCTTCCAACTTCCAATGCATTAGTGGGGCTTACCTTTCAATCAGCCACCAAAGTTTCTTCATTATGGTGTTTCATTTCCCTTGGAGAGGAGGAAGTGGGTTGTGTTTGCGGTTTTTTTGGCTGGTTGGTTTTTTAAGTGGGGGAAAGTTTACAACAAAGAGTCAAGTGAAATAATACTGTAACAAACCTGTAGTTACAGAGGACTTCACTGCTACTGCCAGGACACTATTCAGGACTACACAGAAACAGCAAGGATAGAACTCAGATTCTCCTGTGCCAAATGTGTAGGACCTTGCCATTTGAGCTAAAGGAGAATCACCATTAGTTATGTGCCATATAGGGCCTATGACACACAGCTAAGCATTTCCAATTCTGTTCAGGGGAGGGCAATGGTGCAGGCAGTAGCCAGCTCTTTAAATTATTTTATTTGCCTCCCGAGCCTCAGGTGACAAAGCATCAGAGGGAGATACACTTTCTTCCAACTCTGAACAAAGAAATTTAATAAGTAAAACTGTATCATCCCTGTAGCTCTCATGTATCTCTTACTCCGCTCCTGCCCAGAACCTACCCCCACGCTCTGTCCAGGCTGCCTCCTTCGTACAGGCTTAAAAGAAACACTCTTTACTCAAAATCCTTTTAAGAGCCATGTACTCGGAGGATCTTTCTAAGCTGTCACACCTAGTTTAGGTAGATTTATAAAACAGTCATCAAGTGTCCTTCAAATACAAATATTGCTTGTATTATGGTAGCACTCAAAGCATGCCCCTCCCATCCACCCACTCCAAGATCAGGGTCTCATTGTGCCAGATGCTGCACACAGACAAGAGGGGAAAGGGACTTGCCCAAGGTCACCCAGTTGAACAGTGCCAGAGCTGGGACTAGCACCCAGGTTTGCTGAGCCACTGGGCGGTGTCCTACTCAGTGGGTCACACGTCTCTCCCACCAAGATTATCGAACAAGCAACAGTTAACAATGAACACCCCAAACCAATGGCAGATGAAGGACACTTCTGCCAGCCTCAGTACAAACCTCCACCAACCAAACTCTGACCAACCTCACCCAAAGAGCTGAGCACAGAGTGGGGTCTTTGAATAGCCATATGCATCAGGCCTGATTTTCCATTGCCCTGGCCCAACACAGTTATTCACATCTGTGCAAAATGCAACTGCATCAGAACAGAGATGTTTCATATAGACTTTCCAAGAGGTGATTATCTATTTAAAGTCCTTATCTATCCCCCATTACCGTGGTATCTGAGCACCCCACAATCTTTGATGATTTATCCTCACTACCTGTCTGTGAGTTACAGCTGTGCTATTAGCCCCATTGTAAAGATGGGGGAAACTGAGGCACGGGGCAACTAAGTAACTTGCTCAAGGTCATACAGGGACTCTGTGGCAGAGCAGAGAACTAAACCTATATCTCCCGAGTCCAGGCTAGCGCCCTAACCACTATGCCCTCCTACCTCTCAAAAACAACTACACAGGACAATGAAGAATCTGACCGTGTGACTTGGGCCATTCCAGAGCAGAGGACACCTTGCTACTACCATGCCAGGGCTGCTGGCTTGTGTGCTTTGTCCAGCCAGGACCCGACTCACAAAAACCATCTCTATTCTGCATAGCACTAAAGCATGTGCGAGTCCCGTTGAAGCCAAGGGGACTTAAGCATATGCTTAAAGTTCAGCACACACTTAAGTGCTTTCCTGAGTCAGGGCCCCGCCCCACGATACAAAGCCAGGAGAGACATTGTGTCTGTTCCCGCAGCAAATGCCAGCTCAGCTAGTGCCCTCAGCAGAGAGGCCAAGGACTGGAGAATCAGCCACACAGAGACCAAACTCCTCTCTGGTGCCTACAGTTTGGGGGCGGGGGGGGCCACACATGGGGCAGCGCAAGAGGAAGCTTGCAGTGAAGCTAACCATGAGATGCAGAGAAGGCGTGTGAAATCAACCCCCACAGAGGAAGAGTGTGAAATCATCCAGGATCTATTCAGGCTGCAAAATCCACCTCTGAAAAAAAAAAAAAGCCTTGGTTCTCATGCAGGGCTGAAGCCAGCGACTGACTTCCTGTTGAACTGAATGATCTTCTTGGGAACCCAGGAAAATGGGGCAGGTGAAACTGCTCAGCAAGGTCAGTTCACAGCAGCAGGTAAATATCCCAGTGCCTCTGCCTGGCCGCTCACATCCACCCTGCTCAGACTGCAGCATCAAGGCCTGTTTGGGGGACTCTTTAACGCACAGCTGCGGTCTCAGCAGTTTAACTCTGCAGTGCCTGGCAAATGATTGACAGTTCTGCAACTGCCTTTGCAGAGACACTGCTGCCCAGCAGTGTGACAGTTGCACAGGTGACATGGCCTCCAAAGAAGCATAATTGGGCAAGCAGGTGGGAAGTGATGGGGTAGCCAGCTGGTGCAATGGCTTCCCCAGCCCTGGGTTCAAATCCCAACATCAACCGCAAGTGAAATGGGTTTGAGGAGTCTCAGCTTAAGACCGTGTCTAGATGGGAATTTTTTCTCCAGTATAACCTATGGTTTGAATGTAAATGGACATAAATCCACTCACCCATGTGGGCACACGTGATCCAGCACCAGAGGGCCTTGCTGTGGTTCAGCGGATGTCACTGGGGAAGGGCTGTATAACCAGTCCATTGATATAAGCAGGTAACATCACTCAGGCCTTGTACTTAGGAGAGATTCACCCACAGCACAAAAATGTCCATATGGCCTGGCACCGTGGCTCAGTACCTAGACACCATTCATGCTATACACCTTGGGGTTTATTTTTGCAGAAGACGATTGACGTTAATGAGCACTTTTTATAGGCTTCTGTCAGACCATTGATTCAGGGCATCAAGCAAGCTTGCAGGATCTGAGGCGGCGACTTGGCAATTAGCTTCATTGATAGAAGAGCTTGAGAATGGAAAGCTGCGTTCAAGCCAGAGGCAGATACGCGGCGTGGTTCTCTGGGTTCTGTCACCATCTTTGGTCAGCATCAGCATTGACTGTTTACAGGCAAGACCAAGGAAGCAGTTAAAGCAGGCGCCGAGCTGGACGCTGTTTTGCAGTGAGATCTCGAACACGCTGATGACATTGTCTTGTTGATTCACATTGGTGGGTCGCTGCAGCCAGTGGCTGATCTGGCTAGGCGAGAAACAGCACGCATCGATATGGTTATTAATCCAGGTAAAACTAAGTTCTTGGCCTTTACCATCGGACAACCTCCGGCTCTAGAGTAATGCTGAATTGTTTGTAATTGGTCCGGAGGGGACATGGAGCAGGTGACAACAGTCAAATACCTGGGCAACATCATAGAGTGGGAGAGGATGCTCAAAAGATGCGGATTTTCATATAGCACCAGTTGCTGCCAGTTCTGGGCCGTTCATCAGCCTTTGTGGGTACATCATGACCTCAGGTTTGCTAGGAAGCTGCGGATCTACAGAACCACGGTTATATCCACTCGATTGCATGGCAGCAAAATGCTGGTGTTGAGCAAGGCCGAAGAACCCCCAAGTGGCCGTTTTCGATTCTTGCCGTCTTTGTCAGCTGCTCCACATTAAGTGGCAGGATAAGACCAGCAACAAGATCATTCAAAGCCAAACCCAGCAGCCGCCACCAGCATTAGTTCAGTTTCGGCAGCTTTCTTGGTATTAGCAGGTTGGAAGAGCAAACACATTACAAAGCACGTGCGCCCAGGAATGCCGCTACACAGCTGGAGATCACATGGCCTCTAAAAGCTTTGGAGGCAAGATAAGATCGTCAACCAGGACATAAATTGAACATCCAGGCAGACCACCCAAAGGACCTAACTGGAGAGCAATCTGGAAGGCATTTGATCTGCAAAGAGGCTACATCCCTTTGTAATTTGTCTCAATGATGATGATGATATTTACATTTGAAAGTTTTCCAAATTACACCAATCTAGTTATACAGGATAGTTATTCTGGTGTAACCCTGATGGAAACATGCTTTTCAGTTTAGCTTAAACCCCTCCCCAAATAACATAAACTAAACCGAAAAAGCCACTTACTGGACTGGTCCACACACAGATTTTGCACCAATGTAAATGTTGGGGTATAATTTTTAGCAATATAGTTATATCGCTACAGCCCCTGGTGTGATGGATGCAGTTACACTGACACAAAGGAGCCTTACCCCAGTCCCCTTCCCATATGGGGGTGACCTATACCAACAGAACTCCCTTTACACCAATATAACTGAATTCCACAGTGAGGGATTTTTCTGCTTCGACTATACTGGTGTAGCTAAGCATTACAACTTCCATGCATGGACAAAGCTTTATACCAGAATAAGAGTGTTCACACTGGGATTATACTGGTGTCACAATGATTTCATTTCTTGACTCCTTTTCCTGGTTATATAGGGTCATAGGTGCCCATAATTCTTTGTCGCTCCTTCCAATCCATGACACAGATTCATAGGTCTTGGAGTTCGAGTCCTTTTCACATTTCTACTGACCGATTCTTTCCAGCGTATCCTCGGTCTTCCATGTCCTTTCTCACTGCCCTCTTCCTCCCAAGTTTTCTTTGCTGGCCGTTCTCATCACACCTCTAATCTATCTCAAACTTGTGCTCTCCAGCCCCAAAGTTCATCTTCCCCTGAATTTCTGCTTTGCGGTCTGTCTACCTTCTGCTTGCCTGCCATTCTTACTCTCGTTCTTTCTTCCACCTCCGTAAGACCAGCCGCTCCCAAACCATGGAGCGGGCAGGGACAAACACACACAGCATCCACAAATTCACAGCTTTGGGGATAGCGAAAAAGCCTTCCTGTGTAGACAAGGCCTTAACCTGAAGGGGTAAGGCAGAGGGACCGGTATCAGGAAATACACTTTTCCCATCCTCTTCCACCAGGGAGGTGGCTCTGAGCATTGTCACAGCAACGTGAGGAAAAGGCCAAATTCTCAGACTGCAGGAAACCACAGTAAGAACTTCACTTTCACCCAACGGTTTCCAAACACTGTGTAAACATTCATAAAGCTTCCCAGCCAGTAGAGGAGTACTATCACCATCTTACAGATGGGGAAACAGAGGCAAGGGAGTCACAATTGCGGTGAATCATCAGCGCTGCCTCATGGCCCAGGACTAGAATAGCTGGGGGTATTGTAGGTTGGATTTGAAGGTGTGAGGTGGAGGGAAGAACCCCAGGACTTGTGTCATAAACAGATGGTTAAGGGTTAATGTCTCTTTTACCTGTAAAGGGTTAACTAGCTCAGTAAACCTGGAACACCTGACCAGAGGACCAATCGGGAGACAAGATACTTTCAAATCTCGGTGGAGGGAAGCCTTTGCCTGTGCTTTTTGGGTTTTTTCTTTATTCTCTCTGGGTTCTGAGAGGGACCAGACATGTATACAGACTCTCCAATTTTCTGAAACAGCCTCTTCTGTTCAATTTAGTAAGTACCAGTTAGAAAAGCGGTTTAGTCTTTTGATTGTTTTCTTTATTTGCAAATGTGTATTTTGCTGGAAGGATTGTATCTCTGTTTGCTGCAACTTGTATTTGTGCTGGGGGGAGGATTCTCTCTAGTGTCTATAAGTTGAAAGACCCTGTAACATTTTCCATCTTGATTTTACAGAGACAATTTTTACTTTTTTTCTTTCTTTTATTAAAAGCTTTTCTTTTTAAGAACCTGATTGATTTTTTTTATATCTTGTGTAAGACCCAAGGGGAGGGGGTCTGGACTCACCAAGGAATTGATGAGAGAAAGGAGAGAAGGTGGAGGAACAGCCTGATTTCTCTCTGTGTTAGGATCACTGTCTCTCTCTCAGGGAGAGTCTGGGAGGGGGAGAGAAGGGGGGGGGGAAGGTGAATTTCCTCTCTGTTTTAAGATTCAAGGAGTTGAAACACAGTGATCTCCCAGTGTAACCCAGGGAGGGGAGAGTCTGGGAGGAAGAAAGGAGGGGAATGGTTTATTTCCCTTTGTTTTGAGATCCAAGGGGTTTGGGTTTTGGGGTCCCCAGGGAAGGGTTTGGGGGCCAGAAAGTGTCCCAAAACACTATATTTTTGGGTGGTGGCAGCTCTATCATTTCTAAGCTAGTAATTAAGCTTAGAGGGGTTCATGCAGGTACCCCATCTTTTGGACACTAAGGTTCAGAGTGGGGAATCATACCTTGACAACTTGAATAACAGGGGAGCTTTGGGTCGGGACAGAAGCATCAGCAGAGCTGTGCAGGGCGCTAGGACCGGGAGAGGGGACTGAGTCAGGATTAGGGTGAAATGGCAGAGCTGTGTAGGGATCCAGGGATAGCGTAGGGGGGTGTCTATCATGGACCTACAGAATCAGTCTGGGGAAAGGTTAGAACCGTCAAGCCATTCAGCCCTGAAGTGTAGGAACTGTTGTATAAAAACCAAAGTTCTACAGCACCTAATGGACGCAGAAACATTTCCATTCCATTTAAAACTCCCAGAATGAAAAACAGGGGAGCTGATTTCTTTTTAATTAACTTCTCCTCTTGGGTGCCAGAAACACTCAACTGTACTAGCACTGGAGAAGCAGAAAGCAGATCTGACAAGGCCTAGCCCTCTCCTTAAAGCAGGATTAGGCAGAAGGATGGAATGCATGGGAGAAATAAAAAGAAATCACTCCGCACTGGTCTAACTGCTCCTGTTAATGTGAAAAGTAAAACTCCCATCAGACTCACTGGGCAAACACGCCCAGTGCTGAGCAAGCAATGCTGAAAATCCCACCTTCAGGATTAATCAATAACAGACTCCTAAAAAGGGAAGGTTGAAAGGGGACTCACCTAGTTTATCCCCACTGTTCTGAGGCAGGACTCCATAGCTCTTTTCAGCAGTAGATATCAAAGCACTTTTACAAAAGAAGTTGGCTTCATTATCCCTGTTTTATGGTTGGGGAAACTGAGGCACAGATGGGGCACATGACTTGCCCACTGTCACTCAGCAGGCTAGTGGCAGAGCCAAGGATAGAACCCAGCTCTCCTGTACTCTAGTCCTGTGCACTAGCTACCAGGCCAAAGGAAAATACCCCAAGAAAACCTGTGGAGCTCTCTGGTACCTTGAGCAAGTGCCTTCATAGGGAGAATATACCAGGTACTATAGGGCCCCTTAATCTAGTGGGGAAAGGCAGAACAAGGAGCAATGTCTGGAAGCTGAGGCCAAACCAATGGAAGTTAGGAATGAAGTGTCAGTTTTTAACAGGGAAGGGGACTAATCAGTGGAACAGAGCACCAAGGGAAGTGGTTGATTTTCCATCTCTTGAGGTCTTCAGATCCAGACTGCATGACTCCCTGGACGATGCTTTAGCCAGACACAGGTTATTAGGCTGAAAAGAGGGGTAACCAGGGGAAATTCTCTGACCTGGGTGAGGGCCGACTTTAGGGAAAACAGCGCCCTGGGTGAACTTGTATTTTGGCATCCCTGTCCCCACTCAACCCTGCCGTTTCCTCAAGCTCCCCACACATCCCCCTTCACCCCTGCTGCCTCCCTGGGCTCCCCATCCATCCCCCTGCTGCCACCCTGGGCTCCCTGGCCAGACCCCACTGCCTCCCCCGCATTGCCCCAAGCTCCCTTCCACAGCCGTGCGCCCCATTCCTTGCTGCTTGACCACAGTGCCCTGGGCGGTTGCCCACCTTGAAGCTGGCCCTGCATGAGGTCAGAGTACCTGGGCTTAAAAATCTATCCCTGTATTACTTCTATCAATCAAGCCACCTGCTGAACGTTCATGCTAGGCTCCACTGCCTTTTTCTGTTACACCCCCTGCCTTTGTCCTTACATCTGTCCTGCCCGCACCTCAGAGCGGGCACCTTTTCCGCCTCATAGACTCAGCTTACATCACAGCGATTAATAGACAGAGTCTCTGCCCAGGTCAAACACAGCGAAAAGGGTGACAAGCCTGGTCGGTTTACAGAGCTCCCAATCTGACCTCACTTACCCAGGGGCAGATAAAGGAACATCCCCATTACTGTCCACTGAACCGGGGGGAAGCTGATTTAAGTGAGAGGAGAGCCAGACCGCGGTGGGTAGGAATAGGCTGATATACACCCATATACTGCAGCCCTGAGTGGTTTCTCGTGGCTTCCCAACACAGTGAGTGCAGCTAGTGCTTGTTCTGCCATCGGTATCTGAAATAGCAGCAGAGGAGAAGAGGCCATGAGGAAAAGGACAGGCCCGGGAAATTGATTTGGGTATAAAGAGATGCTCTCCCTCCACGTCTCTATTCCTGAGAGGGCGGGCGTGCAGTCGAGTAGTCCGATCCACGGATGGGGAGCCAGGACTGCTGGGTTCTGTTCCCAAATGAAAGGGCGTGCGGGTTGATCCAGCAATGGGGAATTCAGGAGGCCTGCTAGCACCGTCAGAAACCCTCCTTCTCACGCGGCCACCTCCTCCGCCAGACCCGCTCCCTGCTCCTCTGAGCCCATACACACATGGAGGAGGCCCACCCCCCCAGTGGTGCCAGACAACAAAACAATCCATTTTGCCACCAGTTACAGAGGAGAAACAGGCTCTAACCAGGGAACACTCTAGCCAGAGCCAGCTAGTCACGCCTACAGCTTCCCCGCTCCTGAGCAACACTTCAACAAATCAAGTGAAGACAGCACGTCCGCACTCCCGCAGCCCATTCTAAAGCTGCAGTTAAGCAGTGGCGAAGGCTATTAAACACGGAATCATTGTCCCAGCTCATACCATACGCTGTTTATTACCCATCCCGCTATTCCCCTAAGAAGCTTTTATCATCAGAAACTGAAGCAGCATTTTATTGCTCTTCTATCCATTATTATTAATGGCCCTGTAAATACCAAGCTGCCACATTCAGCGGTCTTGTTGGAGGTTAAACAAGGACCTCAGGCCGTCTGTATAGGTCTGTTGCCATTTAAGGAGGTGGAGATGTTGGAATGGGACTCAGGAGGTTTATAAAAGGTTGTGTCACCTAGGAGCCTCAGTCAAGGATCAGGTGTCAATTATGCCGGGTGCTGTACATTTTTATTGCTATTAGGTGTATTACAGTAGCACCTAGAAGCCCCATTTGTGGATCAGGTCCCAGTTGCGCCAGGCACTGTACATTTTTATGGCATTACAGTAGCACCTACCAGTCCATCTTGGCTCAAGATCCCATAGTGTTAGGCGCTGTACAAACAGATGGTCCCTGCCCCGATGAGCAGGCGCTCTAAGGAGATCTGTGTTCAATTCCTGGCTCTGCCACAGAGCTGCTGCGTGGCCTGGGGAAAGTCACTTAGCCCAAGGTTTCAATAAGTGACTGGCAATTTGGGAGACTCTAACACCAGGTGCTTTAAAGGAGCCCTGAGTTCCAGATTCTGGGTCCTCACCTCTTCCCGAGCATCAGCCCCTTTGAAGGCACCTCACGCGGGGTACCCAGGAGATCACTTTGGAACACCTTGGCCTCTCCTGGGCTCTCCATCTGTAAAACAGGGATCATAACCCTGCTACTTAGATTTCGAGGGGCAGCTTTTTCCAAAGGTGCCAGTGGAAATCAATGGGCATTAGGGGGAGTCTAAATACTGTTAAAAATTTGGTCCTAAGCTCTGGGGCAAGGACTGTCTCTAGGCAGACCAATGTGAGGCCTTGATCTCTCCTGGGGCTACCATAATATACATAATAAAGAAAGTGGGACTGAGTGAGGGGGGGACAGACAACCCTGAAGGTCTCTGGGGATTCTTAGATCAGAGCCAGGCAGAGCAGGAAGGGGGCTGGCTCCCTACACGTGCTCACTCCGGTCAGCCTGCCTCAACCCTGCCCTTGCGGGGACGGGAGGGGATTTCAATCTTTGGCTGATACCTTCATGGAAAACCTCAGCAGAGAGCATCTCCATTAGCTACCAATTGTCCAATGGCCACCAGGGACCAAGCTGAGACAGACCCATATGCACAAACTCATCTCACACCGGAATTTATTTCCATTGCAGAGAAGAGTGGGGGCTGGAGGGAAAAAACACTTTCAGTCAGGAGCCGTTTGAAAAGGATCATTTTCCACTCATTTCGCCAAGTCTGTTTGTAGCCTTAACAACCACCTCCCTGAGTGGCAGGCTATGAAATTAAATCCAACTGTACAGTAAATGGCACCAAATTACAGGCTGTAATTGTCCTACTGCCGGGGCCCTTTCAGAGCTTTCATTGTACGGCATTTCGGCTTCTCAGAACTGAAGAATTCAACCAGAGGAAGCAGATGTGTTGATGGGCCTCCACCCAGCAGCCATGGCTGTGAGGACCAGGGCTGTTACGGGGGGACGCAGGACTGGTAAAGCACCTGCATTGCAAAGCGATATTAGATACAAGAGATATTAAAGACCGGGGTAGCACAGATCTGATAAAGTGAATTATCAAAGATGGGCAGGGAGCTTATTAATTGGACATGGAGACTTTCTAGGCGGCAAATCTAGCCCATGTTTATTGTAACTGATGGTTATCTCTGATTCCTGGCTGACAGGCGGTGAATTGCTGGGATCAAGCTAGCGTATGATGAGATCCCTCTCTTCCGGGCTCCGGGGCGGATATAAATCAGGGAAGTTGCGTAGTCAGAGAGTGCTGCCTTTGGAAGAACAGCCCATCATGCAGGCAGAGAGGTGCTGCAGATTGAATTAAAGGGCAGGGAAATGCACCATCCAGTCATGGATGCTAAAGCCAGACGGGATCATCTAGTCTGACCTCTGCAGGCCAGAGAATTTCACCCAGCTACCCCTGCATGGAACCCACTCACTTGTTTTTTGACTCAAGCGTCACTTCCAGAAGGCAGCTGGCCTGGATCTGAAGCTCTCGAGAGATGGAGAATCTACCGCGTCCCTAGGCAAGTTTGATCCAGTGGTTAACAGTTTGTGCCTTATTCCTCGTTTGAATTTGTCTGGCTTTAACTTTCAGCCATTGGTTCTTGTTCTGCCTTTTCCCGCTAGATTAGAATAGGGAGCCGGGTAGGCCCTGGCATATTCTCCCCGGAGGATAGTTCATTATAATCGATGCTACCCTATAGTGTATTCCCCTTCCTGTACAGCAATGAGCTATACAGGCATAAGCACATACCACTATCCCTACATCCTCAGAGCGGGTAGGGAATCGTACTGCTTTAACTATACCAGTCCAGTTAAAATACTGCAACGCACAGCCCTTAATGACACAACCAAAGCACAGAGGAGAAAAGGCAAACCGTATAATCCCAGTCCCAACAATCAGCGGCAGATACGCTCTTTCAAAACCCACCCGTAGAGAGAATCACACTCACCAAGCACTTCTGCTCTGTCTCAGCTCGGAGCCTATAAGCCAGTGGCTCTGGAGGCTGGACCATGAGGCCGTAAGCTAGCTCAAATGTAACTTGATAGCTAGCTCTTATGTGGACACATCTGGTGCTGGATGCAGGTGTATAATTACTTCCCCCTCAAAGCTCTGCTCTGTTCCTTAAAGGGGGTATGAGTGTGAGTTGCTTCCTGTTGTCGTCCCTGTATTGCAGGTGGGGAAACTGAGGCAGAGAGGGGTGGAGGTTTAGCCCCGTCACACAGTGAGTCAGGGGCAAAGCCAGAAATAGAGGCACTCAAGAGTCCTGGATCCCAGTCCCCGCCTCTAAAACTTTTAAGCAGCTGTTTTCCTATAGGTCTAGCTAGGCAGCTGCAAAGGGCATCTTCAGATCCAACCAGTGAGGGATGAAAAATAACTAGGCTGTAGTCTGGTCAGCAGCAATTGCAAAACGTGGTCCCCAGAGAGAGGACAGACCAGATATTAAGGTGATATGACATGCGGGTATAGCCAAAAGGCTGATTGTGCTGGGTTTGTGGAACAGCCTGCGAAGGCATCACAACCCACAGCAACACAAACAGCGCAATCTTGCGGTCAAGAACTTCATGGCATCACATTGACCCAGCCACTAAGTGTGGCTGAGAGGGTAGTGCACAGGAGCGGGGACTAGGGAGAGTTGGGGTCTATTGCTCGTTGTGCCACGGGCCTGCTGGTTGACCCTGGGCAAGTCACTTCATTGCTTGGTGCCTCAGTTTCCCCATCTGCAAACTGGGGATAATGATATTGACTTCCTTCATAAAGTGGTTTGAGATCCACAGATGTGCAGTGCTAGATAAGAGCTGGGGATATGTTATAAGAAGTATTTCTAAGGTACAGAGTATCCAAGGCTAGGCTTTTCAATGGAGCCTAGGAATCAAGGCCTCCTGGGGGTTTCCAGCTCACAAACATGTGTATGTGTGGGGAGGGGAGGATATGGATTTCCACTTCCACAGTGGCCTTATCAGTGTTGCTGCAGCAGCCTTTTGAGGCACTTTTCCCACAGCTACTAGTGGCCTTTTAAAAGGTCCCTCCACCGGGAGTAAGCCCTGCAGCTGCTGAGGGGTGGGGCCTCCCTAGGCCTTGCTCCAGCTAGTGTGGAGTCTGTCAGTCCCACAACATCTGTGAGAATCTCCCAGCTTGTCCCTTTGGCTGTATCCATGTCCGTCTGCATCCCTCCCCTGGCTACTGCTGCACTACATCAGACACAAACTTCTGGTCTATTTGCAAGGCCCTTCACAACCACTGTCCCCCCGCACTCATCTCTCATTCACTATGGAAAGGTCAAGTCCTGCCTGTGAGCAGATCTCAAGGCAGCCTCCACTGCCTACCTGTCACACTCCCAAACAAGCACCTCCAGGCTTTCTGCCGCCTGTGGGAGGCGCTGCCTTTGAGCACTCACAAAGCTACCTCTTTAGCCTCCTTCAAATCCCCCCTTACAACTTCCCCTGTGCCTACAAAAAACTGAACAGTGACCAGGCAGCTAGTGTGCTGACCCCCAGTTCCTGGCATGCTGGTCAATATAATCTCCTCCTTTCCTTGTACTTCCCTATCTGTCTGTAATCAGCTGTTGTCTCTTCTCTTATACTTTGTAAGCTTTCTGGGGCAGGGACCATCCTGAATGCGTTTATGCAGCGCCTAGCACCAGGGGGCCTGAGCCGTCGCAGCACAGATAATATATAACCCCTTGCAAGGGCAGAGCGTGTTATGGGGAAGCCAGCTGGACGGTCTTCTGCTTTGCGCATAAGCAAAGCCATCAGCTTCCAACTGCAGCATCTTCACACCTGGGGAAGGGTGAGGCGCAGAACCAGTGGGTGGCTTTCCAGAGGAGCAGGCTGCAGTGTTAGCAACTAGGAAAGTCTTTCATGTCTGAAAGGGAGCAATGGGGATTCGGCGAGACTCCACCCTGCTGCAGACTCCAGCTCAGTTTTTCTGGCTCTAATTGGATCCTAAAGGGGAAATCAACTTTTGAACAAAAGTCAAACTTCCATCTGGATTTTTTTACAGCATTAGCTGTGTACTGATTAACTCCTAAGAGCCCTATAAACAAACCAGCTTAGAGAGAAAATCAGGAAACCAGAGTAATTTTATCTTGCACTGTCAACGCTACAACCGGCATCTGTACTTCGTGCAGGTCTCCTCCAGAACAGGCAGGAGAGAATTATTTTTATCTACAGAGAAACATGATTATAAACCCACAAAAACTGGCAGCAGGAGAACCCAGAAGCACTTGGAGACTTCTTTTTTTTTGGAACTAACTAGATTTCAAGCTAAGAGAGGCGCTATCTTTTATTGGATCCTTTTCTGTGGGTGAGAGAGCCACTTTCAAGCTCCCACAGAGCCCTTCTCCAAGGCTGGGGTTTCAAGATGACAGCGGCCCTTCAAAGTATCTGGTGAATCAACGGCCATGTCTCTTCCCCATCTTCAAATGGAGACTTTTAAGCCGTTCTTCAGTCAGTCTCCACCCTCACCCCTTTCTAGCTGTCAAGGGTGGTGTGAAACTTTCCACACAGCACCTCCGCTTTTATACCTTCCCAATTAACAGCTTCACACGCGCGATCGCATTGAATGTGTTAGAGGAGCTGGGAAGATTCTAAAGATACAGCTATGCCAGGCTTTGCCTAACCGCGCAGTCATCCAGACAGTGCACAGACTCTGCCAGCATTTTCAAGACAGGCCTTCCCTCGCCCCAGTCTCCAGCTAGGGATTAGCATGACCTCGTTGCCAAAAAGCTCTCTCAAAGGAGATGAGGTTTAGGGTCAGATGGCAGCACGGCTCTGGGATTGTGAGAACCAGATTCTATTCCTGGCTCTGCCCCTGACTGATTGTGACCTTGGACAAGTCACTTCATCGTTTCGTAGAGTTTAAGGCCAGAATGGACCATTAGATCATTTCGTCTGACCTCACTAAGGCTGTTAAATTTCCCCCCTTTCTTGAGCCCAGGTGTCTCTTCCAGAAAAGCCTCTGGAGGTGGCTTCTCTGAAGATGTCAAGAGACAGAGAAGCCACCTGTTCCCCAGCAGATTGTTCTAGTGGTAAATCGCCCTCCTTGGGGCCTGGTTCCTACTTGGAATTTGTCTGGTTTTAGCCCTTGGTTCTCATTCTGTTTCCTGTAGCTGGAGGAGACTTTTAGTCTCCTGCAGATACTGATACACTGGAATCAAGGCACCGTTCAGTCTTCTTTTAGATCAGCTAAAACCACATCAGCTCTTCAGGTTTCTCAGTGTAAGGCATTTTCTGCAGCCCTGGAATTATTCTGGGGGGCTTTTCTGCCCCTTCTCCAACATCTTTTTTTAAAATATGGCCACCAGAACGGGAGGCAGCATTCCAGGATCCATCTCACCACTGCCAGATATAGGGGTGAAATCACCTCCCTACCCCAACTTCGTGTATGCACTCAAGGATTGCATTAGCCCATTTCACCACCGCCTGGCACTGAGAGCTCCTGGCGAGTTGCTTCTCCACTAGGACCTCTCGATCCTTCTCAGCCTCTAGCTTGTTCATTTACATTGTAAGTGCTTTGAGGCAAGGCCTGTCTCTCACCATGTGTTGGTGCAGGGCCCAGCATGTGCAGCCTTGATCTTGGTTTGGGGCCTCCCCGATCATACGAGCAATAATAAACTATCTGAGACAAATGTCCCTCTGGTGCATTTTACAAAGTCTAATGGAAACTGTCTTAAAAAAGAAAAGACAGGAACAGCACCCACCATGTTTGCAAAGCAGACGTCAGGCAGGGGATCTGGAAAGTGGAATCGATCGGACAAGACCATAAACAAGAGGGAAGCTATTATTCTATTTCCACCGTGCAAGCTGAGTGAAGTACAAAATGACAACACCACAAATTAGATTTCTAATGTCCTAGGTGACAGACCCAGCTGAGCGAGGCAAATCAAAGAAAAGCTCCATCATTTGGAAGACATCAATAATCCCACTTGCTTTTATTCCAGTCAGGCCATTATCATCACACAAGAGCTCTGATCTTAGCGAGATGCTGGCTGCTAGGACACAAGACCTGTGCTGTGCAGGGAGGAGTGAGAAGCTTGTCCCTGGGTATGTTCTGCATTGAAGCACACGCTTAGCTGGGCTATGAGATTAGAGACTGGAGGCCAATGAAGTAGCAGTAGAGTTGCTGTCTCACTAGCTGAGAATGCCAAAGTGTTCTGCTAAATGGACCTCTCAGACCCTCTAATGCCCTAAATTCATCTAGCGCAATCCAGGTAGCCGAGTACTTTACACTGGATACAAAGCGTCCGCCCCGTGAACTGATGGAGAATCGTTCCCTGAAGCATATACACTCAGGTACTCTGTACACTCTAGATTTGAGCAAGGCCAGAATCTTAACACTCAGCCTAAGGTTCCATGGCTGGTTAGAACAAGAGTTGATCAAAAAAAAAAAAGTAGAAAGAACAGCTTTCCTTTGGAAACACACCAGTTTTGTCTAAATGTTTCAGGGGAACATACTGATTTCCACAAAGTTTTTTGATGGGAAAAACTGAGTGGGGTTTGGGGGGAGTGTTTTGATTAATTTTAGTTAGTTTTCTACCATATTAACTTTATCTAGATCTGTCTCATTTAATATTATACTGAAATATTTTAATATAAAAGTCAAAAACCAACACACTTCCACCCTAGCAAGACACTTGCTGGGCCCAAATCAAAATGTCTTGGAATTTTCATTTCATGAGGAATTTTGGCGTTTTGTTCCGACTGGAAGGACTTTTCGTTTCAAAATGTCAGAATCCCGTGATATGGAAATTCCAGTTCCCAACCGGCTCCCGTTAGCACCCTAAACAATTCCTCTCCTCCTTTGCCTTCGCTTAACCAAGCTGGACTCATTTAAGTGAGAAAGAAATGCAACCCCACGCGCTGGGTGTCCCTAAACCTCCGACTGCCAGAAGCTGGGACTGGAGGACAGGGGATGGATCAGTCGATAAATTGCCCTGTTCTGTTCACTCCCTCTGAAGCGTCTGGCACTAGCCACTGTCCAAAGATAGGATACTGAGCTAGACGGACCATTGTTGTCAGCCAGTATGGCCACTCTTAAGAATTACATGGGAAGAGGCAGTGGGCTGGCTAGTCAGGAGGCATGTTCATAGAGCCATACGTGGTAGCCTAATACCGGTATAACTTTGAGATGCCTTGGCCAAGAAGCACAGAGGATGCCTGTAGGCATGGCTGCGTTATGCCAGCGCTACCAACCCTTTACCTTCGCTGTCAACAGCCCCCCGAAGGAGAACGATGCAGAAACAGGATTCTAGCATGTAAATGAACGCGCGTGAGGCTCAATGATACACGCTGCTGGGATCCAAAGAGCACCAGGCCCTATTGATTCCTCGGGGCTGGCAGGCTGAGCAATGCAAAGATAAAAAAATCATACCAGCCTCAGAAGGCAACTCCCAAGGTGTTTATTTGCAAACGGCCAATCTCAGTCAGTTCATATAGAAAAAAATTTCATTAAAATCAAGTTATCTTCTCGAAACGACGGGGGCAGGAGCAGGGAGAGGAAAACTAAAAGTAACACTGCTAAAGGGAACAGCAGGGTTTTCACAGGGGCAACAAGACGCTGATTGCTCCGATCACGCTTCCTGTTCTCAGGAACGTTAGTCCAAAAAGAAACCAAAATCCAAGGTAGGGGACAGAGGAATTCGCAGTAGGAAGGTTCTTCCGCTGGCCAGGTCCTGATGCGGCTGCGTTTATGGTAGGGGTCCTCTCAAAGGCCCACGAGGTGGCACGGGGGGTCTCTGGGCAGGACGAGGCGGCAGAGGGACCCGCTGGTAGCCATAGGGCGGTGGGCGGGGAGGACCGCTGTAACCATGGGGAGGCATCAGTGGAGGCGGTCCACGCATGCCGTGGTGGGCCATGGGGCCTGGGTGACCTGCAGGAACAGAGAGTAATATTATTAGACCCTAGCTGAAGGAAGCAAAAGCAGCAGGGAGCGTAATATTATTAGACCCTAACTGATTCATGGCCCAGCTGCACGAGCCTCTCGCACAAGAGATTTCAGGCCCCACAAGCCACGAATTGATTTCTAAGCCAAGAGGTTGTTCAGAGCCGGGACTCTTGGCCAGGGGCTCTGGAGGGACATTGAGCTGGGCACGGCCCTACAGGCGTGTCTCATGCATGGGGCCCACCCCATGACTCAAGCAGGAGTCTGGTCTCAGTGGAGCAAACTGGTCACTGAAAGGACGCGGCTCTGGGCAAAGCAACTGCTGTACCAGGATGCCAGTTATTTGAGGTCCTGCCTCCCCGCTCGATTCCCTGCAGCAGGGCTCAAGGCAGAAGGGACATAAGCCCCCATCCGCCCACTCCGCCAGCAGGACTGGAGAAGAGGCTGTGTAACGGGGTAGACACCTGCTCCTGCCCTGAGGGGCTTAAAGCCACCCCTGGGAGAAAAGCTGGGCTGATTGGGAGGCAGTCTCAGCTGGAGGACATGCCCCAAACAGACCCAGTTGGCCCTAGAAAGGTCAGGGCAGCCAGGGGTTGAGAGGCTCTCTCTGGTCTGAGAGGGAGCAGGGCCTGGCTGCCTAGCAGAAAGGGTACTGGGGTGAAGCAGGGTTGGGGAAAGCCAGAGGAGCAGGGGAGCTCCTGGCTGGCAACTCCTCATGCTGCAAGGCCTGGTTTAAGGCCTAAAAGGGTACTGGGTGGTAAAGGAAGGCAGCAGGTCCGAACCCCCTTGCCTGTGATCAGTGGCTTATACTGCAGTCTGCCCCAAGGAGTGGGGCTAGATGGTGACTGGCAGTAGCCCAGACTGAGGCGAGGTGGGGGTACTGGGTGGGGAGACCCAGAACCTGAGAGTGTGGGGGTACCGCTAGGGGCAGCAGCAACCCAGTGAAAGGAGCACTGGCGTCCAGGAGGGACACAGGGGCCAGCAGTAGCGAAGGGTGCTCCAGAGGGCTGGTGAGCTAATTCCCATGGACGACCAGGAGGAGGCGCCGCAGGTGAGTCTGCACCCGCTTACAAGCACTTTATCGCTCAATCTCTTCCTAGCTGGGAAGCAGGCAGGGAAGCCCTTAGTCGCCTGCCTCAGGTGCCTTTCGGCCGAGGATCTCAAAGGAAACATCCCCACTCAACAGCTGGGAGATGCAGCCAAGGTCCCAGAGCGAGGCAGCGGCAGAGCCAGGAACTGAACTCAGGAGTCCTCATTCCCAGGCCCCTGATCCAGCCGCAGAGCCAGGCAGCATCACGAGGCACAGGAAACTGCTCGGGGTTCCCCCTTCTCAACAGCTCCCAACCAGAGATCTCACTCCGAGCGTACGGCTGGCCTCCAAGGCTGTGACATAAGCAGCCACCATTTCAGACCTCAGTTTTCCTCTTCCCACCTGAATCAGCAAATGGATGCCACAGGCCTGGGCTGGTATTAGGCCCTTGACTCTAGTAAACATCCCATCTCGTAGGTTCCCCACTTACCCATGGGTGACCCGAAATGGGGCCCTCTGGGCGGCATGCCCATTGGTGGTGGTCCAGGGTGGGGCATGCCGTGGGGCGGGCGTGGTGGGGGCTGGCCTCCTGACCCCGGTGGCCCTGGATGATGATGCTGTCCCATCCCGGGTGGTCCGTGATGCACCTGCATGGGGGGCATCCCTGGGGAAAAGCACAAGACATTCTTAAGACCTACTCAGACATTCAAAGCAGCGGATTAGAAACCAAATTCTGCTGAGCTCAGTGACCACATGAGCTGCTGGACAGGACTCCAGTGACCTAAAGGCGACCAGGGCTTGGAGGATGGGGCTGGTCCCAATAGCGTTTTTACTGGCCACTAGAGCAACCTGAATTCCAGCAGGTGGGAGGATTGTACCAGCGAATACAAGGCCAGAAAGGCCCATTAGATCACCTAGTCTGACCTACTGCATAGCCCAGGCCACAGAATTTCACAGGTAGCCCTGTGATGAACCCAGAGACTTGTGTTTGGCAAACGCATCTCCAGAGAGGCCTCCACCGTGGATTTAGAGATCTCAACTGACAGAGAATCACCACTTCCCATGGGAGTTTGCTCCAGCAGTTAAGATGTTACCAGGGAGTTTATTTCCAATCTGAACGTGTCGGGCTCTAGCTGCCAGCCACTGGTTCTCAGTCTGCCTTTCTCCATTAATATAAAGAGCCCTTCAGTGCCAACCAAGAAACTTGGCGTTGTTAATAATGCACATTATCTAAGGTGGCATCCACAGTCTCCAGCACGGCACAGACAGATAAGTGAGCAATGGCTACGAGCTGCATCTCCCAGGCTCATTTTTAAGAGGAGCCAGCACATGGCCAGTGGATTTGAAGTTTTCTCTTGGCAAGCGGTAGTGGCATGACCCAGTTCTGCCAATGACAAATTAAAAGGGGGAAATCTGGGGACAGATACCATGCACTGGGAGAAAGCGACAAAGGAAGAGGGGAGACAGATTCTTTTTAAAAAACACAATTCTTCTCTTTTCCCTTTATCAGAAATCTGGGTGCCTTAACACACCTACGCAGGCCAGGCACCATGAACGTGATGGGCCTTTCACGTCTATATGTAACCATCTACTTTAAAGCATTGTAAGCCAGTGTGTAATAGAAGACCGCAGCCATCTGTCACTAACACAGCCAAATCTGCAATTATACAAAGCCTCCTAATCAGACATGGGGGGGAGAGGTGACTTCCTAACAGACAAAGCGGGGTGGATAAAAAAAAAAAAAAAAAAAAAAAATCAATCATGATTTAAAAAAGATTTCTGTATAAAATTTAAAATCAGATTCTATTTTTTTTCTCGTTTCCATGTTGCTAGTTCTTTGCTTCCCTCATGTTTTATAGTCTTACATTGGCAAAGGGAATGTTCGTATTTGTTCCTTTAGCCGAATTTCAGATTTTACATAGAGATATGTTTTCCTACTAAAAAGTTTCACACTTCAATCCCCATCGATGCTGCAAAAGACAAGTCCAGAGCGTCATTAACGCCCTTACTGCCAGACACCCAATAGATACTGCAAGAACGCCACAAACTCTCACGCAAGATAGATAAACAAATGGCCCATGCTGAGTCTGCAACTCCTGCCACCTTCCCGTACACTGAACTTCCCCAAATCGAAAAAAGCTGAAAGGCTTTGACCAGGCTGCACTCCCCCAGCTGGGACTTATGCTCCTAAATCTTGTAGGTGCTTTACAAAACTCCCACCTATATGGGCTTACGGAGCCCAACATCTGGGTGTTTCTGAACATTATGGAATGGGCATATAAAAAGAGTCACAATCACTTTGGATACATCTACACTAGATGACACTACAACAATGGAAGGGATTCATACCCTGAGAGACATAGCTAAGCTGGTGTGGACAGAAGAATTCCTCCGCCGACACCAGGCTACCGCCTCTTAGGGAGGTGGATTTACTACAGTGACAGGAGAATGCCGTTCATCACTGTAGTAAGCAGTGGTGCCACTGTAGTAAGCAGTGGTGCCACTGCAGACTTAAAAATCTCACACCGCCATGCTATGTCAGTCACGGTGTGAAACAGCGTCCCCCAGTGATTCAGCTATGCTGACACAGCCCTAGTGTAGATGCAGCCGAGTCCATAGAAGAGGGCTCCTGTTGGCCCAGTTAACCTCATGCAGTGGTTGGAACACCGCCTCCAGCCAGAAAAACTCCTGTCGGGGTACGTTCCCATCTACGCTAGCAGCTACGCCGGCGCAGACTCTGCAGCGCAGAAACAGCCATGCTCACTCTGCAGTCTGAACACCGACGCAGTTTTGTTCTGGTGTGACAAAGATTTTATGCCACTCCAGGTTTGTTTTTTTTAATTAAAAATACCATTTTAGCCCCAATCTTGAGCACATGCGGAACTTCAAAGCAGTCCCAATGGAGTCAACGGAACTATTCCAGGGAGGAAAGTTATGCGCCTGCTTAAGCGCTTGTAGGATCGGAGCCTTAATTTTTAACTTTAGGGGGTGGGGGGATGGTTTTGTAAGATTCACCCTTACCAGGGACAGCATAAAAAATAGCATTTATAATTCAGGCCACAGATTTTAATGTAAAGTTGCAACTACATATGTTTTCAAATTAAATTTACAAAGCCTCAACTTGATTAAAGTCAATAATTTAAACCTCTCTAGTGATTTAAAAACAATGATCCATGATAAATCACCTTGGTTTAAATCACTTCACCCTGGTTTAGATGTCCGTTTGGTCCCCTCTCTAGAACAAGGCATTCAGAAGAGCAGATTGCAGAGAAAGCCTGAAAATCCCCAGCGCTTACTTAGCATTTAATCGGTAAATCTCAAAGCACTTTGCAGAGATCAGCCCATTTTACAGGTGGGGAAGCTGAGGCACAGAGAGGGGACGTGATTTGCCCAATGTCACCCATCAGGTCAGGAACAGAACCCCCAGGTTTTCCAAGTCCCAGTCCAGTTCTCTGTTCACGAGGCCACACTACCTCTCTGATACCTACCTGGATGATGCATCCCGCCAGGTGGGAAAGGATGTGGGTGAGGAGGGTGTCCTCCACTGGGAGTGCCCCCTGAAGGAGGCCCAGGGGCACCTGCACCTGGTGGCATGGGTGGAGGCGGCATGGCAGGAGGCATTCCTGGGGGCATTGCTCCAGGTGGCGGCACTGGCGGGGGAAACGATCCTGGGGGTGGGATGCCTGAAAAGACAGACAAATCAGTGAAAAAAAAAACGTGATCACCTGGGTCAGCATCAACAAACCACAGAGAAGACTCAGAAAGAACTGGCCTCGGCAGCAGCCACACGTCCACTTGCTAGCACGAGCAAGTGCCAGCGAGCTCTGCCTGCTGCTGGAGCCTGCATCTCCTGTAGCGTCTCACCTGCTTCGTTAGAGCCCATCTGGTCTCTGACAAATGAGGAGCATCACAGACCGGCCAAGGGCCTCAATGATTTCAGCTAGCACACGAAGCCAGTAATCGTCTATAGAGCTTTTCACCCAAGGGTCTCAAAATAACCCTGCAGTGCCCTGAGTCGAGGATTGTACCCCCGCTTTACAGAGAGGAAAGCACGGCACAGGGATTAAGCAACTTGCCCGAGCTCACGCACCCACTCAGTGGAAGACAGGAACAGGACCAGGGAGTCCTGACTCCATTCCCCAGGTTCTAGTTGACTGAGATCTTCCCAGCTACCTGCAGACCCCTTGGGTAGGTCTGACAGCAGAACACATGGCTGACTGCACTGGAGACTAATGGCCAACTTTACCCCTAAGCGTGGTGGGGAAAACTGCAACCAGTCTGCAAGCGCCCTAAGGAACCAGGGTTCATGACAGAGCAGCAGAGTTTGTAGCCATGCAGTTCAGTTCTGAATCCAGGCTTCAGCCATGATCCAGATCAGAGCACCCTCTAGTGAGACACCTGTACCACTCTGCAGCACAGCGCTCCCACGCAATGCTCCACCGCGTCATAGCTGTAGGGTTCCTCTAGCCCAGGGGTGACCAGCCTGTGGTCGGGTGCCACATGTGGCTCTTTAGAGGTTAATATGCGGCTCCTTGCTTAAGCGCTGACTCCGGGGCTGGAGCTACAGACATTAACTTTCCAATGGGCCAGGGGGTGCTCACTGCTCAACCCCCTGCTCTGCCCCAGGCCCTTCCCCTAACTCCACCCCTTCCCCTGAGCCTGCCATGCACTCACTGCTCAACCCCCTGCTCTGCCCCAGGCCCTTCCCCTAACTCCACCCCTTCCCCTGAGCCTGCCATGCACTCACTGCTCTTCCCCCCCACCCTGCCCCCCCCCCAGCCTTCTGTACATGTGAAACAGCTGATTGTGGCCAGCGGGAGGCACTGACTGGTGGACGGGGGTGGGGGAGCTGATGGGGGGCTGCTGATGTATTACTGTGGCTCTTTGGCAATGTACATTGGTAAATTCTGGCTCCTTCTCAGGCTCAGATTGGCCACTCCTGCTCTAGCCTATGGAAACTTGCAGACAGACTTCCCCGCAAGCACAAAAAGCACCGCAAGGCATGTGCTCACCTGGCGGGTTCACGCCTGGCCCCAAGGACGTGACGACAGGGGTCGGCACCGATGGCGGAGGAGGGGCATCTGCAAACAGCTGATGGGGCCGGTCTGCCTGAGAGAGAGGGTTCTGGGCAGCCAGCAGCCGCTCTGCAGCAGAGCCGTGCCGCTCGCCTTTGGAATCTTTCTTGAAGGCGTAAGAGACAGTGATGGGCCGGTTGCACAGGTACTGTCCATTCATGGCCTCAATGGCAGCGTCGGAGGCATCAAAGCTGGCGAAGTTTATGAAGGCGTAGCCCTTGGAGTTGCCCGTGTCGGGGTCCCGCATGATCTTGGGGGTCTGCAGGATGACTCCAAAGGCGCTGAAGGTGTCGTACAGCAGCTTCTCGTCGATCTCCGGGTCCAGGTTGCCAATGAAGATGTTGGCGCCCACATCCAAGTTCTTGTTGTGGGCCGAGGCCTTGTTCACACGGATCGGCTTCCCGTACAGCTTGATCATATTCATGATTTTAATGGCATAGTCTGCATCTTCCTCGCTGAGGAATTCCACAAACCCATAACCTGCAACACACACCTCAGAGCCCTTTATAGCCGGATACACTCCATGCCACCCACACCATCCCCCTGGTTGATCTCAGGCCTCCATCTTTTCTCCACTGTTGATGCAAGAATTTTCTCCTCTGCAGCTCTCCCTGAAATAATCTCTCTTCTCTCTATCAAGAACTGGTTGGAACAACTGAGGAGGCCAACTACTCCCCTACAGACAGGAGAACCCTCACTGCATCTCCTAGCATCCAGAACCACCTCATGCTATTTCTCCACCCCATTTCATTCCAAACTGTCTTCTTCTCTCATCTGCAGCTATTGATTTCTCTTCCGCTCTGCTTCTAAAGCCTGGTCTAGACATAAGGTTGGACCAGTCTTAAGGTATGATTTCAAAACTGATTTATTTAAACCGGTACAGTTGTGTGTGTGGACACTCTCACCAAGCTAAACCTGGTTTATCAATTTAGCTTGCACCTGTAATTCACAGCTGCAAGCTAACCTAGATTTAAACAGCTATGAGCATCCAAAGAGGGATCTGTATCAGTTTCACTAAGATCTGGTCTACACTTCAGAAGTTTTGCCAGCATTGCTATGTTGGTTAGGAGTGTGAAATAATCACACCCCTAAATGGCATAACTGTGTCAGCAAAGGCCCGAGTGTAAATGCAGTTATACCAGCAAGTCAGTCCTTTTGCTGCTACACCTTATTCCATTCAGTGAACCAGTATAAGGTACAGAACTCTTCTACTGGTGTACACTGCCTCCCCACTGGGAACATTTGCCAGTATAGCTGTCCCCGGCCCCTTTTTAGTGTAGACAAGGCCCAAGTCTCCAATTAAATTGGTTTTAAAAGTAATGGTGCATCTTGGTGAAGATACAAGCTTTTACTGTTTAAAGTAAAAAGTGGAGTGAGACAATGCACAGAATGAGATGTGGTATGTAAACTGAAACCCAGGAGAATTACTTAGATTATCTGGTCAGCATTTGTACAGCACCTGGCACCACAGCGTTCTGATCCACAGCTGGGGCTCCTCCACACCACAATACGGATAATTGTCTCAGTTCCGTCTGAACATTTACACTGACTATTGTTACAAGTGACACGTAAAATGATTAGAAATGGGATTTTTAACCCTTTCCATACTGGCAGAGAGTACAGGTATCTGCCTGGACAAGAGCCCTGTGGATATGTAATTTGGGAGAGACGTGTCTTTGACGGGACCGGTCAATATCTTACCTTGATGTTGACCCGTGACTCGATCTTTGGGCATGTGGGTATTCACCACCGGTCCCGCCTGCAGAAAGAGTTCCCATAACAGCGGCTCACTGACTTTCTCGTCCAGGCCACCGACGTAAACAGTAGCATCTTGAGAGGGGGGAGAGGAGATGGTGATGGGTTACCTGGATCTGAAGAGCAATCTCTTGAACATTTCAGATGAGTTAAGAACTCTCCCACAGAGAGAGCGGCTCTGGATCCCTAAGGGTTTGAGCTCAAGTCCATGAAATCAAAAGCAAAACTTGCCTCGACTTAGACAGCTCAAGACTGGACCCTTAATGAAACACACTTCTCTGGAGTAAGTATATTGACTTCTAATAAACCAGTGTTAAATGATTAAGAACACTGTTTAAAGAGCAGACATGCTCCAAAGAGGTGATAATCCCTAACTCTTATCTAGCCCTTTCCTTCAGTAGCTCTCACAAGCTGGGACCCAGCCCCCGCCCCCCCGCTTTTGGGGGGAGGCTCAGGACCCCCAAGCTGGGACCCAGCCCCCGCCCCCCCGCTTTTGGGGGGAGGCTCAGGACCCCCAAGCTGGGACCCAGCCCCCGCCCCCCGCTTTTGGGGGGAGGCTCAGGACCCCCAAGCTGGGACCCAGCCCCGCCCCCCCGGTTTTGGGGGGAGGCTCAGGACCCCCAAGCTGGCACCCAGCCCCGCCCCCCCGGTTTTGGGGGGAGGCTCAGGACCCCCAGCCCCGCTTCTGGGGGGAGGCTCAGGACCCCCAAGCTAGGCCCCAGCCCCGCTTTTGGGGGGAGGCTCAGGACCCCCCAGCTGGGCCCCAGCCCCCCTCCTGGGTAGAGGAGAATCGGGCCCCAGCCCCTCGTGAGCGGGGACAAGAGGGTTGGAAGCCGCCGCCGCCGCCGCCATTTACCCTGGTTCCGCTCGGAGATAGGACCCGCCGCCATCTCGACCGCGCTCCCACCTCCCCTCGGTCAGGCGGGCGACTTCCGCCCTTTCACACCCCCACTTCCGGCTCCCGCGGCTGAAAAGGGGCGGGGAAGGCAGCGGCCATCTTGGGTGAGGCCGGAAGTGGCCGTGCATGCAGGGAGCCATAGCGGCTAAGGGCGGAAATCGACTTGCATGCACCCGCGGCCATGTTGGCTAGGGGCGGAAGTGGCCATGTTGGCCCCTATTTCCCTCCCCATGTGTAATTCATCCCCTCTCGTGGCCCCCAGGGGTTCAGCGCTTGCTCCCTGTGGTAAAGCTCACACCTTTGTGTGGTGACAGGTCAAGACAAACTCCCACTAGCAAACCCACAGCCCCCCCCCCATACCCACTGCAGTGGATGTGCCCCCCTGCAGAGCACCCCCAGTGGGGGGGGGCACTTCTTGCTGTTTGATGGGGTCCCTGTTCCCACTGACAGCACAGGGGAGCTGGGCCTATGGGCAGTGGTAGGAGGGTACTGCTTAGGCCTCTGAATGCCCCTGTTCACACCTGGGGCCCTGAGAGAAAAATTAAAAACCCCGTTCAAGGGGGTTTGTCCCACTCTGATCAGGGTCAAGAAGAGTGATGCACAGGCCCCCCAGGATCGCTGCCTGCAGCCCTGCTATTAAGGGGACGAGCAGCAGGCAGTCAGCTATTCCATGGTGCCTTATGGTCCTGCTGAGCTTAAGCGGGCCCCTTTTTGCACCTTCCTTATGGAGCAAGTCCTTTTGCGGCTAGAGGGGTCAGCCTGCTCAGGGAAGGATCTTACTGCTCTTTTGGAGGTAATGGTTTCCCAGTAGTGCTTTACATAGTGACCTTCTTATCAGTATTCCAATCTTACAGATGGGGGAAACGGAGGCACATGGCAATAAAGTATCTTGTGCAAGTCATTGTCAGAGGTACAAATAGGTCCCAGCTCTCCTGCCTCATAGGTCAGCAGCCTAGCATCTGAACCATGCTGCTTCCCCGTAAGCCATGTGAGAGAGAGCCCTGACCAAGGACTCAAGAAATCTGGGTTCTAGTCCTGGTCCTGCCCCTGGCTTGTTGTGTGACCTTAGACAAATCAGTGCTCCGCTGTACCTCAGTTTCCCTATATACGTAAAATGGGGATATTATTACTGTCTTCCTTTGTAAAATGCTTTGAGATCCACTGCAATGAAGCACCTTATAAGCACTAGCTCTTATATGATTAGTTTATAGAAGACAATCTCAACTTCTAGATTCATACATTTTAAAAGCACAAGGGCCTATCAGGATAATCTAGTCTGCCCTCCTGCAGAACACAGGCTAGAGTGTCACCTGTGATTCTAGGATCTAGCGCCCTCTCCCCTCAACTGTTACTTTAACTAGAGCATACCATTCAACTCACAGCCAGCCACTCTGCATTTAAAAATACGGCACTTTAATGAGCTCTTAAATAGAAATGTCACTACAAAAATATACAGAATAGAAAAAAAAATGCCCTTGTTTGGATTTCCACTTAACTCATGCCTCATACCACCAGGAATGTGTGATCTGCACCGAGTTACCCTAATGTTCTAGTCTCCAAAATACTTCTATGTATATGTGCTATTAGCACTAAGATTTAAACACACAACAAAAAAACAAAAACAAAAAAACCCCCAGGTTATTATAAAAGGAGTAACCAGCAAGAAAAGGACTCTTCCAAGGAAAGTCCAGAGGCTCCTGGTCTTGAAACCTTGCACGTAAAAGAAATGAGGCTGTTTTGGGGGGAAGTACTTTGTTCATACTCATCAGATGACAGTCCTGGTTCTTTCCCAGGGCCTGAAAGTCCTAAAGTTCTAGGACTCTTACACCAACAATTCCACAGTTTCACAGAGAACAGTACCAATTTTGTAAGCTAAGATCACAGCTGGATTAGATGCTCTGCTGTAACACATGCAGCATGGGTAGGTCGATCCTGCAATCCTAGGTGTGATTAGTGCATGGGAAGATGTACCTGCACTAGCTTTATCTGCACAAGCATGGCTCAAAATTGCCAAGTAGATGCACTGCTAGCCCCCATACCCAGGGTCCCCGTACAGTCCACAGTGACACATGCCACCACATCTACACTGCTACTCTTAACCATGCCAGCATGTCTACCCATGCTGCAATACTTGGATTCCAGGGTAGCCCTACCCTGGAACTTGGCAGCTTCCAATCCTTCTGTGTGTGGATGTGAGAAAATACACACACATATAAAAGTGTATCGTCCAGTTTTGTCTAACACTTTAGCTTATACAATAACCCATTTCCTGTGAGTTACTAATGTTAGAACCAGAGTTTTTAATATAAAATATAAATTTTTCAACAAAAAAAATCTCTAATATCGCCCCAAGAGATATTACAAATGCCAATAAAAATAATCTTTGTTATTCCTCATTGCTGTTAGACAGATATACAAAGTAGGCACTCAAATCTCAGGGCGGAAAAGAAGTAGCATACAGGAACTGTGCAAACCCGTGTCCATAAACACTAACAAAGCAGCATGATGCCATCTGGGTACAGCAGTCATGCATCTGTAGGTACCTGAAAGATGCAGCAAGTCTCTCAAAGGGTTTCCTCCATCCCCCTCACAAGGGCCTGAATCCAATGCCCATTGGGGCCAATGGAAAGACTCCTGTTGATTTTAATGCCCAAGCATGGCTGGTGAAGTTAACTAATTGGATGTGAATTCGGCAGGGTGAGGAGGGAGATTGGGTTCCAAATCCCACTCCCCCCTCGGAGATGAAAGTCTCAGCCCAAGAAGGCTGGCTATGAAGTGGAAGGAGTGGTGGGTGACCGGGTTGTGAGTTAGGCATCAGAAAAGCTGGAGCTCAGACTGAAAGCACAGTTCCCTGAAATGCAGGGCCCACGATCTGCAGCATCCACTTTTCAATTCAGATTTAAAACACACAAGCAATGACAATTCTGACTTAAGGCCACAAGCAGCCCATGACTGGGCCGGGTGGCCTTCAGCTTTTTCTGCTCACCAAGCTCGAGAGAGATGCCAGTGGGATAGCCCTGGAAACTGAAGGCCTCCAGGCTGGGTACAGCCCAGGCAAACTGCCCTCCCTCTAACTCCAGCCCCATAATCCAGGGCTGAGGTTCCATGTATAAGGAGCACTGGGAAAGGTGAGAACAAGGCCCATTCCCACTCCATTGCATGTATCAAGATGGGAGCCACAGAGCAGGAAAGACGACAGAGCTTGGGGGACACAGACGTTTGTTTAATGGGGACCTGGCTGCGAGCCACCAATCCCTTCCTCAGAGACATCAGGTGGTAGCCTGACCTAGGTCTGCCGTGATGGCAGATAGGAGAGGCTCCCACTCCTGCACCAGTACCCCCCTAAGCTTGTGTTGGAAACACACTGTAGGAGAATCTACTGAGAGCAGAACTGCCATTGTTCGAGGGTGGTAAAGGAGGACAGAGGCTCCCGGGACCACACGTTATCAGAATTGCCATTACCAGCCACCTGCCAATGCGACTGCAACTTACATGCTGCCCAGATGATTGGCAGAGGCACAGCTGGGTATATTGTTCAGCCAACAGAGTCCCTAAGCTCCAGATCCCGACAATCCTGCCCTCTGGGGACTCTCCAGTGAAGACCTGAACTCCAAGGCTTAGAAAGCCAGTTCTGGCGGTAGCACAGTAAGTACCTAGCGCCTGGACATGCCCACCGCCTCAAAGACCCGCCCCAGCACATTGCTAGCAGGACAGCGCCAAGTGCATCCGGCTCTGGCACCGCATGGCAGCTTTCGGATCAGAGGCCAGGTCTACATTACACACTCTGCTCTAACCATGTCGCTCAGGGGGGTGGATTTTTCACATCCCTGAGCAACGTCGTTATACCGACCTTAACCTGCCCTGCGGCTGACGGGAGAGCTCTCTGTAGGCTTAGAACGTCTTCACCAGCAGCGCTACAGCACCATTGCCGATGCAAGACTGTAGCGTAGCCCTGCCCGGAGATGGGAGCTCATGAGGGCTCCCCGTAATCTACTGACGATAGGGTTCTCTTGCTCGCTTTTTCCCACCCTGCTTCTGAAAGATTCAATTATTTTCCCCTCCCCTCCTGCTTCAAAAGCCTTGATTGAAAGGGTCACTTAGAGAATCCAGGCAGGGGGTTACAAGCTTTGCAGAGTTGCCGCTCAGGGACGGGTGCCAGACTGACAGTGCTGGAGATCGGAGGCCAGCAATAACCTAGGGGATGGGTACAGCATGAGCAGCGGCAGGTTAACCCTCGCCTACCCTTCCACCCACATGCCGCCCCTCTGGGGGAGGTACACAAATGAGCCAGCCTCATCAGCTGAGTAAGTCACCCTGGGGGAGTGAGGAGGGTGAAGGTGCATGAAAGATCAGAGAATGGAGAGAGATACAACTCAGACTGAGCAGCAGCAAAAGCGGTTGGACCCAGTACCCTGGAGTGCCTGCCCCAAACCCTGCAGTAACAGAATCCTATGCTGTAGGTTTTGCCAAGCAGCACTGGAGAACACTGGAGTTGTTCGGTTCCCGTCAAGACCCCCACCAACCGAACCCTGGCCAAACACCCAGCATGGGCGGGGGCAGGGGGCTTAACCAGACTCAGGGCCGGGCGGGGGCTCTGGGATTGGGCCCGACTTTGAGGAGGTAGCACTTGGGAGGAGCCACGGTTATCTGGGCACCCACCACCCTGAGCTGCGTGAGTGGGAGCGAGCCCTTTAGATGGGACGGGGTTGCCCGGTTCCCTTTCCTGAAGCCACAAAAGGACGGGCAGCTCCCCGCATCACGAGGAACAGCAGGGCGTAAAGTCCATTGAAGCCGTTCCTACAAACCCAGGTCCCCCTCCTTGGTCCACTGGCCCAGCGGACAGATCCAGTTCTGCCCGGGACGCTCTCCCATCTCCAGCATCGCAGCAAGGACACGAGGCCGTCCAGTCTTCGGGGTGTTTCACCTTCAGGCGGCTGGCGAGAAGGGCTCTGCGTGCTGCCATGGTTAGGCACCCTAGCAGGTCCCCTCGCCTGTCAGTCGCCCTCGAAGCAGGTCCAGCTCTTCTGCGAGTTCACTGAGCGTGGAGGCAAAGAGGCCACGCTGATGGGGAGAGTCAGAGACAGACAGTCAGGGTGGCTCAGGGCTGGCTGAGTCCACACTGGGAGCACGTGCAGCAGCTAGGTGTGAGTTCCAGGCCCTGGAGCTGGTGACGAGGCGAGCGAGAGACTTGGGTATAGTGCAAGTGCTTGGGGGGGACCCAACAAGCTCCCCCCACAGCTCTGTATCCTAACCCGAGTCAGCCCTGGTTGGAACAATCCGGGCAGATAACACGGCTCTGCTCATGCCCCTCCATCCTGTTGCAGGCTGGGTGCCTGGCGCAGACCCACCAATACCTGTCTATCTTGACCTGCAGCAGATGCTGCTATCCCAGGCCTGCGGTCCCCGCCATACACCCAGCTCTACCGATGCCCCTCCAACTGTTCCAGCCCTGAGCCTTTCCCATACAAAGTATTTTACGCAAATCACCGGAGCAGCCAGGCCTGGCACGAGCCCACTGGCCAGCTGCCGGGGATTTTGAGTCTTCCAGCTCAGGCAGATTGAGATCACTAATGAGATCTAAGCCATGCCAGTGGCCAAACCAGAGCCATGTTCCCCTGCCCCCCAGAGAGCCGTGCTACGTTCTAACGCCTACGTCCAGGAAACGTTTCGATGCCCTCGGCAGGCTGTGCTGGGAGTGGGAGCACCTCAGTAGTTAGCGAATGGCCAGTGTGCAGCAGTGTTCTGGAGGCTCAGCTGGGGAAGTCTGTTTCTAATCACAATCTTTTTAAGGAAACCAAAAGTGACAAGGCATCATCGACCATTTATTTATGTGTCCCTCTTTCCAGAGGTTTCTCATGTGGGGTTCTTCGATGTTTGTGTGCCTATGCCCCACCCCCCAGCTGGGTCAGCTGCAGCCTCCCTGGATCTAAAAACCTGGGCCCAGCTCTGTTCTGCAGGGACCCTCTCTATTATCTGTTCGGACAGCACCTAGCACAACAGGGCTCTGCTCTCCAGGCACCATCGTAATAAGAATTAATACAGCAATCAGGACTCCTGGGTTCTCTTGCAACTGACTAGTTGTGCCACCTTCACTTTGCCTCAGTTTACCCCTCTACACAAGGGGGTATTAATACTGACCTACCTACAGAAGATATACTTTGTGTATCTTCATTACCACCCTTGGCCTGTCCCCACACCCGGATTCGACAGAGGGGTAATTTGCTACTAATCTACAGTTTTTAACTGGACACCCATCGCTGTGATATCAGACCCCATTGAACCACTAATGTATTTATCCTCACAACCCCCTGTGAAGCAGGGCAGGATTATCCCCATTTTACACAGGGGAACTGAAGCACAGAGAAACTAGATGACTCGCCCAAGGTGACCTAGAGAATCAGTGGCAGAGCCAGGAAAGCCGCCAGATCTCCTGTGTCCCAGGCCAGTGCTCTATCTGCTAGGCTATGCTGCTCCACCCAATAGCAATGGGATGCACAAAGAGTCTGCGGTAGAGCAGAGAAGTGGCTCCTAGGTCCCAGCTCAGAGCCTTAACCCCACAGCCACCCTGTCTGCTAATGTCCCCGGTGCCGGCGTTACCTGAACTTCCTGGCTTCCCCGCAGGTAACACCTTCTCCAGAGCTGGATCAGGGGGCCCACAGAGGCAGGAAGTAGCAGCCCCTCAGGCTGCAGGGGGCAACCGCTGGGACTGCTCCTCAAGGACCGGTCCTGTTCGCTGAGGCTCTCTGAGGACTGAGCCCGCCACCAGCCCTTTTTGGAAAGCGAGCCGTTCTTCCAGGGGAAGAGGTGGGTCTGCGGCGAGAGGGCCCCCTTGGCAAACAGGTACATGGTGCCGTTCCCAGACAAGGCAGCTTCCAGCTGGAGGGAGAAAGAGATGGTGGCGGGGGGAAAAATCCACAACAGTAAAACCCAGCAGCAAAACAGGGTGGGAAAACGTGCTTCACCCACAGCAGGATACTTTACTGAACCTGCCTAGGAGAGAGCGTGGACTGGGGGCTTCAGCACTCCTGGGTTCTATTGCCAGCTCCACTAATGACACAGGAAAAAGTAAACTGAGGCTCAGAAAGGCCTCGCAGCCATTAAGAAAACCCAGCTGTCCTGACTCCTACAGCCCCATGGCGTGACCGCTAGGCAACACTCCCTGCCGCCAAATCGCTCCTAGTACCCCCCCCAGCGCACTCACCTTATCACCCCCTAGTGGGGCAGATTTGCCATTTGGAACAGTGGTGCTGCCGCTGCTCCTGGCATAGGCGGGATTTCTGAACTGAGCCCTCTGCTGGGTGGTGTAGCGCAGCGCCCAGTCCCAGATGGTGGGCAAGTAGGGGCCCCCTCTCTCCTTCGCCAGGCGGCCACCCTTCTGCAGGATCTCCAGGGGAGGGGGTTCCCGCCAACCGTTGACGGGCGCGTAGATCTGGTTGGAGGCACGGTGCTGGGGATGGACAGGGAGCGTGAGCAGTGTCTCCACAAGGCACAGTGAATGCACATCTATATCCCTTCGCTCCCCAGCCCCACGAGAGGCTGCACTCCATATCCCACTAAGGCTGGGCCAGGAGCAGGCCTTTTGAGGGGAATGTTATGCATTGAGGATCTCAAAGCGCTTCACAGAGGTGGAAGAGGAGCATGAGCCCCACCCTGTTCGATGGCTGGGGAAACTGAGGCACAAAGGAGAGAGTTGACTCACCTGAGGTCAGGCACTGAGCCAGGAATAGAAGAACTCAGGAGTCTTGTCTCCCAGTCTTCTGCTCTAACCATTAGGCTCTGCTCCCTCCCAGAGCTGGGAATAGAACCCAGGAGTCCTGTCCTCCAGCTGCCTGTTCTAGGCCATACCTCACTCTCCCAGCTGGGAATAGAACCCAGGAGTCCTCACTCCCAGGCCATGCATTAGCCACGGCACTGGATTTCTCCCTTCTCCACCCATGGTAGGATAGTGCTTGGGGCACTGTGGAGCAGCCAAGTGTTTCATTGTAGCTGGGAGGCTCCATGCTGGACCCACCTGATTCCTGCGATCTCTCTCCCACTGGCAGTTAAACAGGAAGGTGCTGAAGAAGGGTATGTAGCTGCTGTCGTGGAGGGCTAACAGGTATGTCTCTGTGAACTCAAAGGATGCTGGGAACTGCTGGAGCAGCTGCCACATGCAATCCAGGAAAAGCAGAAACACTGGAGACTAAAAGACAGAGGGGTGGGGGGGGAAGTAACTCCCTGAGGAAACAGCAAAAATGCAGGCAACTCTGGGGTGGGACAGAGCAGCTCCTGAAACAACCTGCAGCAACACTGCACAGTGATCGCTCTCCCACCACTGAAAAGCAGCTGCCTCTGGGGTGGAAAGTAGCAGCTGCTGACTTGCCATGCCGCAATGCTGCAGAGATTTACCCAGAAAGGAAATACCGTCAAACTGCTCATGGCAACACTGCGATGGACCAGGGCAGCTTCAACAACCTGCCCTGGGGATCTGAGCTCAGGCCCTGCTCCCACACAGGAGCAAAACGATCTGTGTTCCATCTCTGGCTCCTTAGCATCTGGGCGCCTCGCCATCTCCAGTGCATTTATCCCCACAGCTCTTGGGAAGCAGAGCAGGGCCATTATCCCACTGGACGGATGAGGAACTGTGGTAGAGAGGGAGCCGACAGCAGAGCGGGGAATCGGACCAAGGAATCCAGAGCATCCAGGCTAGCACGGAAACACCAGGCCATCTCAGCCGACTTCTGCCCGGCAGAGGCCAGAGAACATCGCCCAGCCACTCCTCCACTGAACCCGGTAGCTTGCAGCTGAGCTAGAGTGAGTCTTTCGGCAAGAGCCCAAACACTCCCCAGGCAAAAAGCTCCAAACAGCCACTCCAGTGGCTAATTGCCCCCACCGGACTCCAGCCTGGGCCGGTACCGGTGTCATTCACAGACTGCCCAGCAGAGGTCCCCACCAGAACAGTGGAACCTGAGCCAAGAAAACAAAGTCTCCCACTGGACAAAGCCTAGAGGGGTCACTTGGGTTTGGTTCTGATGCCACAGCTACCTCCGATCCCCACCCAGCCATCCATGCACCTTCCCAGCTGCTGCCTCCACAGCCAGTTGCTCCCACCCAGCCCCCTGGTCCCAGCCCCACCATAACAGATTCCAACATGACTGGCGGCAGAGGGAAATCCAGAGCCCAGGATGCTTGGGCAGGGCAGACGCTGGGAATGCTTGGATCAGAGCCGCTTTCTGAGTCAGGTGTCCCACTGATGCAAGGGGGAGGAGGGAAGGCAACCGTCAGTCCAGGGAACCCTCTCGGTTTTGCACGGCCGTCGAGCCACGCTCCCGGCCAGCTGTGCTCGGAGCAGAGCTCATGCGCTGGGAGATTATTCGACACCCCGGTGCCACCTGGGTCAGGCTGGTAGAACTCCCATCACTCTCTAGCACCTCCCCTCTGGCCGGGCATCAAGCCAGAGCCGCGCATGCTCTGAGACTCACCTCCTCACGGTCGTTGTCCCGGAGGAGGTTGAGGCGCTGGAGGAAGGGGTGCCCTGCCACCACCCACTCCTTCTGCAGCAGGCTCTGGAACCCAAACTGGGTACGGGTGTGGGGATCCGACAGGACCTGGATGAGGGAGGCCAGCAGGCAGTTCAGATCCCGGTCGTCTGACTCTGCGAGGGGGAAGGGTACAGACAGTGAGGGACCTCGGCTAGGGGTCAAGAGGAACGTCATGGCTCCACTGTGCACAGACCTCTCTGTTGCAGCTGCCAACGCTGAGGCTGATCAGCAGTAGCTCTTGTGATGTCCCACAAGGATCTGGATTGGGACCCACTCAATGACCCTGATTCCCAGAGCCAGTCAGCCCGCCCATTGGCCAGCATGGAGCCTGTAATCCAGGCACCCCTTGGGGCCAACAGGCAGAGGGCACAGGGGTTGCATAAGGTTTCCCAGGGATCAGATATATGTACAATAGTTCACCCAAGGGTGACATGTGAGGTCTCTACCAAGAACCAGTCGCCCACTGGTCTTACAGTAATTGCAAACTGGGTGGATAGATAATATTTAGGGCATTAGGGATCTGAAAATTATGTTCTTAAAGTCTTGGACTTAAGGCAATCACCAGGAGGTAACAGACACCCATCTCCCTGCCTGACCATTTGGCTACTGTGTATTGTATGCGACAGGTTGGAGACCTATTTGCATATTGAGCCAGTGAGGAAATGAGAAACTGAAATCTACAAGAGGAAACAAACAGTGGGGGGACCGGGAAGTGTCTGACAAAGGGTGGAGCTGACATATGTTGGGGATGCAAAGAAATGACACTGGGTCCTTCACCTAGGAGCCAAGCCGGACCCCGGCTGTAAAGTCCTGCAAGGATTTGGGGTGAGCATTGCTCTAGGAGACAGGAGAGGACTTTGTTAATTCGGGGGCGCTCTAGAATGCCTGCTGTGAGGTGTAACCATTTGTTTACTGCCATTTGCTACTCCTTGCATCTCTGGGCTTGGCCATGGAAACCCAGCCTTGGTTTCACCAGAAGCAGATCTAAGCGCTGTGTGGTAAGCGGGGTGGTGATCTGGGTGGGAACTGGGAAGTCGAAGTGTGCTCCTTCTTTGGGAGCAGCGAATTGGTGAATGCTGCCAGTGACCAGCGCACCGGGGCTGGACTCTCCACGGAGATGCTCGGTGTGCCGATCGCTAGCCAACAGAGCGACAGCAGGGCCCACGCAGCCTAGGACTAGAGGGAAGTGCTTGCAATGCCTGTGATTGGTGGGGTCGGGGAGACAAGCCTGCCTCACGCAAAGGACAGGTAGTAGCGAGGTGCATCCCAGCCCTGGGTACTCCCAGGAGGCATCACAGATCCTGTACCCAGGAGCTCACCCCCCTCTCAGGCTCACCCCACACCTGGCCCAGCCTCAAGGCATCCAGCCTGTGCCTGGGCCAGAGGAGGGAACGACTGACCCTACCTTGCAGCATGATGGAGCGGGACCTCTCCGCCAGCAGGACAGCCACCTCGCACGCTTTCCTCACACAAGCCCTGCAAGGAGAGGGGGTCATTACTGACAATGAAGACTCTGCAGCCAATGGGAAGCAAAGGACCCCATCACCCCCCAGCATCATCTGAAGTTCATCCAGCCAGGCACGGTCCTGCAAGCCACTCCCCCCCAGAGCTCCACCCCAGGGGACAGCTCCCAACAGAGGGATGGTGGTTACCCAACCCCACCCACCTGCCAGATGTTCTGTAGGGCCCATGTGCCTGGATTTAAAGTGTCAGCATATAGGGGGGCAGCTCTCACCTCACGTGCTCCAGCCAGCGCGTCCCCTCCAGGGCGGAGAGCCATTTCTCATCGGCCACAGAGGAGTCTGAAAGGAGGCCACGCCGAATTACTATCTTGGCTGCAGAGGGGTTTATCCGGCCTCCCTCCGTGTCGCACCATGTTATCGTTATTGGGTTTTAATCCTCACCACCCCCTTGGCAGGGAGCGGGCGATTATCCCCAGTCAGACAGGGAAAATGAGGCACAGAGGAGGTAAAGTGACTTGATCCAGATCAGACGGAGCCTGTGGCAGAGATGGGAACAGAACCCAGGTCTCCTCAGTCCCTTTGGGCTGCCCTTTCTGTGGCAGGTCAGGAATTGTCTCAGAGAGGGGACAAAGGAAGAGACCCTCCAGTCCCATCTGCCTCTCAGCCAGTGCTGGATTGTGCTCTGGCTTTGTGCTCAGGCCTGGTTTGTGGCTTAGAATCATAGAATATCAGGGTTGGAAGGGACCTCAGGAGGTCATCTAGTCCAACCCCCTGCTCAAAGCAGGACCAACCCCAACTAAATCATCCCAGCCAGGGCTTTGTCAAGCCTGACCTTAAAAACCTCTAAGGAAGGAGATTCCACCACCTCCCTAGGGAACCCATTTCAGTGTTTCACCACCCTCCTTGTGAAATAGTTTTTCCTAATAGCCAACCTAGCCCTCCCCCACTGCAACTTGAGACCATCGCTCCTTGTTCTGTCATCAGGTACCATTGAGAACAGTCTAGATCCATCCTCTTTGGAACCCCCTTTCAGGTGGTTGAGAGCAGCTATCAAATCCCCCCTCATTCTTCTCTTCTGCAGACTAAACAATCCCAGTTCCCTCAGCCTCTCCTCATAAATCATGCGCTCCAGCCCCTTAATCATTTCTGTTGCCCTCTGCTGGACTCTTCCCAATTTTTCCCACATCCTTCTTGTAGTGTGGGGCCCAAAACTGGACACAGTACTCCAGATGAGGCCTCACCAATGTCAAATAGAGGGGAATGATCACGTCCCTCGATCTGTTGGCAATGCCCCTACTTATACAGCCCAAAATACCGTTAGCCTTCTTGGCAACAAGGGCGCACTGTTGACTCAGATCCAGCTTCTCATCCACTGTAACCCCTAGGTCCTTTTCTGCAGAACTGCTGCCTTGCCATATGGTCCCTAGTCTGTAACAGTGAATGGGATTCTTCCGTCTTAAGTGCAGTACTCTGCACTTGTCCTTGTTGAACCTCATCAGGTTTCTTTTGGCCCAGTCCTCTAATTTATCTAGGTCCCTCTGTATCCTATCCCTACCCTGCAGCGTATCTACCATTCCTCCAAGTTTAGTGTCATCTGCAAACTTGCTGAGGGCGCAGTCCATGCCATCCTCCAGATCATTAATGGAGTATCAGAGGGGTAGCCGTGTTAGTCTGGATCTGCAAAAGCAGCAAAGAATCCTGTGGCACCTTATAGACTAACAGACGTTTTGGAGCATGAGCTTTCGTGGGTGAATACCCACTTCGTCAGATGCATGCATTCACCCACGAAAGCTCATGCTCCAAAACGTCTGTTAGTCTATAAGGTGCCACAGGATTCTTTGATCATTAATGAAGATATTGAACAAAACAGGCCCCAGGACCGACCCTTGGGGATCTCCACTTGATACCGGCTGCCAACTAGACATGGAGCTATTGATCACTACCCGTTGAGCCCAACGATCTAGCCAGCTTTCTGTCCACCTTATAGACCAATCATCCAGCCCATACTTCTTTAACTTGCTGGCAAGAATACTGTGGGAGACCGTATCAAAATCTTTGCTAAAGTCAAGGAATAACACATCCACTGCTTTCCCCTCATCCACAGACCCAGTTATCTCCTCATAGAAGGCAATTAGGTTAGTCAGGCATGACTTGCCCTTGGTGAATCCATGCTACTGTTCCTGATCACTTTCCTCTCCTCTAAGTGCTTCAGAACTGATTCCTTGAGGACCTGCTCCATGATTTTTCCAGGGACTGAGGTGAGGTAGACTGACCTGTAGTTCCCCAGATCCTCCTCCTTCCCTTTTTTAAAAAGATGGGCACTACAATAGCTTTTTTCCAGTCATCCGGAACCTCCCCCGTTCACCATGAGTTTTCAAAGCTAATGGCTCTGCAATCACTTCCTTGCGTCAAACAGCCAGCCCCTTCCAGGAGGGGAGTGATGGCCTTGGGGTTACAGTACCGGTCTAGGCAAATCATGTAATTCCCTGTGCCTCCCTTTCCCCCTCTGAAGCAGGGCTAATTCCTCCCCACCTGCCAGGGGATTAGGAGGATATAACCCACAGCATAGAGACACTATGACAATGGTGGAGCTAGACAAGCACCTCGAGCAAGAGAGGAAACTGGAAATCCAGCACAGGTGCATCAGATACAAACTAGTGACAGACTCATAGACTTTAAGGTCAGAAGGGACCATTATGATCATCTAGTCTGACCTCCTGCACAATGCAATTGCCCTATGATTCCCAAGTGGAATCCAATCCAGATTGCCCAGGTTCTCCCAGCTGAAGAGCTGGTTAGTTACTGTCTGGGATTTCCCAGGCATCAGCTCAGGCGAGCGACTCCTATTGAGAAAGGATCTCAGCTCCGGGGCTGAGGCCGTGTCTCACCAGGAAGGCAGAGGGCCCGAAGCTTGAGGTAAGAGAGCTGGATCTCTGCAGGGCTGGGCAGGTCGGCGGCTGTCTCCACTATCACGCACTGGGCGTGGCCAGCGAGCATCAGCGCTTCCACAGACCTGCGGAGAAACGCAGCCGCGCCGGGAAGGTGGAATCACTGTTTCGGCCTGGGTTATGGAGCCCTGCAGCACAGCGCCTCCAAGTACCGTATGGGGCTTTGGGGTCAGCACCAGCTATAAGTGGACAGCACCCCCATTACATCACCCACCCAGCTCCTTGCAACACAGCACCCCCTAGTGCCACACTGGGGCTTTGGGGTCAGCACTGACTGTAAGGGGAGAATGCCCCCTATTGCGCCCCCTCCCTAGAGCAGCTGAGTTTTCCTTGGGAGTCTTCCACCCCAGCTCCCCTGAGCTCCCAGGCTGGAGCAGCGCAGCCCCATTCCCACATCCTCAAGGATCGTACCTCACATCTTCCTTCTCGGGGTCTGAATCAGCGTGAAAGCCGGCAGCTCTCAGCAGATCGCTGCCTCCCGGGTGATGCCAGCACAGCCTCTGGGGAGATAAAGGGAAACGGAACGAAATGAAACTCCACTGGCTGCAGGCTCTCCACTGCACACACCAGGGCCCCGTGCCCTGGGGCCTTGTCTTCCACCTTCCTCTTCTCCCCCCAGCTCCAGGGACCTGCCTTCCCCTAACTGGCTGTGATACACTCCCCAACAAACAACCTGGTGGAGACCCTCCCTCCTCAGCCTTCCCTCCCTGGCTGGTTCAGGAGTGATGTAGTCACCCATTGATAGCTGGCCAGCTTCATGGGGCACCAGCCGCAGGGAACCCAGCCTGGTGTGTGGTGGGGGGAGGGTCTCACACCTATTCCACCCTGCTGGCCAAATGCGCCCCTGCCTCAGTAAGAACCCCACCCTCCCACAGCACCCCCCAGTGGTTGCCCCATCACCAGAACCTGGTGAGGTTGTTAGGAACCACCCTCCCCTGCCCAAGGCGGCAGCTCACAGCCTGCTCCTGGGGCAGAAGATGCTCACCGGGATGCGCCTGGCATTGAAGTGGCCAAAGGCCCTCTTGAGCTCGTTGTCCAGGAGCCTGCTGGGGACCCAGAGGTACTTGGGGAGGCTGTGGGAGGAAGTGGAGTTGGAAGGGAACCAGCTCAGAGCACGTGCGGAGGGCTGCCAGCCCATCTCCCCAGCCCAGGCAGCACTGCCGCCTTGCCCCAAACCTGTTCAGGTGTTGCACACAAACCTTACAACCAAAGTGGGATGGAGGACCCTCGAGGCCTCTCCCACTCCATTACTCCAGCACCTGCCTCCTTCCCACAGCTCCCCCTTCGAGCACTCTCAGACCTTGATAGGAATCACCTGCCCCTTCCTCACCAGATCTGATTGTCAGACAGGGCTAGATGGCCCCTGGCCCTTAAAGGAGGCACATCTCCCTGTTACAAGGCCATTCTCTAATGCCAGATTGTAGACAGGGTGCCTGCCACTCCCACAACTCACAAGACTTCCCCGGATCCACCCCACGTTAACACGCACAGATGGAGAAGAGAACTCAGGGTCTGCTGGCCCACAGCCAGCGTCCCTCCCACACATGCTAGAAGAGAGTTCCCACCAGCTCTCCCTAGAGAGGCCTTCCAGCTCTTGGGAATTTGACAACCAAAGGATTTTCCCCAGAAAGCGTCCGTTTGTCGAAACCCGGAGCTTTCCGCATGAAAGGTGGTTAGTTTTGGCTCATTTTGTGAATCAATCATTCAGGGGAAAGCTCCAAAGCTGTCAAAATGTTTCGTTTTGATATTTGCAAGATGAGGAATTCCAGTTTTCCGGTTCAAAGCCCTGTTTGGTTTAGAAACTTGAGCAAATGAGAGTAAAACAAAAAAGTTAAAGGGTTGAAATTGGAAGGAAACTAAAAGTTTTTCCAGTTCAAGGAAACTTTTGAGATTTTGACTTCTCGCCCCCAATCATCCCTTCCTTCGGGAGTGAAACATGGTTCGAACTGAGGAAGCCACATGCCCTCGGAGGTTATGCTCAATCCGGCAGGGGGCCATCGATATGGACCTGGGACTGTAGCAGAGGGCTGAGCACCGAACCCGCTGAAAAAAGGGGGTCTGAGAGTGTTCCCATAGCAATTACTGGAGTGCACCCGGAGGGGCTGTGACCACGGGTGCTGGGGGGGAGGAGGCAGGGCCCTCCCACTTTTTACCAGCCGTAAGGGTGGGTGATGGGGGAGGGAGAGGAGCGAGCACGGGGCGAGGCCTTGGGGGGAACTGGCAGCACAAGGGCAGGGGAATGGGCAGGAAGGCATGGGGGGGTGGGGCCACAGTTTAGGCACCTGTAGCCCCCCCAGTTTTAGGGCGCTTCCGCTTCCTCTGGCTGTAACACGCTCCCATGCCGTGGGCTGGGCTTAGAGCTATCCACGAGGATCTAACTCACCCCCCGACCCCTCCATGCCTGGGCAGAGGGGGGCGGGGGGGGGGGGGAAGAAAATGGATGATGACCAGCAGCTGGGTCACACTTTACCTGGTGGCCATGTCAAAGCGCTCGTTGACGGCGCTGACCCTCCAGCCAGCAGCCCCGAGCCGCCTCAGCTCCTTCTCCCAGTCACAGGGCCTCTCGAAGAGCAGCGTCGAGGAGGACGACGACTCCTCCGTGCTCAGCCAGGCGTTTTCTGAAGCCGCAAAGGAGGAATGGCTGTCAGGGACGAGCGGGGAAGCACCTTGTGGGTCCAGCCACCCCAGGGATGGGCCCCTCAAGCTGCCAGGGCCTGGGGGATAGAGCTACATGCCAAGCAGAGATGCCACTTACCCAGGTTCCTTATAGCGCCAGTGTCGTACCACGTCCCTGCGCTGGCCCTGCTGCTCTCCTGAGCCTGCACAATGGCCAGCGTCACCTGGAAAACAGCAGCAATGGGGGCACCTCAGCAGGGGACCTTCAAGGTGTCTGGGGCTGTGGGCAGGGTTTGGGTGCCAACAGGAGGGCAGAGGGTATGCTGCCAGGATGGGGATACAGGAAGGCCCCCAGCAGGGCATTGACCCACGGAGATTTGTAGCCCAGGACAAATAGCCAGCACAAGTCACTACAGCTGCAGGCCCATCGCTGAGCCAAACAGCTGAACAGAAGGGTCCTGACGGGACCCCGGCCAAGCCCTCTGGAGCAGAAACCCCACCCCAAGCTTTGAATCTGAATGTTGCCGCTCAGAGCTTCTCTTCTGGGCAGGGCGTGACAGGCTGGGTTTTCAAAAGAGCCGAGCTGACAACTCCCAGTGAAGTCAATGGGAGCTGGGAGCAGCAGCTGGCGGGTCCCAGCTAAGGCAGAGACGAGAGCTGGGGACGCTGGGTGTTTCAGGGCATCAGAGGATGGCTAGACAGGGGTCGGGGAGGGAAGGGTGCAGTTTGCCTTGCCCAGGTTCTGCGGCTCTGACCCCTGTGGGAGGTAGATTCCTCAGGAATCAGACCTCGGTAAAGAAGGAAGAAATGAAACATCCTGCTCCAGGTCACGCAGGCTGGATCTGCCCTGCAGCTGGGCGGTGCCGCTCCCGGCCTGGGGAGACACTCATAAGCGTGCTGTAAACAGCAGTGTGGATGCTGTGGCCCGGGCTAGTCACCAGAGTCCAAGCCCGCCCAGCTCCCGGCTGTGAGCCACCCTCCGGCCACAATGCCCCCATTGCTGTTTTTAGCATGGGAGCTCAGCGGGGCTAGCACGAGTCTGCCTACCTGCGCTGAGCAGTGTGGACATCCCTGCCCAAAGTCAGCGGCAGGCCCCGGAATAGGACCTCGCCTCCCCCTAAACAGCTTCATCCCACTCCCCTCCTGGTGCTAGGAACTGAACCCAGGATTCCTGGCACCTAGTCCTGTGTTAATCCACCAGACCCCACACCAAGGGGTCAAACAACCCCCTGAGAGCCCCATCCTCCCACCCAGACAACACAGAGCAACAATCCCTGGTGTGCCCAGCCCGAGTCCCAAGCGGGTCCAGCTCAGAGCCAGTCCGCTGGAGGTGCCCATTCGTATCCGAGGGTCCCGAAGCCCTGAGCCGCTGGGCCCTGGGAATCGCCGGCCAGAGAGGGTCTGTGAGGCAAGTGCCCCTGTCTGCAATGGCAGCTGCTCACCTGACAAGCCCGGGGCTCCAAGCCACTGTCGTGGAAGCGGAAACGCAGCACCCGGAAGTCCCGGCAGTAGAGGACCAGCTCCTCCGGGATGAACTTGAGTGTAGAGCTGGCCGTCAGCACCTTGGCCTTGGTGAAGCTGTTCACTGCAGGGGAAAACCAGGTGGAGGAAGGGGGCTTAGACCCAGGAGGCCAGGCAACATTCAGCGTCAGGCTCGGCCCCCAGGGCAGCTGCATGGAGATTGCTCTGGGGAGGGGTGGCGGGGGGGGGGGTAGCTGACAACAGCCTATCAGGATTGCCCTGGTGATGGGGAAGCCCGGGGGAAGAGCACACAGCTCACTCCAAGAGCGGCCCTGCAACCTACAGCAAGGGCAAGTCTTTCTGCACCCCCCCGCCCCCATCAAGGTGCCATGGCCCCAGCCCTGCCCACAGGTAAGGGGGCAGTCAGTTCGCCATGGTCCAGCCTTGGCCTCTCTGCCACTGGGCCGGCTCATGCGGAGGTCACAGTGCCAGCCGGGGGGTGGATGCCGGGACGGAGGCAGTGAGCCACAGGGGCTGAGAGCCACCAAACTCGTCACAGTGGTGGAGGGGACATGGCTTGATTAGGTGGAATGTCATGGTGGCCCCTCCTGCCCCACTTTACCTGCCACTAGCCTCCTGATGCAGAGAAGGGCCACGTCGTGCTCACTGTGCAGGCGAGTGGAACAGCGAGGGGCCTATGCAAGAAAGGAGCAACGCTCAGAGATCATCCCCACTCGCAGAACCTGGCTCCACGGCTGGCACTGGGGACCCACCCCGGCACCACAGCCAAGGGGCTCCGACGGGCCAGGAGGATGGTGTTCGCCAGAGAGCATCAGGGCTGCAATTCAAGTGGCCGCCAGCACCGTCCCAGCCCCCGCCAGGCCCCCTCCAACTCACCCCCACCGTGTCACCAGGGGCTGGCTCTGGCACGAAGGCGACTCTCAGGTTGGTGCAGTACAGTGTGCCCAGGACGGATCCTTCGCCATCCCTGGAGCGGACGATCTTCCTCACATGAGCTGCCGCTTCCAGGACGTGTTCCCCTGCAGCGCGGGGGCAGCAAGAGAAAGGGGTCAGGGTGAGCTGGGAGAACGCTGTGGTTTGGAATGACCAGTGAAACCAGCTCCTCGGGGCGCTGGAAAGGAGGGGGCCAGAGGCAGGAGCCCAGGGCTGGCTGGGGAGTGACACAGAGCCGTGCAAGAGACTGGGCTAGGGGCGTGCAATGCCACAGGGGTGAAAAGCACACCGAGGGGCCAGATCCTTCCCAGGCGTAAACTGATGGAGCTCTGTGGGCTGCAGAGGAAGCAGGTGGATTTACCCCAGAGGAGAATCTGGACCTTTCAGGATGGGACATCCAGCCTGGCCATAACCAGACCAGGAGGGCTTTGTGCCCACAGCTATAAGCCGGTGTAACTTTCAGCGTCTAGGTCCGAAGGCCTGATCCTAAGGGGGCTGCAGTTGGAGCGGCTGGGGCTCCGCGCTGCTGCGAAGCAGGCCTCAGAACAGGCAGCGAATCGTACCCGCAAGCGACAACAAGCAGAACTGCGGGGAAAAGGGTTTGCCCCACAGAACGCCTGGACGGGGAAAAATGGAGGCTGCGCTCAGAACAGCTGGCCCTCGGCTAGGGGATTTCACAACCGGGATGGGGGGTGTCTCTTGACCAAGGATCCTTGCATGTGGGGAAGGTGGGCACACAGAGCCCCCGGCATGGGGCAGGGAGGGGAATAGGGGCACACAGAGCCCCTGGCCGGAGGTTATAGCGAGTCCCTGAAATAGCAGAGGAAGGAATGGTCCACACCAGGAGCTGGGGCGTAGGGGGGAAATGAAGGGATGCAAACAGCCCCTGGCATGCACAATGAGCTCAGCCTGCAGAAGCTGTGACCTGTGTGACCCTCTAGTACAAGAAGAACCCAGGAGTCCTGACTCCTATCTTCCTGCTTTAACCACTGGACCTCACTCCCACCCCAGAGCTGGGAGCAGAACCCAGGAGTCCCAGCGCCCGGTCCCCTGCTATACCCACCAGACCACACTGTCTCCCCTCAACATCAACACGTGCGGGCATCACAGAGCAGCTGGGCACCCAGCCCCAGCTAAAGAGCCTGGCTAGAAAAACCAAACACGGAGCCGCTCCTGCTCGAGTTCCCCTAGCCCAGGCAGCGTGGCTGGTGGAGTGGGGGCCCTGCCACTCATGCTGGGCAGGAGAGGGAAGTGCCCGGGTAACAGTTGCCTTTGTAGCGGTTCTTTGCTAGTCACGAATTCAGCAAAGCATCTGCCCCGGCCACTGCTTGCAGCTCATTATCCTAGCCAGAAAATGCCTTCAGACAGCTGCTGCTCGGAGCCCTGATTTAACCCTTCATGCCTCTAACAAAGAGCAAGAGTAACAGGCTCTTAAGGAGGAAGGGGATCAGGATTGGGCCCAGCTCAGTGATTTTTTTTTTTTTTATAAAAGATACTAAAGCTCCGTAGTATCCGAGTACTCATCCTTCAATAGATTAGTCCTCACGCACACGCCTGAGGGTGCTGTTATCCCGATTGTCCAAGTGGGAAACTGAGGCACAGAGAGGCCAAGGGTCTTGCCCAGGGTCATCCAGGGCACCTGTGGCACAGCAGTGATTCGAACCCAGTTCTTGGTTAGTGTCCAAGCCCATGGACCATCCTTCTCCGCTCTCCACTCATACTCCAGGAGGCCTGCCTCCCTCCCAGAGCCAGGGAAGGAACCCAGGAGTCCTGGCACCCCACCCCCGTGGGGGAGCCTGGGCCGACAGCAGATCCAGCAGCTATTGGACCCTGCAGTGCCAGGCCCAGTCGCAGCAACAGCTGTGAAGTGGCTGCGGCCAGGGAAGGAAGGGCTCCTCCACCTGCCCAGGGCACTCACAGGAGGTCTGGTCACCAGCGTATCACACGCACAGGCCAGCAGGGAGCTTTGCCCACCTCTGTGTGGCTAAGGAACACCACTGCTACCGCTCCTGTCCGGTGCTCGGCAGCAGCACGGCCTAGTGGTTAGAGCCGTGTGTGACGACTCTGGACACCTGGGTTCTATACCCAGCTCTGCTGCGTGACCTGGGGCAAGGCACGGCACTGCTCTGCTCTGCTCTGCGCCTTAGTGTCCCCCCCCCCCCATCAAATGGGGATTGTGAGACTGACCCCCTTTGAGATCTGCAGCGTGAAAGCGCTAACCTGGAGCTAGGGATTATTATTAGAACCATAGTGAAAGCCCCAAGGAAACCCAACCGGGGGTTCAAAACACAAGCCACCCGCTCCCCCGTAGCCAGCGGGGATACCTGGGATACACGGGAAAGCCTGGCAGTTCCTGTTTCTCCTGCTGTTCATGGCAGAGGACTTTGGACCTCTCAGCTGTAAAGAAAGAGAACAGGTCGCTGTTAGCTGGATGTAACCCTTTCTTTACTGTGGGCTAATGCACAGACATTGGAGAACCAGCCGGCAACTTTCACGGTCTATGGGGCAGGGGCGGTCTCTTTAGCCTAGGTCCGTATAATGGGGCCCTAACTGGGGCGCTGCAAAGCAAATAATATTTAACCCAAGCCACTAGTTAATTATTTCTTCCTGTCTGCAGTCCTGACTTCTGACCTCATCCCCTTCAACAGCACAAGGCTCAGCCAGTCACAAGGATCTCAGTGGCCAACCTCTGGGATTCTATGGGGTATATTTCTTAAAGCCCCAACTCCTGGAGTCCTGAGCATCTCAGCTTTTATTTCTGAATGAAAGGAAGTTTCCTGGCCTGGTGGTTGCAGGGGGGAAAAAAAAAAAAAAAAAAAAGCAACAAAACACAACCTCTAAAGGGTTTGAAACCAGGAGGCAAAGAACAAGAAACCAAACATTGGCTTTAAAATCTCCTGATTTTTAAGTCAATCTCATGATTGTTTTGGGACAGGGCTTGCGATTTTTGTTTGAATGCTTGGGGTTGACCACACTGGGATCTACAAGCCGTGGCTCTTACCTGGAAACTCCACCTCCTTCCATTTACAATTATATGGCAGGATGGTGATGGCATGCATGAGAGATAGCGTGGTCTAGTGGATAGTGCATTGGACTAAGGCCCAGGAGAGCTGGAAGGGTCTATTTCCCACTTGGCCACTAGCCTGCTGCCTCCTGACCTTGGGCGAGTCACTTCCCCTCCCTGTGCCCCAGATCACGAGTGGCTGTTCAGTGGTGGTGGTTGTTTAAATGGGGCCAACCAACAATATTTTTAAAATCTGATGCTTGGGGGGGGGGGTGGCCTGAGCACAGGATCAGGACCCAGGATTCCTGGGTTCTAGTCCCATCTCCAACCCTGACTCCTTTCTGGGGCCTTGGGTACATCACTTCACCTTTCTAGTGCAGTTTACCAATGGGGAAACTGAGGCATAATGAAATTAAAATGATTTTGCTCAACATCACACAACAGAGCTGGGAACAGATCCACAGAACCTCTTAACCCACACTCCTCTCCCAGAGCTGGGAATAGAACCCAGGAGTCCTGGCACCATAGATGACCATTTTTAAATCAGGGTGGGGTGTTTTTCTAAAAGATCTGGCTGAGGAATTATTCTGGGCAAGTTACAGGAGGCCAGACTAGGTGGTCACAGTGGTCTGTCCCTTCTGAAAGCTACAATTCTCAGCTAGCCACATGGCTATGCTGGTTTGGCTAATCCCCAGCAAGCTAAAGTCTCCTGACCACTACTGCCAACTGAGGGCAGCAGGCTCATGCCAGCCGAGGGTGCAGAGTAAGATCTGAGTGCCACGCTACCAGGAATCAGCTACATAGAGGAAAGATTAGCTGGTACAAAACTGCCTGAAACCCAAACCACAACCGAAGATTATCTGGCATTTTTGTTAAGCAGCGAGAGAGCAAACAAAGTGGAACTGCGGCAGAATATCTTCCTCTGCTCGATCAGATAGCGAGCCGGAAACCTCCTTGCAGCTGTAAACAACCTTCGGGGCCCAAAAGAGTGCACGTCAAAGTCTCTGCAAATGTAGAAACCAGAAACGTTTACCACCCTCAGCCCCAGGGATCTTACTGCTGGTGAAAGGGACAAGACTGACAGTCCCTGGGACCTTGGCAATCTCTGAGCAAGTCTGGTGCACACCCAGACGCACTCCCACCCAACTCAGCCCGATCCTGGAGAGATCCCCTATAGGGCAGAGAGAGGAGTTACGTCTCCATGGCCCACTGGTAGCTTGCAAGGCCAGATCATTGGGTCTGACCTCACTTCTGAGGCTGCCAGAAAGAGGGGCCAGTCAGTGCTGACTGGCATTTTAACGCCCGGCTCCTGGCTGCTAAGAACCAGCCTGAGGCAGACAGATCTGCTGCAACCCCTCTGTTAACACCTGCTGCCCAACACACAGAACGGGGACACGCACCTTGTTCCCAGAACCGCTTCGCAGAATTCAATTTTTTCAATCATTTTTCACAGGTGTGTGAAATTATGTGGCTCAGGTAATGGGTGGGGGGAGGGTCAGGCAGTAATTGTTTAATGACATCAGGGGCTAAGACCTCAAAAAGTCAAAGCTTTATCACCACTAAAAAAAAATTTTCAACATCACATCTCAAAATATGCAGCATAAACAGCCTTAAAAATCACACTAACAAATTCTCAAGCAACCTTGTTCGTACTTTGCCTAGCTGTGCATTTCGATTACCAGCCATGGAAAGATTTTTTCGTCGGGTAGCACATGCACACGGAGAAATCGACGTTCATCAACATGTACTAGTAGAAATCTAATCCGGGCAAACCTACCTCCAGACTCCCTTCCCTGGGATACGCTGCCGTCTGCATATTCCTGTATTGCGCCCCAGCCAGGCGAATGGAGGACTTGGATCCCTTCTCTCCTGCCTTTTTTGGTTTTTTTTTAAATCTGACTTTTTAACAATCTTTCAGTGTCCTTGGACCAGATCCCACCCTTCCCCTTGGCTGTTGGCTACCAACCTCCATCCCTGAAGTGGTTGCATTTCTCCAATGCTGCAACCTGTCTGTTGTTATTTACATTACAACAGTAAAGTAATACCAGTGTAAAAGGGTTTTATACCAGCATAGCTTATTCAGCTACATTTACAGAGACACCTTTATAGAATAACTGAATCCTTACTAGAGGTTGTGCTGCATTAATCAGAGCCATTGCAAACAGCTCTGGTTAAAGTTAAGAATTAGATACGTTCATGGAGGCTAGGCCCATCAATGGCTATCAGCCAAGATGGTCACAGATGCAACCCCACGCTCTGGGTGTCCCTAAACCTCTGACTACCACAAGCTGGGACTGGGTGACAGGGGATGGATAACTCACTAATTGTCCTGTTCTGTTCATTCCCTCTGAAGCACCTGGCACCAGCCACTGTCAGAAGACAGGATACTGGGCTAGATGAACCTTTGGCCTGACACAGCACAGCAGGTCTTACATGACGTGCTACAAAAACTGTGTGAAAGAGCAGCCCTGAGTAACTGGTTAGTGACACCACTGAGCATATGGGAGGCTCAGTGCCCCGTCAGCCCCCAGCTATGACATGACAGCCAGGCAAGACACCCCCCCAAGCATGGACCAAAATGTTAGGTGTCAGCAATCTATTCATTCCATGTGAGGTTCTCCCTGGGGTGGGGAGAACAGCTGGCAGCAAATTGCTAAATTTCCTAACCATGAGGGCTAATGGAAGAGAGTCCAAAGAGGAGTGGCAAAAAACTTATTTAAAGCACTGAGCAACAGATGGGAGGAAGCGGGGGTCCTGCAGTACCACAGACTTGGCCAAGTCACTTGGCCTCTGTGTGCCTCAATTTCCCCATTTGGGATAACTGCTCTGCCTTACAGGGGCCTGTGAGGTTAAATCCACTAAAGACTGATGTGCTCAGTCAGATAAGATGGTGATAGATCTTAGAGCTTTAGCAAGATGGCGAACAGCCTCAGCCTAACTGACAGGTACCAGTACAGAGCTCATACTCCCTGGCTCTTTTCATGAGTAGATCTCAAAGCCCTTTCAAAGGAAGTCAGTAGGATTACTGCCATTTTACCAGTGGGGAAACTGAGGCACAGAGCAGGAAAGCAACTGGCCCAAGGTCACCCAGCAGAGCCAGGAACAGAACCCAGGCCTCCTAAGTCCCAGTGCAGAACAGTGAAAAGGTTAACCAAGACCTGGGTCCCCCCACTCCTTTATAAAGAGGTTTTCTCCTCCCTTGAAATCACAGCAGTGATCACCCCTCATTGTCTCATTATTTCCTCCTGCTCCCCCATGTATCTGTCTCCACCTGTGGTCACCTGCCTTCTACTTCGATTGTCACCTCTTTAGGGCAGGGCAGGAGCTGAGTGTTGTGTTTGTCCAGCGCCTAGCACGGAAGGGGGGGGGCTGGGCCAAGGCTCTATGCAACACGAACAACAAATGAGGCTTGTTTGAGTCTTTAAAGATTCGCCGGCTCTCCTCCCAGGGCGCTCTTGGCTCCTCCGTAGCATATTTCTGCTCGGCGGTGGAAAACAATCGTCGCATTATGCAAGGAATGCACAGAGCCGGGCAGCCAAGGCAAACTTTCCCTGCCAGCTGACCCGCTCCAGCCCCACAGAAGCGCTGCGCAAACTCACGGCGCGCTGGAGGTTTGGGGGGTCAAGAAGGAAGGGGGGGTCACCCCGTTTGGAGCAGTTTGCAAGAACAAAGCCCCTTGGACAAAAGGATCCAGTCGCCTGGTGACCAGCCCAGTGGACAGCGCAAAAACTGGTCCCAGAAAGCGGGGGGGGGGGGACCCTGCCCAGGCTCCGAAGTAGAGGACAGAATGTACCGTGTAAACACCCCTGCTAAAAATGAGCGAGTTTCGGGCAACCACACGCGGCGCTTGGCGTCGGAAAGACCCAAGCCCGGCCAGCCAGGCATACTGGGAGCGGGGCTGCTGGCTGGAAAACCCGGAGCTGGGCTTGGGGTGTGCCAGGAGCACGAAACACCCCCACCCCCCCGCAGCCCCGGGGGCGCCCCTTGCAGCCCCGGGGGCGCCCCTTGCAGCCCCGGGGGCGCCCCTTGCAGCCCCCCCCACTGCAATTTTAACACCAAGGCTACAAAACAAAGGGGGGGCAATGCTATCCCCCCCAAAAATAATCACTTTGCTTCCAACAGCCAGAACCCCGGCTGGAGACACCCCCAGGACCCAGGCAGGGTGGGAAACTCCGCATATAAACTTTTTTTCATACCCCCCCGCCACCCTAGGTGCTGGAACTGGGGGGTGCCCCAGCATCCCTCTGGTTTGAAGGAGTTTTTCCTTCCATCCTGGAGGGTTTCCAGTTTGGTTCAGTGGCTCTCAGTCCCCCCCCCCCCAACACACAAACCATGCACATGGTTGCAGCCCCCCAGCATTTCAACCCCTCCCCCCTTTCCACTCACCGCAGGGCCCGGCTGGTGCTGCTGGATTTTAAAGGAGTTTTTGGAGCCCGATAACATGGTCGAGTCTCTTGCTGCCCCATAAAAAAAAGCCCAGCGGGGAGGAGGGGGGGTGAACCCCCCAGCAGGGAAGGGGCCAGTCCCAGCACCCGGCGGAGACGGCAGCGCGCTCAGTCCATGGCAGGGGAGGTGCCCGGTGCGCGCTGGCCGGGGGGGCCCTGCGTGGCGAGCCGGCTCGGGAGAAACTCGCCTCCCAGCCGCGGCAGGAGGCAGCCCCAGGTGGGAGGATGCAGCGGGGGCGGGGCCCTTGCAAGGTGCTGGCGGGCGGGGGCCGCTGGTTCCCTCCCGGGGGGCGGCTCCGCTCAGCTGCGGGTCCCCCCCATCGCCAGGGGAAACTGACCCGCTGGGTCCTGGGAAGAGGCTGAAACCTGCCGCAGTCTTAAAGGAGCCCGAGCCCTTTTCTGGGCGCTGCCCCGCCAGCCCCACACACGCCCCCTCTCCGCCGCCAGCCAGTTTTGCATTTAATCCCGTTAGTCACGGCTGGCCGCGGAGCAGGCAAAGCGGCAGCGCTCAGGGTAGGGGCAGAGCAGGGGACTGGGAGCCAGGACTCCTGGGTTCTGTTCCCAGCTCGGGGAGGGAGGGTAGTCTAGTGGTGAGAGCTGGGGAAGTTGGCACGGGGATAAGGAGTCCTCAGTCTATCCCCAGCTCAGGAGAGTGAGTGTGATCTTAGCAGTTAAATATGAGAGCTGGGAATCAGGGCTCCTGCAAGGAAGTATGGGCTATTGGTTAGAGCAGGGGGGGGGCAGTCAGGACTCTTGGGTTCTATTTTCAGCTTGACTGCCAACTCACTCCCTGAGCTTGGGCAAGTCACTTAATCTCCCTGTACTGCCAGGCCAAAGCACTTTAAAAAATGTATCAGGCCTCAAACAATTGTGAGACTGCCTTAAAAACAATGATTTTTTTTCATTTCAATTATTTTCATTTGTCTTCTGGGCTCAGAGCATTCAGGGTCACACTCAGGTCACAGTTTCAAACTCTTCTGTATGACCACAACAGCTAGAAAGGGGAGGTGCTTATGTAATCCCATGATTCCAGGAGCTGGGGCTTTAATGAAAACACCAAACACAGTGAGCATTGGCAACACTGTGTTTTTCAGCCTCCTCAGCAGTGAAAGTTTATCAAGCGCTCTCATATCTGCAGCTGAAGAGTTCTCAAGGAGGGCAAAGTGCAGTTATCTGGAGGGTGTTGCCTATACTAAATACCTCCTGCATCGCTTAGACCTCCCTGCACTGGTTTCCCCATCTCCTGCCCCTTGCCCCACCTTTGAACCTCGGCAGCTGTTGGGGTGAGGTTGGGAGCAGGCTGGGGGAAAGGCCACACCAAGAGGGGGGTAGGAAGTGAAGAGGAAGGTGCTGGCTTTGCGGGCTCTGCAGATCAGCACCCCTGAAATATTGTAGGACCCAGCTAGCTGGTGGCTGTAGCAGAATGTGAATAGACCAAACCGTTTGCCGGTGAGTCTCTGCTGCTAGAGGGGGGCTGCTTCTGGTGGGTTAATGCTGGTTCTTGAACCACAAATGGTTCATAGAGAGAAAGGATGGTCCCGTGGTTAGGACGGTGCCCAAGTGACCTGAGACAAATTCCCTGGAGACTCCTTGGGGCAAGCCCCTTCTCGCTGTCTCAGTTCCTCCCCTATCGCACCGTTATCCATCCCAGGATGCAAATCGATTTGCGACCGCAAGGTGCTGAGACGCCGCAGTGCCCGGGGTTGAAGAAGTACTTGGGGCTCGTGTTCACTGGGGCATTAGCTCGCAGTATAATGTCTGCATTGCCCCTAACCTGCCTCCCAACCACACACACATCTCTAGCTTGAGTTGAGGGGGGCTCTAAGCTAGGGCTGCAGCTGGCTGGCATGGCACTCGCTGGTGCAGTGAAGACGAAGCCTCTGAGGTGTCATGGGGCACCCCCAAACCTTCCGGCTCCAGCACTTCCCTTTGGGGGAGCTGAGTTATCAACTCCCAGGGGAGCAGGTTCCCAGAGGCGCAGGTTGGAACGAAGCTCCCCAGCTGAGCCATCGACGACGCGCCCGGCTCAGCAGGACCCGGAACCCAGCGTCCGCCCTCTAAACCGGGCGGGAAAGGTCACAGAAACTAAAAGCCGGGATGTGTTGGGCCCCGGTAGCGGATGGAACCCACTCTCTTAGCGGTCAGGGATGGCAGCTGGGCCCTGGCCATGGGACCACCAGGGCTGAGCCCACACCATAGTCTTCTAGGGCTAGATTCATCCCTGTGGCAGCCCAGCGCCTGGAGCGGGAGGTGGCAGCTGGCCCCTGCCCTATCCTGAGGCTGGTTTGCCCCATGAGCCTAGCAGCCCACGCAAAAGACCACCCCAGCCACATCCACTCCGGCCCCTCCTCCGCCCCCTATGTGAGTGGCTCCTGTGGTGGGGGGCCGATAGAGGTGGCAAAGCTGCCTCTGCATCCGGCTATGTGTTCCTAGGGGGGTTCTTCCAGCTGTTGTGCAAATAGCCGCAGCGTGGGGAGTGCCCTTAATCTGGGCTGGGCTGGGCATGCCGACATATGGGGGGAGGGCAGCAGACGGAGATGGAAGGGAAGGTGCCGGACTGGACAGTGGACAGAACGAGGTGTTGAAGCATCTTCGCTGCACATCATGGGGCTCAGTGGCAGAACTGCCTGGTGAAACCACCTCCTGGGTTATGCAGCAGAGGGGGGCAGGGGGGTGCCAGACTAGATGATCCAAATGGCTTTATAACCCAGAGCTCCACCCCCCATCTCAAACAGCTCACACTGGCTCAGCAGAGAAGCCAAGGGGAAAATGGGCTGGAAGGACTCAGCTCCCCTCCCATCTCTCTGTGGCCAGGCACAGCGATGGGGGCAGCAGGGCCACCCATTCAAGGCCAGGAGCCGCTGGAAGTTGGGGCCAGGGGAGAGCTGTGCCATGGGTCCCACTCTGTGTTGTGGACGGGCGTTCATATCAGTGTGGTGCTGAGCTGAGCCACAAAGCCAGAGCAAGCGCCAGAGGGGGCCCAGGCCCAGGTCCAGTTGCCCTGGAGCCGGCTGTCTCCCACAGCGGCCAGCACCACAGGAAGGAACACTGCTGCCATGGGATGACCTGCCCTCAGGGGAAATTCCCTCCTGACCTCCCCTAGCCGGAGGGTGGTTTATGCCTGAAGCTTGACAGAACTAGCCTGGGGTACAGTCCAGGTAAAGGCACATGTGGTGGGGGTAGCATGTACATGTAATTTGCGCTGCAGGTGCACTGCAAATAGGCTGTCAAGATGGTATCTTTCACAGCACCAAGTTAGGTCAAGTTGTCTAGCGGGTAGAGGACAGGCCTGGGTTCTACTCCTGGCTCTGGCCATAGCCCACTGGGTGACCTTGCGTAAGTCACAGGCACTGTCTGTGCCTCGGTTTCCCCATCTGCTAAACAGAGATAATGGCACTTTGCCCGTTACAAAGTGCTTTGAGCTCTAGGTCTGACAAGTGCTAGGTGAGACCTAGGGATTAGTGTTATTAAATCCCCAGCTCCTTTTTAAAGCCAGCGTGGCTTTACAGGGAAGCAGGACCACACACGGGTAGCCCCAGCCCAGGAAGCAGCAGTTTGCTATTAGAACTGTAGCATCATGCGGCGCTGGCTGAGATGGTGACCTCACCTGCTGGGCGCTGCCCAGCCACAGAGCGTGAGACAGTCCCTTCCCCAAACACCTGACAGTCTAAAGCGACAACCCAGCCCCTGCAGGGCTTTTCAAACCTCCTGCAGTCTCACTATGCTGAAGTTGCACCTGGCCAGGTGGAGTTTTTCACTATGCCTGGAGGTCAAGGGTTAGAGACTGGACGGACTTACCTACAGCTGGGAAAGGGGGGTGCTGATTGGGAGGCTGAGTCCAGCTCGAACCCAGGTTCTCAGCCCAGGCTGACATAGCCAGGCTGGCGCAAACCGGGTGAGGAGCGGCAGTGTGAACTGCACCTATGCCCGGATGCAATGGGAGGCTGGTGACGAATGGGCGCTCTCTGCCGTGGCCCCTGCGGGGAGACCTTGGACAAGGGAGGTCCTGTCTCTGTGCCTTTGCGTCTCCTCCTGCTCCGTTGTCTGTCTGTTCTATTTAGACCGGACGTTCTGTCTGTCATTTGTGACCGCCCAGTGCCTGGCCCAACAGAGTCCTGATCTCAGCTGGGGTGGGTAGGTGCTACCGTAATACACGACCTCAGGTGTAACGGCACTAGTATTATTATTATCCATGCTGCAGCATCACCTAGGTGCTCCGGGCGTGGGTCAGGACCCAGGGGCATTAGGCGCTGCACCAGCATGGAACAGAAAGCCAGGCCCTGCCCTGAGGGATTTACACTCTAATCGAAACTCAGTCCCTGTCTCATCCCGACTATTGCCTGGCTGTTTGTTGCTGGTGCTGTGGTTCGTGGCCTGCAGGGGGACTAGCCTTTAGCCCCCTGCCCAGCAAAGAGCATCGCTCCCTCGTTTCTGAATCGCTACGCCGTAGCTGGGCAAACAGCCCTGAGAACCCCAGGCTGCACAGGCAGCTGCTCAGCGCCGCAGAGGAGCAGAGAGGCACAGCAGGGGCTTAAATCCTTACGAAAGAAAACCACAGCCGGCAGGGGCAGCTTTAGACATTTCGCTGCCCCAAGCAGGGCGGCATGCTGGGGAGGGCGCTCTGCCGGTCACCGGGAGGGTGGCAGGCGGCTCCGGTGGGCCTCCTACAGGTGTGCCTGCGTAGGGTCCGCTGGGCCCACGGTCCGCTGGTCCCACCGGAGCCACGGGACCAGCGGACCCTCTGTAGGCAAGCCTGCGGGAGGCCCACCGGAGCTGCCTGCCTCCCTCTCGGCTACCGGTAGAGCGCCCCCCCCCCAGCATGCCGCCCCAAGGACGCGCTTGGCATGCTGGGGCCTAAAGCCGCCCCTGACGGTCGGCTCCAGGAACCAGTGAAGGAAGCAGGTGCCTGGGGCGGCTAATGGAAAGAAGTGGCACGGCTGGGTCTTCAGTGGCGGTTCCCTCAGGCCGTCTCTTCCTCTTTGAGCTGCTGCCGAAGTGCTGCCCAAGAGGAAGAGAGGGAGCGAAGGACCCACCGCCAAATTGCTTTATTTTACTTTTTTCTGCTTCACCGCTTGGGGCCGCAAAAAAGCTGGAGCTGGCCCTGCCCATGTGTTCCTGGGATGGGAGGGAGACATTGGGCTTTAACCCAAAGCACCAGGCCATGGGTATTTTAAACCATGTTTGCAGGATTGGGGCCATTTTCATCATGAGTTTTCCTGCAGGTCAGTGGCAGAGCAGGGATAGAACCCAGGACTCCCCACCCCCTGGGCCCTGGGGCCACCCCAACTCTAAATTCAGCTCCAAGGTACAGCTCTCACTCCTAAGCACTTCCCTCTGGGTCCTGTGGGGAGCTGGGCCTGCCCACACAACCAGCAGAACCGCTGGTTGACCCTACAGGAGCAGTGGATACTTAGCTCTCTCAACAAATTGTCTGGCCGCTCCCTCCAGGCGGGGCTTGCATAAGATCAGCCAAGCAGGAAGCGAGAGAGCAGAAGAGGCACACAAGATGAAATGCAGCTTGGCAGCGAGCAGAGTCGCTGTATCAGATAAAGCCCTCATGGTTTTCATTCATGCTCATGCAATATAGATCAGCCGGCTCCAGTGGGCCATTCCAGGGGAAATAGAGCATGCCGTGAAATTAGATTGGAAACCAAAAGGCAGGCTCCCCGCCTCCAGGGCATCTCCCCGTCTCAGTCCCGAACCCAAAGGCCTATCATGGTACCACAGAGCCACCGGGCAGCGGGAGACACCCCCTCCCAGCGGAGATATAAAGCCATGGGGCCTGGCATCCCATAATAATTAACATCCCCTGGTACGAATAGCGAGAGTGAGGATGCAAACCCCAGTGTCCTAACCAAATGTCAAATCAGCTAAACTCATATGTTCCATCCCTCTCCCCTATCCTGCTAGTCTGGGCTCTGGGGCAGGAGCTGTCTCCTACACGGTGATTGTGCAGCACCTAGCACAAGAGGACCGTGTTTTTGACGGCTCCCTTGGCACTACCATAACAAACATTAATAATGGATAGCCCAGTCTCCGTGAGCTCTGGGCCTGGGCCCATGGCAACTGCCTTCCAGGGCTGGGTGAGACGGGAGCTTGCATTGGAGCTTGTTCAGCTGGTAACTCTGGGAGATGCTCCTCTGGAAAAGTGCAATAAAACCGTGTCACGACTGCTCTGGGGCAATTCACTAGGTACTCAGGGCCTGCCTTTCACCCTTGCTCTGCCCCCAGTTCCACTCCTGCTGGCTACAGCTCCACCGCAACTCCATGGATAGAGTAACAGGCACAGAACAATAGGGGCGAGATCTTGGAGCAATAGCTCAGGTGTGAACAATCCCCTTTCATCTCAATGCAATGTTGGCTTTGAAACCTGGGCAGTGGTTCCAATGCTCACGTTCGCTATTTCGTTCTCTAATCCAATACTCGCGGAGGTCATTTCCACCGTCTCCTTGCGCTCACTTCAGGAGCTATTGACCTGAAAACAAGAAGGCCACGCACCAGATTTACTGATGGAGACCCCAAGCACCGCAGCAGCACCGGCATTGGGATGCTGCAGAGCCCTGGGAACGGATAAGCCTGGCTTATTTGCACAGGCTCCAGGGTGTGAATAAGCATGTAGCTCCACTGGGGTGTTTGGGTTCTGGTGACACGGAGCAGCTGTGGTTCAAAGCCCCAGTATAGACCCACTGCCCTGGGCTCCCCCGGCTAGTCCGTTATTCCATTTCTGGCGGCCTGTAGCCCAGTAGGGCTCACACTCTTTCTATCACACTACACATGCAGTAGCATCCACTTCCACCAGGAGCATTTAGCTGGTTACCACAGAGAGAGAGACTTCCAAGGCTATTGTAAGTCAGTACGGACCCATGGACAGCCGTGGACTATGCCAATTCACACCTCCCCCAGGGCGTGGTCCACGGTGTCTGTAAACAGAGAAGCTCTGGAACTTACTTCATTAGCCCAGGGGGAGAGAGAGCACAATGGTACAGATTTTGATCTTGTTTTGCATTAAGACTCATGCATCGAGTAGGGCCTGGCTAGCAAGGAACTGAGCAGAAGCCAGCACAGGTTATTGAGCTCAATACAGAGCTAACTGAGTGAAGTTCTCCGGCCTGGGTGATTGTGTCATCCCTGCCAGCCTTAACTGTGTTGAAGCACTATGAGGCAAGCGTTTGTACCCAGTTAGAGCGTTCAAGTGACTTGCCCATGTCCACACAGCAAGGCAGTGGCACAGTTAAGACTAGAACCCATGGCTCCAAGCACCTACCCCTGCAGCTCATGCCCCAGACCCTGCCCCCTATCTGATGAGACCCCTGTTGAATATAGCACGATGTTGCTGTTACAGTTCCGGCCATCTCTGCCAATACGGATTTCACTTTTCTTCCTAAAGAGGCTCCTGCATGCTATATCAGCCCTTGTCCTGATGGATGAAAAGGAGCTGTTCACCCAAGCTGAAAATTACTGGTAGCTTAAGTACAAGTAGTCATGATTTGATCACACTTCTAATGTGCAAACAGAATAAAGTCCAGAGCACTAATATAGATCCTTGGTGCTTTAAATGGGCCAATTTCACAATGCTGAAAATAATTATGAGTCAGATCTGCTGGGAGGAAAAATTTAATCAGAAAACTGTTACTGATCATTGGGAATTGTTTAAGACGACTTTAGTAGATCCAAACAGCTCCAATTGAGGACAACTCCCATATTGATTAAAAAACTGATTTAGGGGGAAGTGAAGGCAGCTATAAAAATAACATAACAAATGGAAGAAAGGCGAAGTTGATAGTACTGAATATAAATCAGAAGCTAGGAAGTGTAGAAGATTGATAAGGGAAACAAAGAGATACAAGGAGAAATCTATGGCTAGCAGAGTTAAGGGCAATAAGCAGTAGTTTCTAAAGTATAGTAGGGACAAGGAATTCTGACAATGGTATCGGTCCATTACTCAATGGAAGTGATAGGATTATCAGTAATAAAGCAGGAAAGGCAAATATTTCTGTTCTGTTTTTTTTGGGGGGGGGGGGAAGACGTAGTCACATCACATGATGTTGCTAACACTCTTCCCGTTCCCCTAGTATTGCAGAAGGATATCAAACAGCAGCTACTAAAGTTAGCACGAAGAGGGGTTTAGCCAACTCTGCCAGGCTCTCAACCTGAGCTCTCAGGGCTTTCAAAGTTACTGCCTAGCCCAGTCCATCAGTTTATTAGTTCCCTACTAGATGCACTCTCCAGCTTTGCTCCATCTTGCATATTTAAAAAATAAATACTAAGCTTAAAAGGAAATGAAAGAAAATTTCCAGCCACAAAAATGTCCCTCAGGGTGAGGTCAGGGCGGGGCAGAGTAAAGGGTAAAATAAGTTTCAGACTCAAGTTTATTTAGCTCTGCCTTTTGGAAGGAAAATACTCATATTGTTTTCCCAGCTTACACAAATATTATCTGCTCCAATTCTAGACAGGCAAGCTGCTGTGAAGAAGCCGGGCAGTCACTTGCATTATGCAACATCTGCTGCAAATCAGCGTTCGACCATAAATTCTAACTGCACAGAGGGGTTTGTTCCCTTGGAGAGAGAAACTCCCCCAGCCCTCGGCCTGCGTTCCCTTGAAAGACAAACTTAGCTCCAAACAAAAACCCCATGAGGCGCTCCTGTTCTTTCACGTTCCTCTGTCGTTGCACTGCTGGCCCCAGCAGAGATCATTTTAGATGCTGGCCAATTATGGTCTGAAGCAGATTATTACGGCTGAGATCAAAGAGGAGAGGATGCTTCAGAGGCCACGCAGTGTGCATGGGGCGCGGGGGGAAAGCCCGTTAATGGAGAGAGTGGGAGTCACACATGATTTAGGACACAAGACAAAGGCTTAGCACACAAAAAAAAGGGGTTCATTCAGCCCCCTGGCCGCATGTATTCCAGGCCACGAGAGCTCTGTTCATGGAGGGTCAACGGAGCAGCCCCCAATAAGCCCGTGGGTTAAAAACAACTCCTGATGTCCTAACGCACGTTCGCCAACTAAGAGGCCATCCCTTCAGGGCAGAGTTCCTAACCTACATCGGAAGCACAGCTGTGCCATATACAGTGCTGCCAGCTGTGAGCGAGAGGAAAGAATTTCTAGGCCTGGGCTAAGAACCTTATTTTTGCTCCGTTGCTGCAACGCAGTTGCAATGTCACTTGCACCACAGGCCAGCCCAGTGACGGCACACCGAGACAGGTTGCAGCAGATTAGAGCAACAGAGTAAACACAGAGCTATACATAGCAGAGGGCGTGGTCAGCGGGTGAGTTTCCCCAGTGAACAAAGTACCCAAGGCAGGCGCTGCTGTGCTATAAAAATCACAGGGAGACACCAGTTCTAATTATATTTTGCTTGTCTGTAATGTGGCACAGCTGGGATCTCCAGGCGCTTGGCAAAGGAATGAAGTGGTATTATCTGGGGGGATTCCAGTCTCTGCCCGGCATCACTGGCAGAGTGTTGAGGTCTGGCCGCTCTGATCTTTGGGGCTGTGTCCTGGAGCTGGTACCCAAAGTACTTCCTTTTGGCCCTGTTTATATGGTGACATTTGAGTCTTTTTTAGCTGTACCTTAACCAATCCTAACATAGTGCAACACAATTCGTTAACCAATCCTACCGCCCCCACCTTAATTAATTCACACGTAACAAAATTAATTATGTAACAGACAGAAACAATTAAAGAGCCAGAGACCATACAGATAAACAACAGGGAAGTGGGGACCAGAATGACAAAGCATAGACGACGTGAGGATTTCACAGCCACAACTCTTGAGAAGTGATTTCTTGCCAGACAGATGCTGTCAAACTACGTTTTCTTTAACCATCTTAAGAGCTGGTTCTTTACCTGGTGGCAGCGGGGGCCATTAGGACGGGGTCTCCTCCTTAACAGCCTGATGTTACTGTGTTTGAATGCAATTTAGATGGAATGTGAGGATGTGAATCCTGCTAACGGCTGCTGCTCGGCTGCTCTTTTCATCTGGCTGCAGACGAAGGCCTCATCCTTACAGCACCAGCTTGGCATTTGGGAGACTTGATTTCCAGTCCTGCTACTGAGCTGTGGGTGACCTTGGGCAAATCCTTTTCCCCTTCTACCTGTTGTCCGTATAGGTTGTAAGTTTCTGGGGACTGGGCCCACCCATCTCTCGGTAGGTTGATGCCGCAGTCCCTGCTGTTGGTGCCACTGCAGCATAAACAGCTGAGCAGGATTCTGCTGAGGGGACTTGGAGCACGTTTGCAAGAGTCTGATTAATAAGTGATCAGTTCTGCTGTTCGAGATTCGACATGAGATGAGGGACTGCAACTGCGGGACCACAAGCTCGACCACTGGGTCTGTGGCAAGGCACCTCGCGCTCTGGGCCGCCAAGACCCATCTATGAAATTGGTTTAATAGTACTGCTCCACCCAGGGAGGTGACAAGGACAAAATTCATTAGCGACACCAAGCTACTGAGGGCCGGTCTGCACTTCGACACGAGGTCGACCTGGCTATGCTGCATGGGGGTATGAAAAATCCACGCCCGAGTGCTGTCACTATGCTGACCTAAACTCTACACAGAGATGCAGGTGGGTGGGTGGCAGAATGCGTCCATCAACCTCACTACTGTCACACAAGGAGGTGGCATTCCCAGAACAATGGGGAAACCCCTTCCGCCACTGTAATCCACATTTACACTGTGGGGTTATGGCGCAGTGCCGTAGCTATTGCGGGTAGAGTGCCTGTAGTGTAGACCTGTCCAGAGATACAACAACGATGAAGGCCAGGTAGAGACAGATTTTTAGGCCCACAAGGGACCATTAGATCATCTAGTCTGGCCTCCTCCATAGCATGGGCCAGAGAATCCCTCTGTTATCTCTGTTTTGAACCCAATATCTTGCATTAGGCTCAAGCATCTTCCAGTGAGGGAGTCAGTCTGCATCTGAAGCCATTAAGAGGTGGAGAATCCCCCATCTACCCTTGACAGTTTGTTGCACTGGTTAATTGCCCTCACTGGTCAAAATGAGTGGCTGGGTTCTCATTTGAATTGTCTGGCTTTAACTTCCACCCAGTGGTGCTTGTTCTGCTTTGCTCTGCTAGATTCAAGAGCCGTTTAGTTCCTGGTACATTCTAACCCTACTGGAACAGGTGCAGAGAAGGACCACGAGGATGACCCAAGCGATGGAAAACCTACGTTATGAGAGGAGACTCAAAGAGCTTGACTTGTTTGTCCAGACCACAACAAGGCTGAGGGGAGATGCGATTTCTCTCTATAAATACCTCAGAGGGATACATACCAGGGAGGGAGAGGAGTTATTTAAGTTAAGCGCCAGTGTGGACACAGGAACAAATGGATATAAATTGGCCATCAACAAGTTTAGGCTTGAACTTAGATGAAGGTTTCTAACCATCAGAGGAGTGAGGGTCTGGAACAGCTTCCCAAGGAGAGCAGTGGGGAAAAAAAAACATAACTAGTTTCAAGACTGAGCTTGGTAAGTTTATGGCGGGGATGCTACGATGCGACTGCCTACAATGGTATGTAGCCGATCTGCGACTGCTGGCAGCAGCTATCTTCAATGGCTGGCGATGGGACAATAGATGGGGAGGGCTCTGAGTTACTACAGAGAATTCTTTCCCAGGTGTCTGGCTGGTAGGTCTTGCCCATATGCTCAGGGTCTAACTGATTGCCAGATTTAGAGTCAGGAAGGATTTTTCCCGCAAGTCAGATTGGCAGAGACCATGTGGTTTTTTTTTTTTTGGGGGGGGGGGGGGAGTTTGCCTTCCACTGCAGCAGGGGGCACGGGTCACTTGGAAGTTTTAAGTAGCATAAATGGTGGATTCTTTATAACTTAAAGTCTTTAAACAATGATTTGAGGACTTTAGTGGCTCAGCCAGAGGCCAGGGTTCTGTAACAGGGTCTGTGGCCTGCAATGTGCAGGTCAGATTAAATGATCACAATGGGCCCCTTAAAGTCTGATACACTAATCAGGTCACCTCTTGATCTTATTGATGATACATAGCTGTGATACTCAGGCCTCAGTGGTTCAGGAGCCAAATTAGTGACCAATGGTACCCAAGGGAGCAACAGGAGCGTGAATTCATTGTTTCATTTACTACAGTACTGTCCATTCATATTGAAACAGTGTGATATGAGAGAGAGAGAGAGAGAGAGAGAGAGAGAGTGTATATTATATATATAAAATTCTCACCGCAAAATGACTGACCATCTTTAGTGTATCAACTTCAACTGGTTAACACAGTCAAAGCATCCAGACTGGTTAATAATTAAACCACACCACGGTTTAATATCATGTGCATTTAAGAGTCGAATTAAGAGCCACTTCTGGCTATTGAGCCTGGGTTGGAGCATCTCACTGATCTCCAGAGTCAGGTCCCACACATTCTTGGGGAGAAACACCCCAGCTGGAACACACATTATAAACATTATCACCCAAAGCACAAGGATCGTTAGCAGCCCCACTATCCCAACGCCTCTGCCTACAGCACGGCTCTAATCGATGGCAAGGCACATTCTGTGCCAGCAGGGGACCAGTTTGTACCATTTAAACTGTGGCTCCACGTCGTACGTAGGATGGGTGCTGGCAACTTGAGTCATGTGACACGTATTGGCTTCCTCGACCTCCCCAGAGCGACACTGGAGCCTTCCGCCAACAACCCAGGGAGATTCACCCGCAGGAGTCACGCCCAGCAAGTTTCCTTAGCCTGGCTTCATGGTATTAGGTGATCGGACATCTCAAGCGCCCAGAAACAAGCACTGGGGATGTGGAAGGAGGTCCAGAGGAGATGGGCAAACAAGAGGGTTCAGAGTACACAGGACCCTGGAATTTTATTTTGTCGTGGTTCTGCTCAGGGGAAAGAAATGGGAGCTGGAGGGGGGGCGGGGGCTAAGAGAGATGCTACCTGCACTCTGGAAGTTAAAGACCTAGGGGAATTTAATACCACAGTGCCTAGAGGCTCCAACTGAGACTCGTGCTAGGAGCTGTACAGACAACATGATCGACAGTTCCTGCAATGAAGAACTTACAGTTTAAACAGACAAGGGAAAAGGGGAAACTGAGGCACAGAGCTAGGAAGTAACTTGCCCACGGTCACCAGAGCCGGGACTAGAACTGCCATCTCCTGAACTAGGTCTCTTAAACTAAGAGCTGCCATCATCTCAAAGCAGCAGAAGCTTCCTTTCCCATTAAGTGAAGCCAGCTCAGGCGTTCTGCAGGCAGTTATAGCAGCAATGAAAGCTAAAGCCTGGTTTACACTTAAAAACTTAGCTCAATGTCATAAAAATTCACACCCCTCTGGGCCACGGCTCGGCCCACATAATGCCCACTGTAAATCCAGCTAGGCTGAAGGAAGAATGCTTCCGGCAACCCAGCTACTGGCACCTGGGGGTGGGGAGTATCTAAAGGAACAAAAAACCCATCCGTCGGCGTAGGATGTGTCTACACTATGGTGGGGGGGGGGCATAGGGAAATAGACACACACTAGTGTAGACAAGGCCTACGCCACTGCGTGCATAGCCATAAGGAGATTACTTCAAGCGAGAGGGGAGTGGAACACGGGCCCTGATCCCGCTCCGCCTCCGCTTCAGAAAAGGCTTCCTTTTCTGAACCAAAAAGGTGCGTGTCAGCCCAGGAAGCCGCCTCGGGGAGAGACGAGCCCAGGGAAATCCCAAGCCTGGCTTCAATGAAAGGGGTCATTATGCAAGACACCATCTGTTGGAACTTGCAGGAAGCTGCGGTACAGCCAGTTCTCCGGCACGACTCCCATCCAGCGCTCACAGCAAAGCCAGCTGCCAATAGCCAGGGTGGAAAAAAGCTGACTGCAGGCGAAGTCGTCTCAGCTGATGGGGAACGGCTCCTGGGGGGGCGTGTTGGTGGGGGAGGATTCTGTCCCCTCCAACTGCCAGAAGGCGTTAGGGAATCACAGCCGCCTCTTGCTCCTAATGAAGATGGAATAAAAGGAGGAAACTGTTCAGCTGGAAACGGAGAGGGTTAGAAAGGTTCTGTGGCGCGCCCCGTGGAGCTGAATGTTAAAAGCAGGGCCTATTATGGACAGCGGATAAAAGGAGCTGGGGCTTTCAAAAGGAGAAAGATTTGGACTGCTGTTTTCGACGCAACCCACTGTGCGATGAAAAGAACTCGAAAGGGATTAACCACGTGAAGACTAAAATACTGAGCAACATCCTCGTCCCACAGCCTGGGAACATAAGCCCAGAGTCCCAAGTCCCATTTCCGTCCCCGAGTCAGGAATAGAATGCAAGAGCCACCTCGCTCTAACCATTAGCCCACACACTCCCCTCCCCGATTCAATAGAACCCCAGCTACCTGATAGCCTGCTCTAACCACTACACAGCACTCTCCTCCTCCAGACAGAAAGAGAACCCAGGAGTCCTGACGGCCTGTCTGTTGGTCTAACTACTAGCTCGCACTCCCAGGAAAGCATTCCCAGTTTGCCAAAAAAAGCGGGGGGTGGAGGGGCTTCAGGCACATGCAAATTGCAGCCCTCAGACACGGCCACTTGAGCACTGAGGGAATGGGAGGAATGCAGCAGGCGTTTCTTTGCACCTCCTGCTTGCTGGAGGGACAGTCTGGACTGCACTGTACCAGCATCTGATAGCAGATCAGGCATCGGTCACCACCAAACGAGCCTTTTAGACCGTCATCGGATTGCAATCGCAGATCACAACCGTGACGGCCCGGCGCTGAAATGCAGCAGGCCTGGGGAGTCCAGGTGAAACTACAATGGCTAGCAGAGGGGCTGACCTCTTGGGCTGCAGCTCTCTCAGGAGGATGAAGGCAAATAGGTTGCTCTGGCCATACTCTCCTTCACCAGCTGCCTGCAGGCACATGGAGCAGGGGCTAAATTCTGGTTTAGTCGAGGACTTTGCTGCCGGGGTCTCTGATTGCTAAGTTCGGAGCTCCTGGTCCTTCTCTCTCCCAGTCCTGCAAAAGGGACCATAGGCTGCTGGTACCTATCAACCTGCAGCGGCAGGAAGGATGTTTGGTTCTATGTCCATGATGGAGGAAATCTCCTCTTTTCCACTCCAGGAACATCAGGGGCTCTTTCCTTTGCAAAACACCTTTAACAGATGTATTTTCCCTGCACAAAGTCTTTGGGAAATCCCATTGACTTGATAGGATTAATGCCACTGAATTGTTTTAACCTTGCAGGTGGCATCATCGACACACATTCTGCTGCAGGATGCTGGCAGAACACAAGGGGCATCGGGTCCTAAACGGAATTGAAGTACTGACAGAGAGGAAGGATGATAAGACACTGGTCTAGCTCTCAAATAATCTGGGTTCAGTGTGGGCTCTGCCACATGTTCCTCCCATGACCTTGGTCACATCACATCAAGCCTCAATGCTTCAGTTGTCCATCTATAATATGGGTATAACCCCTCCTTTCTCTGCCCCCTCCATCTTGTCTGATTAAATTAGGAACTCATCCGTGCCGGGAATGCCTTGCACTGGGGGGGGGTTGTCTTCCCTGCAGAGCTGGGGTTACTCCTAACCTCACTCCTGTCCACACACCAAACCCTCTCACCCAACTTTGATTGTGCTTTCAACCCTGGCCAACTGGCACAGGTGAGTCCCCCAATATCTTCCCAGGCCCTTCCCCGCCAATGGGCCCAGGAAAGCAGAAATTCTCCCACAATTCACTGGGAGAGACTCAGCTAAGAGCCAAGGGTTGTGTCCCAGAAGCCCTAGCGACACACACAGGGAAAACGCAGTGCTAGTGAGGACGGGGTAACTCAGCCAGGACAGTGCAGCGAGGCTGCTTACACACAGGCTAGCTCAGCTGTGCAGATGTTCCGTGTCCGTCTGGACAACAGCCAGCACCATGGGGAGGGCCAGGTGCTGCCGGAATAACGTTAGAACTAATGTTTTAAATTACCTTCGTTTATTCTTTTCCCTTCCCCTTTTAAGTCAATCAATCATGTGCAGGTTTTTAAAAAGTTAAGATTCTTTCACTTGACCCTCTCCCCCACACAGCTATTAGTCCTGACTGTGAAATCTGCCTTATTAACTTGGTTTGGGTGCTGCCTATGGGATTCCCTGTTCAAAATGCAAGCTGTACTTCTGAACTGCCACGTAATAGTCTAATGTGTTTGGACACCAGCCTCTGCCGGCTCTGGCCAATCCGTGCAGCTTTTCACCACTACGTGTTTTCAACAAGAATCTGAACAAAGGCAAAAAGTTGAAGACCACCCCCTCTGGGATTGGCCAGTGAACGTACTGTGAAAGTTCACCCAAAGGCTAGGGTGACCAGATGTCCTGATTTTATAGGGATAGTCTCAATATTTGGGGCTTTTTCTTATATAGGCGCCTATTACCCCCACCCGCCGTCCCGATTTTTCACACTTTCTATCTGTAAAAGCAGCAAAGAATCCTGTGGCACCTTATAGACTAACAGACGTTTTGGAGCATGAGCTTTCGTGGATGAATACCCACTTCCTCAGATGCATGTAATGGAAATATCCAGGGGCAGGTATATATATGTGTGCTAGCAAGCAAGCTAGAGATAACGAGGTCAGTTCAATCAGGGAGGATGAGGCCCTGTTCTAGCAGTTGAGGTGTGAAAACCAAGAGAGGAGAAACTGGTTTTGTAATTGGCAAGCCATTCACAGTCTTTGTTCAATCCTGAGCTGATGGTGTCAAATTTGCAGATGAACTGAAGCTCAGCAGTTTCTCTTTGAAGTCTGGTCCTGAAGTTTTTTTGCTGCAGGATGGCCACCTTAAGGTCTGCTATAGTGTGGCCAGGGAGGTTGAAGTGCTTTCCTACAGGTTTTTGTATATTGCCATTCCTACTGTCTGATTTGTGTCCATTTATCCTTTTCTATCTGGTCACCCAACCGAAGACCCTGCTAAACTTTATCATTCAAACTTCGTGATCGGTAAAAATTCCACAGGTAAGAGTCAAGCAAGTGTGAACTCAGCCCTGAATTGGAACTCAAGTTTGATGGACCGGCTGTCTTGGCTAACAGATACCATAAGGGATGCAGAGTTAAGAGATTTTCCCCTGTAAAAATCAGAAGTGCTTGTGGGGGGGGGGGGGGGGAGAAAGCAGGGGGAATCGCTGCAGATGTTTGTTCTTTCCCACAGGGAGGCGCATTTAGGATCATTAACTCAACAAAATGTTTTTTCCTGTAATCAAAGATGGGTAACTGAGTTTAGAGCTGAAACAGGCACAAAGGCTTTGCAGAAATTGGCAGAGTTGGGCCACAGGTTGGTAACACAAATGTCTTTATTCACCCATCACTAGCATGTCTGCAGCACAGGACTGATGCCGATGGAAGCAGACACAGTTTTTGTCCCAGGGTAACTATGTGGGTTAGGTGATTAATTTTACCAATACAGTTCTAACAGTACAACTTTAAGCGCAGATGCAGTATAATTGCCTTATAGCCAGATAAGTTATTTCCTTTCCCATATGGAAATAAGCTACACTGGTATAAACCCCTTTATCCTGATCTAACAGCATTCAAATGAAGGTGGCCACACTGCTTTAACTGTGCTATAGTTCCCTGGGAAGCTGTGTGCGTTTAGACAAGACCTTACTGCTGGTATATTGCGAACAGGGACGTAGCTAGTGATCTTGTTCTCTATGAGCCAAACAGCTGGAGCAGAAAACCTCGTGCTTGCAACAGCAAGCCGCACTTTGCTTTTAGACAGTCAATAAATGCCAAGCCCCATTGTACAAGACAAGGTACAATTCTTACTGAAGCCCTCCCCTGCCCCCCAGCAAGGCAGCTGTAGGTTTAGGTGGGATGGTTTAGTGCACAGACTAGCGGTCTGAGAGCCAGCTCCCTTGAGTCCCAGATGCTGCTCTGGCCACTAGCCCATACCACCTCCCCTTTGAGATTTGCAGAGGGCCATTTTGTAAGTGCACTGACACGTCTGATGCTAAGTTACTGCAACTTTTCAGCTGGCCAAGCCAGGCCCACAGCCACGGTGATCCACCAGAACGTACAACCCTCACTGCGTGTATCACAGCGTGGGGAAGCCAGTTCATAGCATTCAAAGCGCAGGCGTCAATCTAAATGGGAGTCGCCCAACGGCAGCCAAGTCAGACAGAGAAGGGAAATTTTATCTGGTTGTCCCTGGCTTTGGTAGAGGAGCCGTGGCAAGACGGCATTAAGACCGAATGCAAGCGAGCACAATGAAGGAGAAGCTCCTGGTGGGTGGAAGGTTTAAGATAGTTGCTCCCTTATCCTAGCTTGCTAGGTTTTTCCACCAGCGCTGACTGCACATCTTTCTTTGATTAGGCTTGTGCTCCCAAATGCTTGGTGTGCGCTTTGACTCTCTTTCAAGCATTCAAGCAGCAGGAGATCATTAAAGCCAGGGCAGGGGACTGAAGCAAAGACCCATTAAAAAAAAGAAAAGAAAATTGACAGTCCAATGACTTACGCCAACTGTGAACTCTCCAGTCAATTCCAGCCACTCCATTTTCTGTTCAGGGAGAACTTGGCTGCTGTCTGAACTTAGCTAAGAATCTGGCACCTCGTGAAAGAGGAATTTCCTCCAGGGTTAGAAAACACACACATTCTTTTCAATTGTACACGAGCTGGAGAACCCCAGCCCTCGCTCCCGCAATGGTTCAGTGCCACGAGTGCAACATTGAGACCGTGGCGCTTATTCTGCACTTCAGGCTGGAGTCTGGTGGACGTTCCAATGCCACCACGAATTGGGCTGTAATATTTTAGTCTCTGCCAAGTTACTGGGCTCAGTGGCAGGGTAACAGAGCACGGGTTAGTGGCAGGAGGTTAGATGAGCCAGTGGCCAGTTTTGGCCTTAAATTCTATAACTCTCTGACCAAGTCAGAGAGCGCACAGAGGTACAGGGTGCCCAAGGACATGTACCATAAAGGCCCATTTCTGCTCCTATTAAAGTCAGTGGTAAGACTCCCATTGGCTTCAACAGGAGCATGGAATTGCCATACCGCTGTAGTTCTCAACCGAGCGGTGGGGAGGAGACACAACCCTGGGGGTACGCAGAGGTCTGCCAGGGGGCATGCAACTCCTCTAGATAATTGCCTGGTTTTACCACAGGCTACACAAAAAGGACCAGCAAAGTCAGTACAAACTGAAATTTCACACAGACTTGTTTATGCTGCTCTATAGGCCATACCCTGAAATGCAAGTACGGTATTTATATGCCAGTCGATTTATTTCATCATGCTATGGTAAAAATGAGAACATCAGCACTTTTGCAGTACTAGTGCGCTGTGACGCTTGTATCTTTTCAGGTCGGATTTTGTAAGCAAGTCATTTTTAAGTGAGGTGAAACTTGGGGTATGCAAGACAGATCAGACTCCTGAAAGGGGGACAGGAGTCTGGAAAGGCTGAGAGCCACTGACACACTGCAGCAGTTTATTATGGTAGCACCTAGAGACTCCAACTGAGATCAGGGCCCCATTGTGCCAGGCGCTGCCTAGACCCACAGATTCTGCCCCCAAAGAACTTAACTAGACAAGCTGGCTAAAGGGTGGGTTATAGATAAAGAATGGAAGGAGACAAAGGCAGAGAAGGAGGATGACTCATCCAAGGTCACTAAGCCAGAGAGGGGTAGAGCCAGGAATAGAACCCGTGTCCTGCTTCTCAAATCCAGTGCCCTAACCACTAGACCACACTGCCTCATCTAGTCCAGTGTCTGAGTGGCCAACATCAGCTGCTTCAGAGGAACCTGTAAAACACCTACAGAAGGCAATTATAGGATAACCTACCCCCAAGGAAAGCTTCCTCCTAGTCCCCAAAAGTTAGCCATTGACATATGCTCTGACACATAAGGGTTTATTATTCCTTCCAAATATACCTCTAGTAGTATATTTACCCTTGTCAATCTGGATATTTTTGTTAGCCATATAAATGTCCAGTCCTGTTTAAATCCAGCGAAGCTCTTGGCTTCACTGATATCTTGTGGCAAGGAGTTCCACAGTTTCAATGAATTGTGCACTGAGTAGAAAACCAGAATATTACAGTTTGGACTATTGTATCTTAAATTCAGATGCTGATGTTCAAAAGGATTTCACAATAAATGCTAAATGCAAATCAGCACAGTGCAAAGTGTAATGGAAAAACAAGACAGTATTTATACATGAGCATACAGCAGATGCTGAATCTCTTTTACAGGGTCTGAATTTCTACAGCTATAATGGTATTATTGGGTGGAGGTGTTTTTTTAGGCTTACTCGGTTCACAGCTATGGAAAGAAATCGTGCTGCGTCCATAAAATTAATATCATCCAGTCCTCAGAAAAAGGGATCAATTCAGAAGATTATTTTTGCACCAGAGGGTTGGGGATAGGAACTGAAGTGATGTAAAAAAATGGTTTGTGCTGGAAAAAAAATGGGGTGACAGTTTGCAATCCTCTCAGCTGTGCTCAAATTCTGCATACGGCCACTAGAAGCTGTTGAAATGTTGGCTTTCAGTATGTTCCTATTGGGGGGAGAATTCACATACACAAGACGCGTAAGTATGTTTCAACCTCTCCACTTTCAGGCTTGGAAATCTATGGTCATGCAGAGTTGCTATAGCAGCCGTGCTATCCTTTATCTCACAGCCCAGAGAGAGTCGGTAGCATGGTTTGAGGAGGGTGCACGTTAGTGCTTGACAACTGTTTCAGTTTGACACATGGCACAGGCTGGGACTTTTGCCCATCAAGTCAAGCTAGATGGAGGGTAACAATGGGAAGCAAGGATGACTAGCAATAGTCCAGATCCTCTATTTGGTGGACTTCCCGCTTTTGGAGGCTAAGTAGAATCCAGAGAAAGAAGAGGCCACAGAGCTGAGGATGTTTGGTTATGGTCAGATTTCACTGGAACATCTCTATTATGCTGTCATTAATATTCATTATAAGCAGCGCAGGGGAGGGTGGCTAGAAACACATGCATGGAACAGTCAAGGAGATGTTGGGCTGGGTGGAAAAAAAAAAACTTTGTGGGCATCTAGGAGTTTAGTTAGAAACATAACAGCAAGGAGTCCTTGGCCATCACATTGTGCTCTGGTTGGGTCAGGTAACCAGGACACTCTCTGGCCAACTGTGTGACCACCACATGAGCGCATGAGGGCTGAGAAAGAAGCAGCCAACCAGAAGGACAGAGCAGTTAACATGAAGCTCTGACACCACACAGCAAGAGGATGCAGCTTTGATACATGGCAAGTCTCGGTTATGACAAATGAGTGAACGGGTGGGGAAGCGAATCCATGGCAGAGTGTCTCAGAGCCTGGGTCAACTGAAAAGCAGTGTAGACATTCCTGCTTGGGCTGAAATCCACGGTCTGAGACCCTCTCTCCTCCCCAACCTTGCTGCTTCTCAGAGCCCTGGTTCCAGCAGGAGTGTGACATCTACACTGCTATTTTTAGCAACGCAAGCGCAAGGCAACTGATTCAGGCTCTGAAACTTGCTGCCGAAGGGTTTGATTTGTTTTTTTGCAGCGCAGATGTACGCTGGGATGCTTAGGACCTTTGCTCTTGTGTCTGCAACCGGTTGAGGCCAATCCCTCTCCAGTCTTAAAGATCGGTGAGAAAGGGACCAGTGAGAATACAAATAAATAAATCTAGGGATAAACGTCACGGGATAATCCCAAAGTGCTAATCCAGGATGAGTGGTTAAGAGAATGATGGAAAGTGGTGGCTCATTTGATACACCTACTGGAAAGCCAATATACTTTATTCATTTACTAAACTGCTAATTCATATAATGTAAAACCACTACCAGGTATGGAGGCAAAACAGGAAGTTAGGAAACACTGGCAAACAGCGAGAGATGCGCTGCTAAGCAAATGCATCTAAGCACGCTCCATGCAGGTAACATCAGCATCCGAAAAGGTGGGAGGATTTGGGCAGGAAATCTTGGCATTCCACAAAAGACCTTCCATTATTCATGCTCTGTATTTCTAATTTAAACACAGCTAACAGCGGGCACAATTCCAACTTGGTAGCCAATTCCAGCCCAATTGTCGACAATCCTCTAAAAAGAATAATAAAAAATTAAAGTAGGATAAAGTGTGGATTTTCCAAACAGTCCTCTGAAAGCATTTGCAAAAGAAACTCATGGTAAACCTGAGGCCATTTACCCCGGTTACTTATTACAGGCCTGACTCAAAGCCCATTAAATTGAGAAGAAATCAATTGATTTCAGCGGGCTTTGGAACACAGGAGAGAGCCAAAGGAATTAATTTTGCACCCAAGTCAAAGCACTTAAGCATTGTTTAAAGTTAAGATGCACTTAAGTGCCTTAAAAAAAAAACAAGACTCGGAGCCTTAAATCTTTATCTCATCACCAAAGCCATCCCCAGACCTTCGACACTGTATTTTTTTTTAAATTGACCCCTATCCCAGATTTATATGGTTTACTTTTGTGCATTCCTCTCAGTTTGGATGGGGAAGTCAGTTTCACCTTGTTCTTATGTGTTGGCACCAGAGCTGCTGTGATTAAGCTTCTAACACGTCCGGGGACAGTTTACGTTAAAAAAAACCCTTTTCATTCAAACAACTGCACAGAACCATTTATGTATTGGCAATTGGAAGCTTTTCCTCGCCTTGTTTTTAGCAGAATAACCAAAATTTGTTACCCAAATAAAGGGAAACTGGACGTTTAGCACAACCCCATACAGTAGCACTGTCAGCTAGTACGAAGTGGGATGCTACATTACATACTTAAAAAGAGCCAACAACTAAAGTAAAGAAAATGGATACAAAAGCAGCGTAGCACAGCCTAGTTAAGGTGGAAGTTTGAAAAGGTGCCAAGGGGGAGTGCAAGGACCAGATATACATCTAAATCCATGTCCTCTGTTCACAGAAGTTAGTGCCACGAATGGCCATTCAGGAGAAATTGCCACACAATTTGTACTCTTGCACCACACTTTAGGAAAGATGTGGACAGAGTCCAAAGCTGAGCAACAAAAATGACTAAAGGGTTAGAAAACTTGACCTCTGAAGAGAAGTTTAAAAACTGGGCATGTTTAGTCTTCAAGACAGACAACTAAGGGGAGACTTGAAAACAGTCTTCAAATACATTAAGGACTGTTATGAAGAGGACAGTGATCAATTGTTCTCCATGTCCAAGGAAGGCAGGACAAGCAGCAATAGGCTTAATCTGCAGCAAGGGAGATTCAGGTTAGATATTAGGAAAAAACTTTCTAACTCTAAGGGCAGTTAAGCTCTGGAATAGGTTTCCAAGGGAGATAGAGAAAACCCCCATCTTTGGAGATTTGTAACTAATTGGAAAAAAACAAATTGAAAAAACACAAAAAAATTGTGGGCGTCTAGGAGTTTAGTCAGAAACATAATAGCAAGGAGTCCTTGAGGGTCTAAGTTTACTTGCTCCTCCCTCACTGTAGGGGGTTGGACTTGATGACCTTGCAAGGTCCCTTCCTGGCCTTCACTTCTATCATTCTAGTATCTACTTAAGAGAATTCACTACAATTCCAGGATAAAAGATCTTGGTTGGGGTCATTGCGGATAGTTCTCTGAACCCATCTGCTCAATGTGCTGCAACAGTCAAGAAAGGGAACGTTGGGAACGATTAGGAAAGGGATAGATAACCGGACAGGAAATATAATGCCACTACATAATTCTGTGATGTACACACCTTGAATACTGTGTGTAGTTCTGGTCACCCAATTCTCTCTTTTGAGATGGGAACAGGTACAGAGAAGAGCAACAAAAATGATTATGCGTAAAGAACAGCTTCCACATGAGAGATTAAAAAGACCGACTGTTCAGCTTAGAAAAGAGATGACTAAGGTGGGACATGACAGAAGTTTATAAAATCATGAATGGTGTGGGGAAAGTGACTAGGGAAATGTTATTTACCCCTTCCCGTAACACAAGAACTATGGATCACCCAATGAGATCAATAGGCAGCAGGTTTAAAAACAAACAGAAGAAAGTACTTCTTCACACAACACAGAGTCAACCTGTAGAATTCGTTGCAGGGGATGTTGTGAAGCCCAAAAGTGTAACTTGGTTCCAAAAAGAATGAGATAAATTTGTTGAGGATAGGTCCATCAATGGCTATTAGCCAAGAAGGTCAGAGATTCAACTTCATTCCCTGGGTGTCCCTAAACCTCTGACTGCCAGAAGCTGGGAGTGGACGACAGAATGGATCACTTGATAAATTGCCCTTTTCTGTTCACTCCCTCCGACACTGGCCACTGTCAGAAGACAATATAGTGAGCTAGACAGACCATGGCCTTCCTTATGCAAGAGGCTGACAGCCCTCCACACTGTCAGTTCGTTGGGTCAGGAGGACCATCTTTTTGTTCTGTTCGTAGAGCACCAAGCATGACTAGTATCAGAGGGGTAGCCGTGTTAGTCTGGATCTGTAAAAAGCATCTGACGAAGTGGGTATTCACCCACGAAAGCTCATGCTCCAATACGTCTGTTAGTCTACAAGGTGCCACAGGACTCTTTGAAGCATAACTCGGGCTCTCCTGCAAAACCAATAAATAATCACATACCCAGGCTGTTTGGTTTGTGTAGTTGCAAAGTTGCATCCCTGAGATCTGGTTTTAGCAATCCAAGAAAGAAGCAGACAAAACAGCCACAGCTGCTCCTCCGCGGTTGTTAGTTGAACTTTTCTTTTTATTGGTCAGTGAAATCTATGGTAGCATAAATGAAAATATACCGTGTAATAAGACCGATTACAAAGCGCCATCTAGTGTTCATTACAGCAGTGCATTTAAACTAGAGTAAAAAGTTGCCAACCCAATATTTAAATAAAAAACGTTTGTCAATAAGCAATTGAAGAATTAATTCAGGTCACGTCTCATGACTGGTGAAAATCAGACCATGTGCTAAACCTTTCTCCAGAGATTCTCCAGGCCTGCTAATCAGATCCATGGCTCTAAAAGTTGCTCTTTAAAATCAAATGATGCAGCAGGACTTGTACAATTAAAGTCTAGTAGGTGAAAAACTATAATGATGTATCCTATGGTGCTTTCCCTGCTACTGAGCTGGAGTGTAAAACAAAGGTGTAAGACAGTTAAAATGCTCTTTAATGGTTCATTAAATATTTTAACCTATAAAAAAAAGCCTCTAGTGTCTCTCTCAGGAGCCAGGACAGTGCAGAATAAGAGGCTGCACAGGAATATCCAGGTCTCAACAGCAACGTTTCTTCCAACTGCACCACTAAGTGCACTTATTTTGAGACCAAATCAAATGGCATCCTCCCCTTTTTCCATTTCTTATGCAAGTTTTCCAGGAGCCTGTTCTGCCTCTGGAGCATGTGCATCATTCCCACTAGTAACTGTGGGAATCCTGCCGGGCCAGCACAGAAAGGGAAAAGCCCCCTCCCATTTGGTTCTCGGAAGAGTGGAGCGTTTGGTGCTCATTGTAAAACAAAGGTGCTTTGGAGTCCACACTGCTCTTCCTCCCGCCCTCCCAACCCACTCCCGACCCCTTTAAAAAAATAAAGTACCATCAAATACTCAGCCCCACCACAGGAAGTTTAATGCTCCGTGAGCAATTGATTAAGTACGTTTATGCAAAGGAAAACTGATGGTTAATACTGTCTTTCAATAAATATAAAATGTATATTTAATCATCCCTTTTTCAAAAAAAATATTTTCACTATAAGGAAACATAAATGACCTGAAAAAATCCTAGCAGCTCTAAAGAAATTAAATCGATACCTCTCTAGTCAATTCATTATGACACAGCTAAGGCGGGAAAGCTTTGGAATCAGTTATGCTCAGGGTAACAGTTGAAACTCTGCAGTTTATAGAAAAAATACCTCTTCAAATTTTTTTTTATTGGAAAAAACAACTTTGTTTGAAGTTCAAATTTTTCTTTTTTGCTTTAAAAAAAAGCTATGAACTAGACCTAAATCGCAATAAAAAAATGTCAGACAAGCAAATGCCAGAAACTGACTGCGAGGGTAAGATCCTACAGAAACCTGTCTAATAACGGATGACAGCAGCCTGTGGTCAGGGCCCCATCCTGCAGTCTCAGCTCCCAGAGTAGTTAAGGGGAGTTCTTCCTGTGCAAAAACCGCAGAGCTGGGTTAAAAGGGAGAACAAATATTTGAGGAAATTTGCCCTTCACCTGCTAAACATCCACCATCTCTTTGCCAAACTACTGAGCAATCAGATCCTGGCATATGAGAGTCTGACCTTGTGTTTCTCTTTCACGCTTTCAGTCTCCTATCCACTATGTACAGGTTTACATTCACACCACAGTACAGCAAGCTGGGTTCAAACAGTCTTCAGAGAGGGATGACAATACAGTCAAACTTCATTAATAAGAATATACTGTCAGTGAACGTTGCCACTGGAGAATTAAAGCACCCAGCTAAGCTGTTTTTAAAAAGAATAAAGAGCAGTGAATCTTTGTAGCAAAAGCTCAAGAGATTTCCAATGAATTTCTTTTAGACGAGTGAATTGATTCAGTGTTTGTAGCTTGCCTCTTCCTAGCTAGTCTGTTATTTTTAACTAGTATTGCATGTGTGGAAGTCAGCCTACAAGATAAGTGAAGCTGCCCTAAAACCGGTTGGTTAATTTCAATTTAGTCTGTATGGATAAGATTTTCTGACACACCTAGTGCTTTTGGGTCTCAAGTCTTGGGGGCCCAACTTTAGACACCTTAGAGGGCTCTGACTTTGAGAAAGTGCTTCTGAGAACAAGGTCTTAAGTGGGTGCCCAAAAATCACTAGGCACTTTTGAAAACCCTTGGCTTACATCCTTCTCCTGAAGCATGCTGCAGATTCGTTTCCCTGACAGCAGGGAGAACAGCCACTGTTCTTTCATCAGTTTGGTCTGGTGGAACAACGCTGATAGCATACTGGAATCAGCCCAGAACGGGAGACGAATCCCTGCTTAGAAAAGGACACAAGACGGAAGGCTGATGTTTTATCAGCGTAGGAAATGTGGAGCTGATGTTTTGGTTCCTGGGAAAGAAAAAAGCAGCCAGGGAACACGATGAACATATAACACTCAAACTAAACACCTGGGGCATTATTCTATTACACTCAGGCTCAGATACACCACTCTAGTAGTGTCAAGTGGTATCCATCCATTACAGTTACCCTACAGCTGTGTACAGGGGCTTCTGATTGTCTAAACACAAAGCAGCACCAGTTTAATTAAAAGGTGCGATTTAAAATCAATTTAGTGAAACCAGTGGAAGAGGCCAAGTGGACACTCCTATCAATAGTCACCTGGCTTCTGGCTTCAATCAGTTAGAAAGAAGTTTAAGCTAAACAGAAAAGGCATTCCAGCCAAAATATCCACAGGGGGTTGGCACCATTTTAAATAAAACCTTATCTACACAAGAAAGTTACACTGGTTTAACAAACCAATTTAGTTACGCTAGTGCAAACTCCTGGGTGGACACTTATTTTGGTTTAAGAGCAGCTTCTTTTGGTTTAGCTTAAGCGGATTCCTCATTGGAAGAAAGTCCATCCATTTTAAAAGCACACCTTGAGTTAAACTGGTCCAACTTCTCCCTATAGACAAGGCATCAATCAGTGCTTTAAAACACAATTTGTGTGTTCAGACACAGCCTGCGTGTAGATGAGACTAAGGCTCAAAGGTCATTTTCCAGTAGAAGTATACTTTCACCTTCTTTGCCGATCCTTCCCTCCCCTCCAAGTTAAGGACGATGGACCGACGTCAAATGGAAAATAATTGCATAGTTCCGCCTTCTTAACCCAAAAAGGAGATGTTGTAAAGCTTTTAAAATTTATCACTATGATTCATATTTTATTTCAAATGTTCGACCCTGCTCTGTACAAGACTGGAATGAGGACAGCTCCAGTTTGGTTTCTACAGTTACAAATGTCTGTGCAAAGACTGCAATGCTAAAGTTATGACCACCTAATGCTGCAGGGGACTCAGGGAAGGTGGGGAGGAAAAGTAGTGGACTATGTAATAAAAGCGTGTTTAAAATTCTGTCATAGCTCTGCTTTACTTGTCACAGCTCCTTTCGCCCTGGTATCAAAAAATATCTTTATTCCCCATTGTCAAAAGTGAGCTATGGTTCAATAAAATAGAGCCAAATTAATGCTATTCAGCAGAACAGAGGTAGTATAGAAACAGCTTGCGCAAATAGAAACACCAAGTTAGAGAGAAAGAAAGTGTGAGTGCGTGTGTGTGTTAAAATAGCAGCAAACTGGTATAGATTTAGCTTCCAGTGCTGCAGGGCGCTTGACACGTCCTCTCTACTTCGACTTCTCCACACTGATGGTTATTGCTGGGTGGAGACACTGACTTCATTTTCACATTGATTCTTACTAAGTAGGTTTGACTGTATCAGTAACAGAACAGCTTTGCACAGTACTTCTGTAAGAAAACGCAAACACTCGGTATTGCTGCCCTCCCACCCCCACAAAAAGTTGAAAAATAAAATTTAAAAAATATAGACAACCCATCTAAAGGTTAGAGTCCTGAACCTGCTGCTAAGAGGCACGCTCAGAAGACATCTGATGGAGATGGGTCTTGAGGAGACGGCCCCCCTCAGAGCCACTAACCCGAAACAGTCCATTTCCAACTTTCAATTCTTTTCAGTACCAGCAAAGAATAAAAACAATGTTAAAATCTCTTATTAAAAAGGTCCATGATATTTCAACTAAAATTGCTGGGCTGTTTTGCTAACTCCTCTGAAAAGCTATTTTAAATTAGTTTAAGTTGGAATCCAACTAAAAGGACACAGTCATGGTATTCTCCACCTGCCTTCACTTAAAGCTTTGGTCTTGTTGATTTGATCATTTGATAAGAACCTGGTGTCTTAACCCTTGCTTCACCATGTGCTCTGACCCAACCATGCCTCCTACAGGGGTTTGCTAATCTTAGTCACCCTTTGCCAGAAGAAACCTGTTTGATAGCATCGCCCTCTCTCTTTCAGAGTCTCCTGGAAGGAAAAGGTTGTTCCCCCCACCCTCCTCGTTTTAAATGGATCACCACTATAACACTGTAGTGGAATCACATTTGCCACCCAGCCAGCCAGCCATCCCCACCCTCCTATGAAGAGGGAGAGAGGGGCATGGAAAAAAAGATTATTGCATTCCCCATACTTCATGGGTCCAAATGTCAGTGAGAGCCAGACTCTTCAGAACCTGTGTATTAGTGCTTCTCGTTCCCTTTCTTTGCGTTTCAGTTCCTCTTTGTAACAGCAGGAGCAAAAATTCCCAGTTTCCGGATGCCCGTAAAAACTGCAGTTCGGCTGCTTGCATTTGGTCTGCTGAACGTTATAAAGTATTCGGCTTTTGCTTTTGTCACCGTTTGCTCCCTTCTGCAAGCTGTCCTGCTCTAAGGGTTCCCTGGAGCCATTGCTGTGGGGGGGTGCACAGGTAGGGCCATCGCACTCGACGGGGTAATTTGGGGGTACATCCATCTCTGTTGGGGAGAACCTTCCCAGGTGGGAAGGGCTGGTTTGGTTTGTGTGAGGCCGCCCCTGAGTGCAATATCTGGGTAAGGTAGCATAGGGAGGAAGGCTGCTGCAGGACCCACCGGCTACCTGCCTCCGGGTATCTTGATAGCTGGGGGGATGTGCGCCTTCTACACAGTTGACCACAGCGGGCCGGGGAATGGTGAAGACCCCTGAGTAGCTGGAAGGAAAAGCTGTCATTTTAGTGCCTATGGCATGCTCCGAGGTCTGGATGCTGTAACTAGGAGGCAACTGGGGGTAGGATGGATTCAGTAGCACATCCTCGCTTTTGTGAAGATTAGCCTCCGGCTCCAGCTTCTTGGCAGCGGAGCCATTCGCAAAGGCCTTCTTCTCCACCTCCTTTTGCTTCTGCTCGGCCAAGAAGCGCTCCTCGGCATCGGAAAGGTACCTCTCGATCATCTCTTCCTGGTACTGGTGCCGGCTGCTGGTCTTGAGGTGGCCAGCGAAGATAAACTTCCGCTCGCCCTGCATGGCGGCTCGCAGGATGCTCAGGCTAAGCTTTACATCATTGCTGTATTTATAGGGATCAGACTGCTTCTCTGTGGTCACTTGACCTGGGCAGGTTTTCTCAGCAGAGACCAACAAATCCCCTTGGGAAGTTTCTTCTTTGCTGCCTTTCCTTGACTTTAAGGATCCTTTCTTCTTCTTCTCCAAGGTTTCCCCCTGCCCGTTGCTCATGCCTCCTTTGACGGTTTTACTGTGCATCAAGCCACCCATGTTCTTTTTTAGCTTACTTCCCAAAGTCTTGCCAAAGCTGCCCAGCTTATTAGCAACCGAGTCAGCCCGTTTCTTCTCTTTCTCCTTGTCTTTGTCCTTTTCTCGGTCTTTCTTTGGCTTCTCTTTCTCCCTGTCCTTGCTGCTCTTACTGCCACCGTTGCTGGTGGTACTACTGCAGACAGATTCCTTGTCCGACTCCCCAGATTCCGCTGCTGAGCGGGCATCATCTCCGGCAGAAGCAGTAGGGGATTCTGGCTGGGCTAGTGGGGCCTAAGGACAAAGAAAGCAACCATTAGAGAAAGACAACTAGTTCAGCAGTTATGGTCTTCAGGCCAAATTCTGAGTGGATGCAGCACACAGGTGCTCACGAGAAAGGCCTAAAACACACACCAGGGGGAGCCTTCTCCACACCAAAGCTGGCTCTCCCAAAAGCCACAGACAGGAGCTGCAGAGGAGCATGCTGAGCCTCAAGGCTGCATGTACATCATTGTCTGGTCCATAGCACGCCCCTGCTCAGTTAAAATACAGCCCTGACATATCTACAAATTAGGCTCCGCAGATGCATCAACTTAGTGCAAGATTTAAATGGAGGAAAGCAAGACTTTAACTAGAGATGTCAGTGCGCTCTACCGGGGTGACCAATCTCCTTCTGACAAGCTACAAAGGGGATGCAAGGAAGGTCACCACAAAGGACCAGTGCAGGAATGTATGTAGCCCACCTAATAAAACAACCCAGGAGTATAGTGAGTGTGTCTGTATGGGATACAGGAGCAGCCGTTTGAATGCTGGGATTCTGGAAGTAGTAACCACAATCAAGAATCACCACGTGCGTCTGACAAAGTGGGTATTCACCCACGAAAGCTCATGCTCTAATACTTCTGTTAGTCTATAAGGTGCCACAGGAGACTGTCGCTTTTTACAGATCCAGATTAACACGGTAACCCCTCTGATATTTGACACAATCAAGACGACACCGCAATAAAATGGTAGATATTGCTGAAGCTCACACCTGCGGCCCATTTCACTAGGGGGCACTATACCCTCCTAGTTCACTAATGCCATCTACTTGCAATGACCCGGGGCCATCATGGCAGCTGAGGATTTAGACTCAAGTATTGTGGGCAATCTATGAGGGAGAAGGGGTGGGACAGAAGGAAAACCATTACTTTTAAATGCAATCATTTCAGCTTTTTCCATACAGACCCACACCTTGGCAACATCTTGTTCTTTGAAATCCAAACTGAAATTTAACAATTCACATGGAATTTGGAGGAGTCATTCCAGGTCCTGAATTACCAACCCCAGAACTTCCTTTTAAAAAAATATCTGTGAATCTGGAAGAATTTAAGCCATGTTTTCACTGTTAATGCAGCTGCTGTGACTTGGCGAGAGGACAGCATGGGGATTTCTGAAGTATGCTGAAGTATTCGGAACACTACATATGATCCCTTAAGGTTTAAGGCCCTGAAGTTATAGCTGAATCACCTTAATATCTTGATTCACTTTCTGGCAGCTGGAAAGCAAGTGTCCAGATCCAGCAGTGTACAGAACATAGAATATCAGGGTTGGGAGGGATCTCAGGAGATCACCTAGTCCAACCCCCTGCTCAATGCAGGATCAATCCCCAGACAGATTTTTGCCCCAAATCCCTAAATGGCCCCCTCAAGGATTGAACTCACAACCCTGGGTTTAGCAGGCCAGTGCTCAAACCATTGAGTTTTCCCTGCCCCCAGGTGGTGTAGTGCAGTAGGTTGAATTATCGGCTCTGTGTATTTTGAGCTTTAATATTTAATGTAAACTATTACTAAAGCATGCACAGAATCCAAGAGGTCCATCTGCACGGCATTTCTCTGCTCCTTCTGACCAAAACGAGGACAGCCAGACCTTCTAATAGCAGCTTAAAGAAATGTACAAGAATGAAAGCAAAGGTTTTTCCCCCCGTCTAGTCCTCTGTGGGAAGGAAGCATAACTGTGTTCAAAGGAGTAAAATATTTCCTGTTTCTTTACCTGCATTTCACAGGGCAAGGTGATCCATTTAACATTCATGTAACTGTGCAGCAAATGTAGTTTTGCTTCCAACGATAATGTCACACTGGGAAAAAAAAAAAAGATACGAAACAAAGTTACAATCCAGGATCATTTTAGTAACTGCGGTTGGATTTTCCATATGTGGAGATTTAATTACATTTTAATTGCCTTTTTCTTCTATTAAAACTTGCTTGCTAATTTTTATAATGTAATAACTGGATCAAAAGATATTTTGGAGCAGGGGTTCTCAAACTGGCGGTCGGGAACCCTCAGGGGGTCATGATGTTATTACCTGGGGGGTCGCGAGCGGTTATCCTCTACCCCCAACCCCACTTTGCCTCGAGCATTTATAATGGTGTTTAATATATAAAAAGTGTTTTTAATTTATAAGTGGGGGGGTCGGTCGCACTCAGAGGTATGCCATGTGAAAGGGGTCACCAGCATAAAAGCTTGAGAACTAATATTTTGGAGTGATACATGTACTTTTTTTAATATGAATTTCCTCCTTATAGGACTAGCATTTATGTAAAATGTTAACTGGACAAATCAGCTTAATTTAAGCCCCATACTCAGGGTCTGTGTAAAAGGAATTTCTGAAAAACACTTCTGTTCACACTAGATTTGTAAAAGTTATTTCACTGAAGTTTTTAAATTCAGATTCTTCTGCAGTTCCGGAAACTTGGCCAAAACTAGTGCATGAGAACAAGAAAAGAAAAAAAACTGATCACACGCTAAAAATTTTAGTTTTATCAACAAAAAAAGGCAACAATTTTCTCGTCTCTTTAAAAATAAATGTATCTTTGGAATTCATTTACATTTTTCTAGTTTTACATAACGTGAAGCAAACAAATGCTACATATTCTCTCCATAAAAAAAGAAACAGTTTAATATTGGCCAGAATGATCTCAGTTAACTTAAGCTGAAAAAATGAAGTGGTCACATACATTTTTTGCGTACTGATTTCTATCTTGTCGGTGTCCCTTTAAAAGTTAGCAGCAATACAGGAGAAATTTGAGCATCATCCAGCATTCTAACTCAACCTTAGTAGCACACAGACATATCATGGCTCTGTTCCTGCCTACACAGACAGGGGAGTTATGTTGTTCTTTGGCATACCAGGGGATAAATGCCTATGAAAGTAACAAACCACTTAAGAGATCCTGAGGAAGCAGGGATTAGGTTACAGCAAACATGCATGTGCAAAGTCAGAGAACAAATACATCATGCCTTCAATTATTCAGGAGCACTCTATCTTAACTGGCTGAAGTTCACGAGACTGTAAAATGTTAAGACACTTGATCAAACCTAAAGGATCTTAAAGAGCAAAAGGTTAGTTAATTTTGTCCAGTAGAGGGGCCTTTAATAATAAACCCATTTGAAGTTCTGGAACTGAATAAAATAAGGCTTTAATCCTGTGCAAGAACAGACACAAGACTGAGCTGTAGAAAGTTAACTAGTGCCATTGAGTTTTCTGTAAGCTTCCAAGGTCCTCAATGAGATTCTTAACGTAGCTGAAGTCGACATCCTTAGTTGGACTTACCGTGGTGTCTTCACCGCAGTGAGTCGACAACTGCCGCTCCCCTTTCAACTCTGCCTGCGCCTCTCATGGAGCTGGAGTACAGGAGCTGATGGGAGAGCGCTTGGGGATCGATTTATCGTGTCTAATCTAGACGCGATAAATCAATCTCCACTGGATCGATCGCTGCCCGCCGATCCGGCCGGCAGTGAAGACATACCCTTAGTATCAGACACTGTTTTGTACTGTAATTATGTAAAATTAAAATTACTGCATGTGAAATGTGGCCAAATTCAAAACCATTTCTCTGTATGCATTTGGCATGCAGAATTATTTTTCTATTAATGTTAAAAGGCCAGTCATTTGTACATGATGTGCACTTATTTCTGAAGCAGGTATCACAGAAAAAAATCTAAATACAGCTGGTTGGGAAATAAGCGTTTCCCTCCACAAAAATATGACTGTTTTCAATCAAACGCCGTTTTTCACAAAAATATCTATTTGGTCAAAAAGCAATTGGCCCTTGAAAATACATTGCTAGAAAGTTTTCTACCATCTCTAGATCTATAACTTCAGAGAGGTTACGTATTCCATATAATATCGTACCTACTGAAACCTGCTCCTACCTTAAGTACTTTGATCTTAAATAATTCTTCCCACAGAGTCCTACGGCCTTACAATAATTGATAGCATTTGAAAAAAGGGCTGCTACATCTCTGATGATTTTCACACACCAAGCACAAGTTTGAAACAAGATGCTAGTAATGAACGTTCCAGTTATTAGCTGGGGGATGCTAAGCGACAGAGCAGCTGCAGTCCAGCGGTTTAATTTCCAGCTGAGAACTCACCTTGCTAGTTTGACATTATCAGTGTCATCTCTGTCCCACTCCCATTCTTTCCCAGGATCCACAGCGAAGTGCACAGGAAGCAGTTTGTGTTCAGAGTCAGTCAGAGGGATCACCGCTGCGATGGAAAGAGGAATGACACAGCTTGTTAAGGGCCAGAAGGGACAAAGGCCTGGCCAACAAGGGGGAATTGGACAGAGGTCATGGAGAGCAGAAATGGCAAGTCACCATTTACTGTTTCTACAGGCCACCATTTTCTTTGGAAAGCGAACAGAGCGTTAGTGAAAAGCTCTGGAGGGTGAAGCCAAATGTTTATCAACACAGTAGCTACAGCACGGACAAAATAAGCTTCCTTCATATCACTCAGCCCTCCAGTGTCCAAAACCTATCCTGGGAGGGTCACCTTTTACAGTCAGAGTGATTCATAGTCTCTCTGGCTCAGCCTTTGACTGACACTACTGAGGAGGGTGTCAATTCTGAGGGTGGCTTGTGTAGCGCCAAAACATGCCTACGGTCTGGGACCTGTAGCGTCTCTTATATTGGCCACCAGGCAGCCTTATTGCACGACTTAAAGTCACCAGTCTTGTTCTATAAATAGAGATTCTGTTTTTCAGGGTTTATTAATTTAATTTGGGGAAAGTGGAGGTGTGTTTTAGGCAATTTATGAGTTCTACGTAGATGCCTAAAAATTAGTTTTTTTCCCAGAGCTCTCTTTGTATATACTGTACTGAGTAATCTGTTTGCAACATTCCCTAATGTGCTTTAACATAGCACTGTTTCAAACAGTGCCACATTAAAAATGGACTAGGGAACCTTTAATGCGCACCAGCGAGGTCTACATGGACCAATTAACATGCAATACATTAGTGCTCTTTAGAAATCATCCCCACCCCTTGGTCCACATGACTGTTCCATGAAGACAAGCCTTTTGACACAAGTAACCATTTCCAGTGTTTTTCCTGTGCCTACTGGATTAAAAAAACAAACAAAACAAACAAAAACGCAGACTTCTTTGTATTGAGGTGTTAATTGGTGAAAACCAAAAATCAGAAGCCTTATGAGGTACCTTGATCTTTTGTGGGTTCCTTCTGCTCCATGGATACTAGTGCAGAAAAATGGGCTTGATCATATGCCAATACCAAAGGAGAGCGATGACATTTGTTGGCTGGAACCTCCAGGGGCAGATAGATGCCTCCAAACGGTATAGGAGCAAATGCTGAAAATAATTTATAGTGCATTATTTTTCAGAATAGGTTATTAAGAACCATTTGTACTAAAATCTCTGACAGACTGAACTAACTTATTGCACCTCAACTTTCACCTTCACATTAGATCCATCTATCTAAATTATTTTGCCAGGGAGAAGGTAACAGACAACAAACACCACATTAGAAAGGATAAAAATAGAGGTGCACCATTGCAGAATTAAATTTATCTACGCACCCTTCTTTTCTCCTCCACAAACACCCAAAACTTATACACACGAGATCAGTAATTGATTCATCTTTTCTGACAGGAAATGAAAAAGTCTGCTAGTGGAAAATTATGTTCATGGGGAGTGGAATTTCCCTTCTGCACAGGAGTACATGGGGGCAAAGAATTTGGAAAAAAACAACACGTACATGCTGTCTCAATGCCTTCTTTGAGACCTCATATTATAAGGTGTTTGTGGTATGCCTTAGAGCTTCCATCGGAACCAAACTGGTTCACTGCGGCAGCTCTGCATAACCCAGAGCCAGCGCAATGCATCTTTTCTCCCTGTCAATTTCAAGGCACAAAAAGCCCCTGTGGAACTGAGTGAAGGGAGGAAGGAAGCATTCCACTAAATTGCACCACATACATTTGAAGTAATAAAAGCAGCTTGGCAGTGGAGCGAAGGGAACTGCAGATCTGTGGGACTTACCTTCTCCCCCAGAGTCTCGCAGCATAGTGTCTGCCACTACTACAATAGGCCTCTTCAGCACATGGGCAAGAACAAAGACATGGAATTCCTCCAGGCTCTCGTACACTGGCTCCTCAGAGCTGTCAACACTTTGGAAATAATGGAGAAATGTGATCAGCCCTTCACCTCTTTCACCTTTAAATCGCTTGCTTTACAAACAGACTCTGAACAAAGCATATATAAAGCATCCGCATAGCTCATATTAATATCAGATCAGAGATAGGTGCAAGCAGGGACTAGACCGATTTGAACTTTGGGCCAGTATGGATCCAAATCCAAACAACGAGACAATGACTCATCTCCAGTTATACTAAGACGTGGCACTTCTAAAGGGCCTTTCATCCTAAGGATCTCAGAAGGTGGCTATTATTCCTGTTTTTCAGATGGGAAATGGAGGCAGACAGCCAATCCCTAAACCAATTAGAGGGCTGTAGTGCTGCTGAACTTCCCTGCCACCTGCAGCATCAACACATCTGGTGCTGCAGTGCTCGTTCTGAAGTCCCAGTGTTCCCAGGCAGAAGAAAGCTGGAATAAGGTTACACAAACACGAGTTGTAAGCCAACAAGATCCCTCTGAACTAGAGAAAAACGCCTCCTTAAATGTTGTCCAATGCTGTGTGTGTACTGTGAAGAGAAAGCGTGCTCCACCATCAGAACGTAACAAGGATTTCATGGTAGCCTTTGCAGAGCCATTAATCCTTGGGAACAGAAATACACAGAAGATTAAATTTCTTTCCTCTTCTTTGTTAAACTTGATGTGTGGCTATTTGTACTTTCGTCTCTGCCATCTGGCTGAGAGGTCAGACAATAAATGAGAATTGTACAAACACTAGAGGGCATCAACTAATTCATCTGGGCCTTACTCATGAGTGAGGATAAATATTTTAGATTTAGGGCTCACCTACATACACAATTCATTCATGACAAGCTGGGGTGTGACTCTACCTGCACTAGCCTGCCGCAGCTTGTCTGTGCAGACCTTGCTGATGTGCATTCACACCGTAGATTCATACCCCAGCTTGCTGCGGACTAAATGTTTATTCCAGACAAGCCCTTCGCTAGTATTTGTGAAGTATCAGAGGGGTAGCTGTGTTAGTCTGGATCTGTAAAAAGTGACAAAGAGTCCTGTGGCACCTTATAGACTAACAGACGTACTGGAGCACAAGCTTTCATGGGTGAACACCCACTTCGTCAGACATGGGTAAGTTTTAGTGAGACAAAGCGCTGGTTAGAACCAGGGCACACAGAGAGGTACTGCTGGCAGTAGCACTGAAGAGGCTCCCCATCATGGACCACTGTGCTCACCCTGTACATACACACCATAAAAAGATGACCCCTTGTGCCAACGTTCACTGTTTAAGTAGGGATGCGCCTGCAGCACCTTCTGGTCCCAGTCCTGAGCCCCTCACAAGTAATTACTGCAAGTCACACACCAATGGTGTCCAGTGAGTTTTACGAGACCACTAAACTATTTTCATTTCGAACCCAGGGCATCTCAAGGGAAAAGAAAAACAAAAGCCTACTGAATTATGACTGGGCTGCCAAACCCCTGTGGCATCTGCCATCTTTACACAGCTGTCTTCTACCTACCCTCCACAGTTGCCTCCGTTTGTACCATAATGCATGCGGGGCTCGCTGGATGCAAGCTTGATTAGCTCATTCCATTCCTTTTGCCATTCCTCTTCTGTGTAAACAAGGCCAGACTAAACAAAAAACAAAAACCCCACACAGAATAAGAGTTTACCAACTTGCCGAAGCAAGTTGCTTTAATTTGCCCCAGCATCCATTTCTCTACAGAATTTTGCAAAGGCTGCCAATATATTTCATGCAAAGAGAGTGTACAGTGATATAATCTGGAGGTATACCAAGTAACCAGAACACATAATATGGTTAGAATCAGAATCTACAGTTCATGTGAAAGATAATACATTTCTGATGCACTGGAAATATGAAGAAATATTTAAAGCCAGAGAATTGGAATAAAACTTAAATATCCCAATATTACACCGAAGGCATCTTGATTCTAAGCATTAAGGATTACATAACCTATTGATGAGAGAAGGTATCAGGAAATTATAACTGGATTAGCAGACATGCAGGTTTTGCTTTAGAAAGCAATTTACCTTCCCTTCCTACTGAACAAGAAAGCTAGCAAAGTGTCCAGAAAGGTTCCACACGTAAGGGCAGATTTTCAGATATTATTGATTCTTTGAGGTGTTACAGTCAAATTGAGTTTACATTTTCAGTCCCACTTTCATTTTAGTCTGCACACACTACTTTAGTGCTTTCATTTATTCATTTCATTTCAGTTATGAGCACAGACTGGTCTCACATGATGTACAGCATGATTCTGAAATATACTCTTCCAAAAGAGATTGGTGCCCTATTGGGCTGAGCGCTGCAAAAAACACATGAAAGCACAATCCTTGCCCTGAAAAGCTGACAATCTAAAAAGATTATTGGCGAATGGCATTACAGAGGTGCCACCTTTACTACGTTTTCATTAGCTGTAGTTTTCAGAATTATATCATTCAGTAAGAGTTATATTTTGGGAATAAGGAATCTTCAACCTGCCATCTTGGCTGAAGCTGGTATGTTGCTATGTTAACATCCAACATGCCCACAAAGAGGGACAATTTAAGGTAAAAAGTAACAGAAACCATCACATCGCCAAACAAAAAACAAAGAAAGAAGTCAGACTGATTTTGAAGTTAGACTACACAAGACATTATGCCAAACTTACTAAATCAGATTTCAGAAATCCCATTTCCCAGGACTGGAATGGGGGACTGCATGGGAGCATAGTGTATTCACACCTCTCTGCAATCCTGTGCTCCAGAATCTGAGCTTTGGTTTTAGAAAATTAAACCACTAGTCTTATGAAATAATTTAAAATGTGAACCAAGAGTAACCAATGCTGCGCTGTCTGCCCCTGCCGGTCTCAGGGAGGGGATCACTCAGAAGTATAAAGATGATATAATTTAATCATCAACATTGTTGAGTATTTCACAGCTGATCTAAGCATGTAAAGAGGGGGAAGAGGATTACATTGTGCACATTGGCACAGTTCACTGTGCATCTACAATGTACATCTCATTACAGTAAGCTTATTTTGGGGAGGAGGGGGGAGCTTGCACCATTAAACTTTTTTAATCCAAACCCCAATTTACAAGTCAACAGTCAACTGCACCTTTAATATTTCAAACTGGACGTTACACTTCCACTGAAATGAAGTCACTCCACTCAGAGATACCAACGCTATTTTAGTATCTTACTCTACACCCAAAGAATGTTTGTGCTTCTTGGATAACATGCTTCCCCAATTCTACTAGAGCTTTTACTCATGAACATAAGAACTGGTGGCAGTCATCACCTGAACTCTGGAATGTCAGTCAGTCACCAGGTGAACAAATCAGACAGATCTTCCAAACAAAGGGACTAGCATGAACCTGTCTTGCACAATACTAGAGGTCCAGTGGGGCAGGAAGACAGATAGCTCAGTGGTTTGAGCACCGGCCTGCTAAACCCAGGGTTGTGAGTTCAATCCTTGAGGGGGCCATTTAGGGATCTGGGACAAAATCTGTCTGGGGATTGGTCCTGTTTTGAGCAGGGGGTTGGACTAGATACCTTCTGAGGTCCCTTCCAACCCTGATATTCTATGATTAAAGCACACAGGATAATGGTGCTTTATTGGCAGTCTACAGCACTCAGATGCCACAGACTGATGAGGTGCTGAAACCTATGCTTTTAACATTAAATGATGAAAGGTCAATTTGGTTTTTCAAATATTCAGTTTTAACAAGGATGGCTCTCTTTCTAAAGCAGAAAATATTAATCTTAAAGTCTTATTTATTAATTACCTTTAAAAAAAAATCAAACAGCTCTAAGGAAAACTTAATGTGTTCTTTAGTACCTAAACGCAATGGTATTCTATCTAGCTACTCAAGGACATCTGGTAACTTTCCACCCTGACAAACACACGTCCTTGCTTTCTTGGGCTAGTGTCACAACTGTAATGGTCTTTTAATGTGGTGAGTGTGTGAATTTCCTTTTTTGGTGGTAAAGTCCACAGAGCGCTCAGACAGAAGTGTCTTCTGATCTTATCACAAGAGAAGCCTACACAGAGTATGATGCATTTCTTTTCTCTGAAAGAACTGTTTTGCTGGTAGTGACAGGATGTGATCCCTAATGTAGGCACAGTAGGAATGGCTGCAGCAAATTGAAATGTAACAATACGGGAAAGTATAAGCTTTCAGTAACATTGTATTATCCTAGTTACACTGGATCTCACTTGGGAATCTTACTTCAGGAATAACAACGTACACCAATACTGCTAACACAGCTAAGTCCACAGAACATCGTTACCATACGAAAAGAATTTCTTTAAAAGTTTCACAACTGTACTGAAAATGGATGGCTACTTTCCTTTGGAGTGAGCCAATTCACTGTACGTTACTGATTTGCCAAAAATTCACATTAAATGTTTAAAAAGCAAAGCTTTCACCCAAAGGGGAAGCAGCTCCCAGAACCATACAAAATTCTACCTGGACACGCTTCCTCGAGTCATAACTAAGAACTCAGTCTTAATTCCTTACCTCTTTGTTCTGCTGTGTTTGTTGCCATCGCCACCGTCGCTTGAGAGCTTCCCTTTCCACACCTTTATCCATTAAGGTATAAAGTGATTTGCGAAGCATGAGATCTCTATCGTGGAAACCCCACATACCTACATGGGGAGGAGGGAGGGGGGGAAAAAAAAAAGTATTAATAGCCACTGGCCTTTCTCCAGCCTCTGCCTTCTGAAGATTTGTCACACTAAAGCATTGCAACAGCCCTGTGAAGTAGGGAAGTGCAGTGGAACCTCAGAGTTACAAACACCTTGGGGGACTGGAGGTTGTTCGTAACTCTGAACAAAACGTGATGGTTGTTCTTTCAAAAGTGCACAGCTGAACATTGACTTCATACAGCTTTGAAACTTTACTATGCAGAAAAAAATGCTGCTTTTAATTATCTTAATTTAAATGAAACAAGCAGAGAAAATTTCCTTACCTTGTCAAAAAAATTAATTTTCTGTTTTAGTGGTTTATGTTTAACACAGTACTGTACTGTATTTGCTTTTTTTGGGGTCTCTGCTGCTGCCTGATTGCGTATTTCTGGTTCCAATGGAGGTGTGTGGTTGACCACTCAGTTCATAACTCTGAGGTTCTACTGTATCCCCATTTTACAGATGGGGAAACCAAGGCAGGTAGATAAAGTGACTTGCCTAAGGACATCTCAAGAGTCAGTGACAAAGTTAGGAATCGAACCCAGGAATCCTGACCCCAAGCCCCTAGATTATCCACAAGACAACAGCTGTTCGGCATCTTTCTGTAGCACAGAAATATGGGAATTCGAGTTAAAGTTGCCACTTCTAATTTAAAATACCAAAAAAACTCAATGATAGTAAAGTATTGTGTCCATAAATTACTTGAAATCAATCAAGGGGCCACGATAACATCTATTTACATGAGGCAGGCTGGCTTCACTAATTATGAATGGCACCAGTCCCATGTAGGAAATACTCCACTTCTGTTGACTTAACTGCAGAAACCTCAGAATATTAGAGCAACACTCAGAAGATTAGATCACTGGGGATTAAAACTTGGGCTTCTAAAATGGTCCCAGCCCAGGACGCAGCATCCCTACACTACAAGTGTGTGGGGAAGGAATGGGTGGTTCTGCTAATTTAAATTCCCTTTGCAGATACATTCAGCTTTGCCAGAGGGAAGGGTAGAGACCAGTATTCTCAAGCTTCTGGTATCTGAGGTGCTTATCTGGCCCCTCATCACAGCAGAATCTGAGCACCTCACAATCTTCAACGTCTTTAACCTCACAGCATTCTTGCTATTAGCTTGCAGATGGAGAACCGAGGCATTGCGAGACTACATGAGCTGCCCAGGGCCACACAGGAAGTCTGGGGCAGAAAAGGAATTGAACCTGGATCTCCGAAGGCCCAGGCTAGGTCCCTAGACCACTAGACTATCCTTTTCTCTCTGCATAAAATGGATTAAAACCAGAGGATAAGCTACCCTAAAGCAGAAGAGGATCCTGTTTATACAACTCCCCAGCACTGAAGTTCCTTTGGTCCACTGCAACCAATGCCTTGGGATGCAAGACTTTTACTGTTCTTTATTATCCATGCTTTCTCCATTATTATTATTAGCCTGTTCCACCCCAATCTGAAAGCCCATAATTTCAAAAGCTGTCCACCACTATTAAATTGCAGCTAATTTGACCCTATGGAGATATCATCTATTCTCAGGGAGTTACGGAAGTCATAGTGATTAACCCTAGTCCACAGAGGCCTTCAGCAGCTCACTTTTGCAAATCTTGGTGGCAGACATGGTTCATGCCACACATATCAAGTCCATATAATCTTATCCTGAGATCTGAAGTCTCACCGCAAAGGTGATAAAATATTTAACACTTTGATTTTTATGCAAGATTGACTATAAACCTCAAGCTACATTATTTCAACATAACATTACTGGTTTCTAAACCGGGGTGGGCAAACTTTTTGGCCCAAGGGCCAGATCTGGGTATGGAAATTGTATGGTAGGCCATGAATGCTCATGAAATTGGGGTGCAGGAGGGGGTGAGAGCTCTGGGGTGGGGCCAGAAATGAGGAGTTCAGGGTGTGGGAGGGGGTTCCAGGCTGGGGCAGGGGATTCAGGTGTGTGTAGGGGGGAGGTGAGGGACCCGGTTGGGGGTGTGGGCTCTGGGGTGGTGCTGGGGATGGGGAGCTTGGAGTGCAGGAGGGTGCTCCAGACTGGGACCTAGGGGTTCGGAGGGGGACCAGGGCTGGGGCAAGGGGTTGGGGTGCAGGAGGGGATCAGGGGTGCAGGCTCCGGGTGATGCTTACCTCAAGCAGCTCCCAGAAGAAGCGGCATGTCCCCCCCTCCGACTCCTATGCAGAGGCATGGCCAGGAAGCTCTCTTCACTGCCCTGTGCAAAGGTGTTGCCCCTGCAGCTCCCTTTTGCCGGGGTTCCTGGCCAATGGGAGCTGCTGGGGAGGCACTTGGGGCAGGGGCAGCATGTGGAACCCCTTGGCTGCTCCTACACATAGGAGCCAGAAGGAGAACATGCTGCTGCTTCTGGGAGCTGCGCGGAGCGGGGCAAGCCCTCAACTCCGTTCCCCATCTGGAGCTTGAGGGCCAGATTAAAAATGTCTGGAGGGCCAGATGCAGTACCCGGGCCATGGTCTGCCCACCTCTGTTCTAAACAGTGCTAAGGATATTCATTTACTACCAAAAAACCACTTTCATAGTGGGAGAACATATTTACCCTTCAAACATTTTGTTCCAAAATCTATGTCTAAAAACAGAGACACTGTGGTGGGGTGGGGAGAACCAGGAGTTTTAATATAATGGGACTAGGCCAAAGTGGGGAAATGCTCCAGGCTTCACTTTAAAAACAAAAACACAACAACAAAACCAGAACTAATCCTTCTCAAGTAGGGATGTTGGCACTATAGGAACTTTTTATTCCCTTCTGCTCTTAGTTCAGTCTTTCTTGGAAACACCAGTTCAGAGAATCATCCATGGCTTCCCCACAGCTGCATATCTACCTCATTACTCTGACAATATAAAATCCTTCAACCTAAAAAAACCCTCAAGCCGATTAAAAATGAAAGGCTTAGACTGCATCATCCTGCAAGGACTAATGCTGTTGAGGAAAGAACAAATCTCTTCTAGGGGTGGGTTCAAGAAAAGGCAGATAGGTGCAGAAACCAGAATTCACTGCCCCATCCTAGGTTATTCTGGACTATGTAGGTTTTCAGGAAGGGAACACCACACACCTACACAGGGCCTTTCAAACCTTAGTCATGTCACCCTCCCGTGAAGCAGGTGGGAAAATGGAGGCACAGAGAGCTGAAGGGATGTGCCCAAAACTACAAATCTGGGATTGGAAGTCAAATTCCTGACTCCTACTCCTGTTCTTAGATCATTTCCCTCTCTGAAATGTGGCAAGTTCTATTTCTCTCCTTTCATGACCCCCCCTTTATTTCCTTTATAACATGCTATGCTATTAAGGGAGGAGATAAAAATCAAGTGAGCGGTTGGAAGTTGTGCCTGCAAAACTTCTCTGCATCTGTTGATACCCAAGTGTCAAAAACTGATCAGTCAGGACTGTTATTCACTTCACCATGAATTGTTTTGAGGTCTTACCCAGGGAGGCAGCATGAAGCAGGCAGTTCCCGTCGCCGGTCGTCGCCAAAGGAAGTAGCCTTTGACAGCTGGGATCAACGTTAGCCCACCAGTTCAGGCGACCTGTGGAAATATTTCAGAGACCCCCCCCCACTGTAAGCTCATACTCAACACAGGAAGAACAATCGTTGTCATTGCCTGTTCAAAGGCGAAAGGTGGAACGGATTGTAGCTTGGCCTGTCGCAGAGCACCCGACAAACAGGAATAAGCAGTTATGTATCCACTTTCCAGTGGGGAAGAGAGAGCGGAACAAACATATTTCATTGCATTTTCTGACCTAGATGACCCTTCCCCGTCCCCCATCTGTTTTTCAGCAGAGAACAAATCTATTAGAAGAAAAAAATAAGGAAGGAGCTCAAAGTAACAAGTAAACAGCAGAGAAACCCTCTTACAGAAATAGCTGAACAAATAAGGCAAAGAGCCATTATGGCTCAGCTGATCCCAAATCATGCCTCTGAGCCAGAAGGATGTGGGACTCAAGTTATACCTAAATAGATCGAGGTGGCCTATACTGCTGGCTGTGTCGGCTTTTGAATGAGACATTAGTATTCTCTCTGGCTGGGTCTGATGAGGGCCCTTGTGGATGTTAAAAATCCCTATAACACTTTAAACAAAAATAGTAATTGGTGTCTCCAGTATGAGAGACAAACTTCCCTGGCCACTCTGGAAAGCCAAGCCCTACCATGTGTAAGCATATAAAAGATGTAAAAGGGAGGGATAAGAGTTGCCGTAAGCGACAAGTACATTAGGCGACACTGACGAGGGACAATAGGGGAAGTACGGCGATGGTGTGTTTTAACATCTTTTCCAGAAGGTGATTGGACAACCAACTACAGTCTAAACTAACACGCACACCAAACAAATCCATTCTGCACGACACTCAAACATTTAGTGCCTTTCATCAGACGTCAGATTCTTTACAAGCTTTAATACAGTACATGAAACTACACAACACCCAGGTGAGCTAGATTACCACACTGACCCCATTTTACATCTGAGGACACAGGAAGAGAGGGTGAAGTGACTTACTCGAGGTAACATGAACTAAGGGGCAGAACTGGAAACAGACTCCAGGAGGCCTGGCTCCCAATCCTGAGCTTTTTAGCCTTGAACAATTTTTCTGCTGATGTTCAACTGCAAAATGCTATTTTTAGTTTCTCCTGGTGGGTTCATCATTCATATCTTAAGCATGCAGGAGTATACTGCACAATGTTCTTTTTCTCTATTTGCCAGTTCAGGAACAGTACTTGGGAAAATTCACTGATCTCACCAACTAAGCAGCTTTGACAGTCTTTCCCCACATAGTTTTAGCAGCCAATATGTGAACTGTCAGATTAGTGCTTTAGACAGTTTAAAGACTGGGAATCCAAGCTCTCAGGTAGTATAAAGCATTTGAGATCACTGCAAATCAAGATATGGCCTCTCGGATCATCTGAAAAGCAAACTGACTTTGAAAAATTAAATATTAAGAATTGCAGTCATGTGTAGTGTAACTGGAAGAAGCTGAACATGTTTATACAAAGAAAACAAAGTTAGTTTACAGTAGTATCCAGCAGAGAAATCTACAGAAGTGTTCCAAGCCATCTTTAAGCAGGATTTGGCTCGCCCTGTATTTTAAACCATGTCCTCTAACCAACGTGTTCCCTGGCTCCCAATGACCACTGTTAACTTCTCCACAATAGACCAACTGAATGTCAGTCAGCAGGCAATAGGCTGGTGTGCCTCTATTCATACTCCAAATATGTTGAATCAGCATGTGAGCCCATTTTTAGAAAAACTAGGTCTCTTCTCAGCATTACAATTTAGCTTTCTAGTCCACAGAGTCAGTGAAGAGTCTCTGCTAATTATTAGCTACAGACAGCACTTAAAACTTAGGAACACACATTTCTTGTGATTTTTCTTTCCAGTCTGACCATCAACAGATGCAGAAGAACTAAATTAAGGAAGTTTTAACAACACAAAGGGATAAACAGAGAAAGCACAAAATGGAGCACTAACTGCAATCTGATGCCAATAATTCCTTTTCCTGGGACTAGAAAAGGAATCCACTCTAGATGAAAACTGTTTAGTACACAACCTCTCAAGACAATAGCTCCACTCAGAAAAGCAGGCTATTTTCAGTCAATATAGCTTCTGGCACTGCAAAGTCACAACCCTTCGCCAAGTGGAATGGTGCCAGAAGAGTAAATTGAGAAACGAAACAGCTTCTGACAAAAGCTAAACAAAATTTAACACTGCTGTAGTTACTCTTAAGCCTTTTGTCCACTTCACATGTTTTCCTGGGAATCTGTTCTCCTTTCAGCTACTAAACTTTTAATGTGTACAAGGAAGTTAACTTTCCTGGCTTTCAACTGTAATGCTGGTTAGTGTCTGAAGAGATTGTGCCGTCTCAGGCCTGGGCTATATATAAAATTTAGATCAATATAGCTATGCTGCTCAGCGGTGTGAAAATCCTCACATTCCTGAGAGCCTAACCTATGCAGACCTAACCTCTACCGTAGACATAGGTAAGTTGATGGAAGAGTGCTTCCATCAACCTAGCTACTGCCGCTCGTGGAGGTGGATAACCTGCAGTGACAGTAAAACCCCTTCTGTTGCTTTAGGAAGTGTCTACACTACAGCATTACAGTGGCACAGCTTCAGCACCATAGCAATGCAATACCAGTTTAAAGTCAGAAGACACACTTTAGAGACGCATTTTCTATTTGCAGCCTGTAATCAGGATGTCCTACATACACTCAAAGGGACATACGAGTAGTTATGCAAAAGCGGGTACCTCAACTCCATTCCCTTAAAACATTTCCAAACCCCATTTCTGAATGTTTTGCTTTTTCCAAGGTGATGGAAAGACCAAGATACTTGCTAAAAAAGTCTTGAAAACAAGATGCCCAGACACAGTTAGAGAAGTCTATCTTAAGAAGCTGTGTGCCCAGCGCTAGCCCAAAAGCAGGCCAGTTCTCTCTGCAACCTTAGCCTCAGATATACAGTTACACTGCAAGTGGCTTTGGTTAGCAAGTCAAGTAAATATGAGCACTGAGAAGTACAGCTAACAGTTTATTTTATACTTCCAGTGAAAATCCCAGTTTGCTCTTCTTTTCCAGCCTCAGAGCTATTACGCTGCCTTACCATGGCTTAGAGATGGATTTCAGGTAATAGGTAGTTGAACGCTGTGGCAGACTTAAGTGTAGGGAGAGAGTAACCACAGGAACCTAAAAGGTGCCATCACTCAAACCACCTGTCACCCGAATTGCAGTAGCTAGTGGCTTGAGAGACTAGCAGGAGATGCACATTTCAAAGGGTTCGAAGTTTGTGTCAAATGCCAACACCCAAAGTCTTAATCTGATTTTAAATACCTAACTGTCCATCCATTTTTTTTAAATGTTATATTAAAAAACCTCTGTAGTCACTCTTAAGCCTTTTGTGCACTTCACATGTTTTCCTGGGAATTTGTTCTCATTTCAGCTGCTAAACTTTTAACATGCACAAGGAAGTTAACTTTCCTGGCTTTTAACTCTAACTCTGGTTAGTCTGATTAGGTTGTGCAGTCTGGTTGAAACTACAGTAAAGAACAGAATTATCACAGATGAATAGCAGCAAAGAATCCTGTGGCACCTTATAGACTAACAGACGTTTTGGAGCATGAGCTTTCGTGGGTGAATACCCACTTCCTCAGATGCATGTAATGGAAATATCCAGGGGCAGGTATATATATGTGTGCTAGCAAGCAAGCTAGAGATAACGAGGTCAGTTCAATCAGGGAGGATGGGGCCCTGTTCTAGCAGTTGAGGTGTGAAAACCAAGAGAGGAGAAACTGGTTCTGTAATTGGCAAGCCATTCACAGTCTTTGTTCAATCCTGAGCTGATGGTGTCAAATTTGCAGATGAACTGAAGCTCAGCAGTTTCTCTTTGAAGTCTGGTCCTGAAGTTTTTTTGCTGCAGGATGGCCACCTTAAGGTCTGCTATAGTGTGGCCAGGGAGGTTGAAGTGCTCTCCTACAGGTTTTTGTATATTGCCATTCCTAATGTCTGATTTGTGTCCATTTATCCTTTTCCGTAGAGACTGTCCAGTTTGGCCGATGTACATAGCAGAGGGGCATTGCTGGCATATGATGGCGTATATTACATTGGTGGATGTGCAGGTGAATGAACCAGTGATGGTGTGGCTGACCTGGTTAGGTCCTGTGATGGTGTCGCTGATGTAGATATGTGGGCAGAGTTGGCATCGAGGTTTGTTGCATGGATTGGTTCCTGAGCAAGAGTTATTATGGTGTGGTGTGCAGTTACTGGTGAGAATATGTTTCAGGTTGGCAGGTTGTCTGTGGGCAAGGATTGGCCTGCCACCCAAGGCCTGTGAAAGTGACGATCCATTGTGACGATCCATTGTCTACAGCCAAGCACTGAGGTACAACCGCATCTGCTCTAACCCCTCAGACAGAGGCCAACACCTACAAAATCTCCACCAAGCATTCTCAAAACTACAATACCCGCACGAGGAAATAAGGAAACAGATCAACAGAGCCAGACGTATACCCAGAAGCCTCCTACTGCAAGACAAACCCAAGAGAGAAACCAACAGGACTCCACTGGCCATCACATACAGCCCCCAGCTAAAACCCCTCCAACGCATCATCAAGGATCTACAACCCATCCTGGACAATGATCCCACACTTTCACAGGCCTTGGGTGGCAGGCCAATCCTTGCCCACAGACAACCTGCCAACCTGAAACATATTCTCACCAGTAACTGCACACCACACCATAACAACTCTAGCTCAGGAACCAATCCATGCAACAACCTCGATGCCAACTCTGCCCACATATCTACACCAGCGACACCATCACAGGACCTAACCAGATCAGCCACACCATCACTGGTTCATTCACCTGCACATCCACCAATGTAATATACGCCATCATATGCCAGCAATGCCCTCTGCTATGTACATCGGCCAAACTGGACAGTCTCTACGGAAAAGGATAAATGGACACAAATCAGACATTAGGAATGGCAATATACAAAAACCTGTAGGAGAGCACTTCAACCTCCCTGGCCACACTATAGCAGACCTTAAGGTGGCCATCCTGCAGCAAAAAAACTTCAGGACCAGACTTCAAAGAGAAACTGCTGAGCTTCAGTTCATCTGCAAATTTGACACCATCAGCTCAGGATTGAACAAAGACTGTGAATGGCTTGCCAATTACAGAACCAGTTTCTCCTCTCTTGGTTTTCACACCTCAACTGCTAGAACAGGGCCCCATCCTCCCTGATTGAACTGACCTCGTTATCTCTAGCTTGCTTGCTAGCACACATATATATACCTGCCCCTGGATATTTCCATTACATGCATCTGAGGAAGTGGGTATTCACCCACGAAAGCTCATGCTCCAAAACGTCTGTTAGTCTATAAGGTGCCACAGGATTCTTTGCTGCTTTTACAGATCCAGACTAACACGGCTACCCTCTGATACTTGACACAGATGAATAGTATTTGTTGGGGTAGAGTCAACATGGCTTTTCTGAAGGGAAATCATGCCTCAAAAATCTATTAGAATTCTTTAAGAGTGTCAACAAGCATGTTGATTAGAGTGACAGTGGATATAGTGTACTTGGACTTTCAGAAAGCCTTCAACAAGCTCCCTCACCAAAGGCTCTTAGGCAAAGTAAGCAGTCATGGGATAAAAGGGAAGGTCCTCTCATGGATCAGTAACTGGTTAAAAGACTGGAAACAAAGGGTAGGAATAAATGATCAGTTTTCACAGTGAAGAGGGGTAAACAGCAGGCTCTTCCAAGGCTCTGTACTGGGTCAGTGCTATTCAATGTATTCACAAATGATCTGAAAAAGGGGATATAACGTGAAGTGGTAAAGTCTGCAGATGATGCAAAATAACTCAAAAAAGAGTTAAATCCAAAGCTGACTGCGAGGAGTTACAAAAGGATCTTACAAAACTGGGTGACTAGGCAATAAAATGGCAGATGAAATTCAGTGTTGATAAATGCAACTCTACATATACAAAACGAGTTTTAACAGCTAATTTTGACCCCAAGAAAGATCTTTGAGTCATTGTGAAGAGTTCTCCGAAACATCCGCTCAATGTGCAGCAACGATCAAGAACGCTAACAGAATGTTAGCAAGGGATAGATAAGACAGAAAATAATGCCACTAAATTCCATTGTATGCCCACACCCTGAATACTGCATGACGTTCTGGTTGCCACAAAAGGAAGTATTTCTTCACACAAAGCACAGTCAAACTGTGGAACTCATTGTCAGGAGATGTTGTGAAGGCCAAAAGTATAACTTGGTTCAGAAAAGAATGAGAAGTTCATTGAGGACAGGGCCATCAATGGCTATTAGCCAAGATGGTCAGGGACACAACCTCATGCTCTGGGTATCCCTAAACTTCTGACAGCCACAAGCTAGGATGGGACAACAGGGGACCATCAATGATTGTCCTCTTCTGTTCATTCCCTCTGAAGCATCTGGCACTGGTGACTGTCAGAAGACAGGATTGTGGGTTAGATGGACCATTAGTTTGACCCATTACGGCCATTTCTTACTTTCTTAGTATTTGTATTAAGGTAGCACTTACAGGCTCCAACTTAGATCAGGGTCCTCTTGTACTAAGTGTGGTACAGACACATTGTAAGGGTCTCCTCATCCCAAATCTAAATAGACCAGGTAAAGCAGGGGTGGGCAAACTACGGCTCAGGGGCCACATCCAGCCCTCCAGACGTTTTAATCCAGCCCTCGAGCTCCTAGTGGGGGCCGGGCGTTCCAGCCAGGGAGCCGAGTTGGGAGCTTGCCCTGTGCTGTGCGGTTCCTGGAAGCAGCAGCATGCCCTTCTCCAGCTTCTATGTGTAGAGGCAGCCAGGGAGCGCCACACGCTGCCCTCGCCCCAAGCGCTGCCAATGGGAGCTGCAAGGGTGGCGCCTGTGGACGAGGCAGTGTACAGAGCTGCCTGGCCATGCCTCCGCATAGGAGCTAGAGGGGGGACATGCTGCTGCTCCTGGGAGCTCCTTGAGGTAAGCTCCGCCTGGAGCCTGCACCCTGTCCTCTCCTGCACCCTAACCCCCTGCCCCAGCCCTGATCCCTCTCCTGCCCTCCAAACCCTTCCATCTTAGCCCAGAGCACACTCCTGCACCCCCAACCCCTCATTCCCAGCACCCTCACCACCACCTCAAACCCCAACCCTGTGCCCCAGCCCTGATCCCCCTCCCACCCTCCAAACCCCTTGGTCCCAGCCCCCCGAGAGCCTGCAGGCGGAGCCCTCATCCCAACCCCCAATTTCAAGAGCATTCATTGTCCATCTTACAATTTCCATATCCAGATGTGACCTTCGAGCCAAAAAGTTTGCCCGAGATAAATAAAGGACAGGGCGAAAAGACAGACATTGCCATTCCCAATTTACAGACGAGGATCTGAGCAACAGAGAGATCAAGGGAGCTGCTCATGGTCCAGAGAATCTGTAGCGGAGCCAGGGACTGAATGCAGCACTCGAGTCCCACTTCCTTAGCCACAACACCATCCTTCCTTGGTAACAAGAGAGCACAGCAACTACCACGAGCTACTTGTCCTCTTGCGTCTCAGACTGACGTGACTGATTTAACATCAACGCCCACCACCATATTGCTCATTTACTGTTGAGCACATTTTTCCCTCTACTGAATCACTGAGCATTGGGTGTGTTGGGTGGAATCAAAATTTAAAGTAGGTTAAGAGAGCAAAGAAATGAATAAAGAACAGCTTGGAAAGTGCAATTAAGAGAACTGGTGTCTGTACTGAGGCAAGTTCTTTTAAATATTAATCATAGCTTCTGCTTTTTCATAGTTCTTGATTATATATTAAATAGTAGTTAACTCACCCACTATTCTCCTCATCACAGCTAGGAAAGCCCACACAAAACGGATTTGACAGTCTGAACATTTTTATCTTTGAAATTTGACAGCTATGATGAGAGCCTATTCCAATGTACTGATGCATTTACAGCTAGCACTCTCCTTGAACACAAGGCTTTTTCAACCTTCCAGAAAGTTACGTGAATTTAGGGCTCATATAAGGTGCTAAGCGACAGCCCCAGAGACGCAAAGTCCTGTATCTACAGAAAAAGTAGAGTAGAGGCAATGGTGTAGTACAAACTTCACCTGCAACTTGATCAATGTGGCTTAACCCTCGAGGAACCTTTGAGGGGTTAATTCCATGCCAGGGCCCATTCAATCATTGGCCTCTCCACTGAGAATACCAACAGAGGGTCCAATTAGCACAAAAGGCGGTCGGGGATAGAGGGGTGGGGTTTGCAGTGTGGGCACCTGACCAGCACGAACTGGAGAGGCTATATATTTTATTACAAATTCCTTGCATGATCCAATTCCCAGAGAGCCATTAGAGACCCTTTTGAAACAGTACTGAACTAGCAATGAATCGGACTTAACTATGAACCTACCGCTAGTCTAGCCAACAACATACTAGCCAGAATATTTGCAGCACCTCTGAAAGCTGAAAATGCATGATATGTAGTGCTTTGGAGGATGGCTTGGAGAAGCGTGTATGCATTTGTTTGTATACTAAACCTAGGCAAAAGGTAACACCCTGATAGAAAGAGACCTTTATTAAGGCCAGTGGAAGTCCTGTACTGATTTCTTTTATCACCCGTTAACAAACGGGAGGTTACTATTCTGAGCATAAGGCATCTGTTTGCCATTCACTCGCTACTCTTCATCAGTAGGGTAAATTGCATTCAATGACAGGACATGCTTAGTCCTAACCTCATCACACAGCAATTTCTAAGAGTCTGCCTACAGATGGCAATTCACAGATGTATTACCATAACTTATAAATAGAAGAAAGCAGAAGTTTTCTTGCCAATATGCGGTGGGGCTTTTTCAAAAAGCTACTCAGCATTGCTCAACTGATCTCTAGGGAGGACTGACGGTCATATGATTAAGGCACAAGTCTAGAAGAGAAGATCTGGAGCCTATTCTCAGCTTTTCCACAGTTTTCTATGCAACCTTGAGCAAGTAACTTCACCTCTAGCTGTAAAGGAAGGAAAATACTTACAAGGTGTGTAGTAAGACTCAGTCCATTAGCGTTTATGAAGTGCTTTAGGATGCTTAGAAAGAGGAATATTAAAAGGTCTGATTCTCAGGCCTGGTCTACACTAGGAAATTAGGTCGGTATAACTACATCGCTCAGGGGTGTGAAAATCCACACGCTCTGAACAACACAGTTAAACCAACCTAACTCCCCTAGTGTAAACAGTGCTAAGTCAATGAGTGAGTTCTCCTGTTGACCTAGCTGCTGCCTCTGAGGGAGATAGATTACCTGCACCAGAGGTTGCCAAATTGTGGGGTGCAGCCCTGTAGGGGGGCATGGAGGAAAATACAGGGGGACACAGTGAGCCCAGGCCAGTCCCCATGGGGTCAGGGACGGAGCACCACCCAGTCCCTCCCCCAGCCTCAATTCCCATCCCGGCGCCTGTCCCTGTCCCCAGCCTTGGAGCAGTTCTGCCCTTAACCGGGGGCCAAACTGCCAGGTCCCACCACAGCCTAGCAACGGCTCCATTCCCAGCCCCAGATCTTCCCCCAGCTACGATCCCCTTATGTCCACACCCCGTCCCCTCCCCTCTCGCAGCAATGGTGCTGCTCCTGGCCCTAGCGGAGTGGGAAGGCGAGGAAGGGTCAGTGGGGCCATGACCCTCAAAAGTTTGGGACCACTGACCTACCCACCGGGAGAACCCCTGCCATTAGCACTGGTAGCGTCTTCGCTGCAGCACTACAGCCCAGCATTGTTTTATGTCTAGACAAGCCCTCAGTTACAAGAAGGCCTGTTTTCACCACTCTGGCAGTGTAAAGAGGCTTTAAAGTGGTTGTCAGTTACACTGCCCTTCTACACAACCAGCAGCACAAAGGGTCCTTTATGTAATTGAGAATTACACCTTACGCTTGTGTCATCCACTAAAGATACTGCACACTAAACTCATAATGACGGAATTAATTTAAAATCTGAGAATGAAACTCAAATGTTCTGAATTAAGTTTGGAACATTAAAAATTCTGTTTCATACACAGGATATTTCTATATTAAAACCAACTGCCTACAGTATTTAAGTTAAATAAATACAGAATGTCATTGCATTTCATCTTCAAAGCACTTTCTAGACATCTATTAATTCAGTCTATCACCTCTATCACCCCTCCAGTCTGGTAGGAATTACCCTATTACGGTCAAGAGTCTGCTCTAGCTCTATTGAAGTCAATGGGAATCTTTCCACTGCCTATACCCATAGTAATTCAGGAAAGAATCCAGGAGTTCTCACTCCCAGGCCATTGGTCTAACCACTAGATATGTCATGGGCTCTAGAGCATATAAGTTCTGTAAAATCATTTGAATAAAATATATTTGAGTCACCCAGTTACATTTTGAAACAAAATTCTTCTCAATCATGTGTGTGTCACACATATACATTTTTTTAATCTGGAATCTAATATCCATCTAGATATGACCCCAGGCGAGGATCCATGAAATTTATTCTCATTAGAAAGAACGGCTTCACTACTGCTGAATGGCAAAGCGACAAGTAACAATATCACCCGTATCAAGTGTCAATTTCCAAAACCTCAGAATATTTATTACAGAGACACTCAAGCAGATTTGGTCTAAAATTTGACCTACCTTAAACTTTATGTTACCTACTGAGGAAAAAGTCTTTTTTAGAAATGTGTATTGGTGGTGCAGGCAAAAAAAAAAAAAAGGATGAGGTAGAGTGCAGAGAGATTTTTTTTTTTTTTTTAAATTCAGAGCAAGTGGGTGTTAGTCTTCTAAATTCTAATCTGATTCTATCTCCAAATCTTCTGCTCAGACCAGGACTCCTTTTAAAAAGAGGATGATTTTGAAGAAATTTCAAGTTTAGTAACTTGATTCACCCAGATTGTAATAAGTTTCTAAGACACCAAAATTCACTAGTCCCCTCTCCTACTTCATTCAGGGTTTCCCCACACCCCCCCAACTCCAATGCTTTTATTAAAGCAGTATAGTATCTGAATTAAGCATCCACTCCTGAGACGTAAGAGCTATCCTGTGCGCACATATAAAACATGTCTACGCTGCTGGTGGTGATTATATTTGACACAAATTTTCTGGCTGCTGGAGTGTGGAGATCAATGTCTATCATGCTGACCAATACTGTCTCACTGTTTCCTTATACTCTCCAATCAATTTGTATCCATCTGTTGTCTCTCATTATCTTAGATTGTGAGCTCTTGAGGGCATGGACTGTCTTTGTTCTATATATGTACGGAGCCTAGCACAATGGGGTCCTGGTCCACAACGAGGGCTTCTAGGTGCTTCAATAATACAAATAAATAATAATAAAATACAATACATGTTGAATAATACATTTCATGCTTCCACCCTCTAGAAAGCCCTGGTAATGTACGTGCATCCCCTCATACACAAACCAAATCTTACTTGCAGACTACATTGTAACCATTCATCAGTAGTGTGATAGGGAGATAGTGTGTTCAAACCATAAACACATCTGCACTCACTATGGGCTTGTCTACATTATTCACCAGAACAGCGATCGAGCCAGCGGGGGGCTGGTGGGGGTGTGTGTGTCGATTTATCGTGTCTAGTCTAAATTGGCCGCTGAGCACTCTCCTGTCGACTCCAGTACTCCACCAGAACGAGAAGTGCAAGCGGAGTTGACAGGAGAGCATCAGCTGTCGACCTACTGCAGTCAAGGCACTGCGGTAAGTAAATCTAAGTACATTGACTTGGGCTACGCTATTCACGTAGCTGAAGTTGTGTATCTTAGATTAATCCCGCACGGTGGTATAGACAACCCTATGAGGTTTCCTCCTCAGGGAAACCGAAGCTTAGCATGCAGCTCTACTTATGCATCAGTTTCATGTGTATTTTCAGGTTGCTGCACTAAGGTAGTTTCCATGCATCTTTTTCCAAATCGTGCATTTTAAAATGTATTGACAGGCATCAGTTGTGATCTGCTATAGTATATATTGGGTAAAAACCTCTCCCTCCTTTCTCACATCAATCACTGAAGAAATAGTACACAGGAGAAATGAAATCTTAGGTGAAGAAGAAGTAGAGAGTACTGCTGGGTAATTGTGAAGGGGCATTCACCCCACGCTGGTCTGTAAGGGGTTAATGAGCCCTAGGGAGGCTGTGCAAAAAGCAGCCAATAGGAGTGGGGGGGGTCTGTGCAGAGCAGCCAATCAGGGCCTGGCAGGCCCATATAAGAAGAGCTGCAGGGCAGAGCAGAGTCAGTAACTGCCTGGAGCTCAAGGAGGGACTATCAGGCTCCTAGCAAGAGGAAGGAGCGCCAGCACCCTGAACAGAGCAGAGCAGGGACCGAGGAAGCTAGAGAGAGCTTCTGGCTGGTCGCTAAGACTGGCATGCTGAGGCCCTGAGGTAAGGGTAAGGTGCTGGGGCCGCAGGAAAATGGCCCAGGGAAATGTACTGCAAGGTTGGAGAGGACACAAAGTGGCTGCCATCTAGAGGGTCCCTGGGCCGGGACCTGGAGTAGTGAGTGGGTCCAGGTTTCTTCCCTCCCCACCCCCCGGCCGCCATGACAGGGTGGCTGGACAACTGGACTGCAGTACTGGCCCCCCAGGAAGGGCAGAGAGCAGATTGTGGCATGACCAGAGAGCTGTGCCATGAATAAGATGCTGCAGACTTTGGAGTGATGTGGGTTCGGGAGCAGAAGTGAGGGCGGGTGAGACACCACCAGGAATGGGCATACCAACCTACAGAGCTGACCCCCAAGAAGACCAGTTTGAGCCCCGTCACAGTAATATTTAGAAATAACATGAACAGATCACATACATACAGTGCCTACATACAAAGTAGCTTTAGGCCTGTTTATGGCCTTCTCTCTTAACTCTATGGTTTGTTTTCATGCTAGAGAGAGGAACAAACAACTTTATCCTTCACAGACACAGAGTGCATCATCCCTATAACATGTTCCATTCTTTACAGCCAAAAGCTTGTAAACCAGAGCATTCCAGTTGGCACCGGCACAAATTGCTACCCCTGCACCAAATTAGTGTTAAGAACAAAAATATCAAGGTAACACTTACCAGCCTGTTCCAATGCTACCAGCATAGACTGCTCGATGAGATCTCGCTCAATGAAGCTGCGAAATTCCTCTGTGTACACGGTGAGATCAGGTAACTGGAAAGTGCAAATGGGCATCTCCAGCAGATGTTCACTGCTACCATTGCTGGAGACGTGGGAGCGGGCCAAAGAAACAATGGTGGAGCTAGCATGGGAAATGCCCCGAGAGAGACGTTTCTCTGAAGCAAGAAGAGAAGAAACATTAAGATGTGAAGATAAGGCCTATCCGTATTTCCTGGACCACTTTCCCTTGAAGTAAAAGCATTTTACATAGTCTTCAACTAGCATTTTAGTTTTGTGGCAAGAATCTGAAGTGCTTTAGCATATAGAATTGACAAGCACTTCTAATTCCAAAAGGGAAGAAAGGAAAATAAAACTGGGTTGTGGAGAAGGACCATAACCTACTCTTTAAACCACAGGTCTCTTGACTTTGTCCTAAGCTCCACTCCCATCTCTGCCCCTACATCAGCATGTGACTCTGGACAAGTCATTTCATTTCTCTGTGCCTCAATTTCCACATCCAACACTCAAGTTAAAGCCCTCATCAACCAGGAATTAAGGCTTAATTCCTAAAAGTGCTTTGAGATGGAAAGTGCTACAAAAGTGCAAAGCAACTTCAGTGAATTGATTCTCAGACTGCTCACAAACTGCCCGGACTGTACAGAGCCTCACTATCAGTTAACAGCAGCCTAGACTAGTAGCCGGTAGGGAACAGAACTATTTTAAAAAACCTGGAAGGGGTTCTAGCTTGAAGATTAAAAAGAAGCAACATCTCTCTGCTCTGGATTGGGTACTCATGCAGCTTGTTATCAAACAACCACTCGAAGACTGACTAGGCCCAGTTTCCGCGCTTCGCTTTCAAAAAGCGAAAGCCAATGGAAGTGGGTGGCAAACATGGCTTTGTGCCACCTTTTGCAATCTGTGAATTCTGGGCTGTTTCAGCACCTGTAGCAGCCTCTGACGTAAGTGGGAATGGCCCCTAGTTGCTCAAATTCTGACTTTCAGTATCTCATCCTCGACTGTCTATGGACAGCAATGCAGCCCTGAATCCAGCAGTGCACCCTATGCTGAGGCTTGTAAGGAGTAGCTTAGGATCACTTCTAGTGGCCCTACACGTGTGTCTGCACCAGGGGAGTTTTCCCCTATCTAGATTCCATCCCCTATATTGCCAAAACAGGGAATAGAATCTGTCCCACTATATTTTAAAAAGGTTTTCATTCTCCTTTGACACATGACTGAGCGTGAATATGATCCAGTCGAAAATCCATCTAGAAATATTGCTTTACCTTGAATAATGTCATCTTGCCGCTGGAGCGGTGGCCGCACTGGTCGAGCAGCTTCTTTTTCCAAGGATTTAAAGTTGTGCCCTTCGTTGAAGGAATGCGGCAGGTTCCCAGCATGCACTTGCCTCAGCTGTTCAAAGTCACTTAGTGCTGCATTCACATCCCAGTTTTTACCTAGTTTGGAAAGTATAATGAAAACTCTCAGTATTAGAGAAGAAAGAAAGAGTTAAACTACTTTTGAAACATACGCCCCAGAGGAATGCCTTAAATGCAATTTATCAACCTTATCAAAAACACGAATTCTAATCTGGAAATAAACCATGAAGACCATGTGACGGAAACAGCCAGCAAGCCTAAAGTTCAATAGTACTCATTGTATATGGTTAGGAGTAGAAGATGGAACAGGGGAAACCTCTTCTAACAGTTTTTTGTATTTATGTCAATTTCACACTTTGAAAGATGCCTATTGTGTCTGTAAAAGGACACTGACCTTCAAACTTCCTATGCAGACCAGTTGGTCAGCTGATTGAGGTCAGACTCAATATTGTTTTGTAAGCCTCTTCTACCGTATTTAAGAACTTTATTACGATGTAAGCACCAATTGCTCTCCAATAAAGCTAACAGCACACAGCTTTCCATTCATCATCCAATAGGAGACAAAACCAAAGTAAGAAAGCATGAAGAGTTGCCAGCCACACTAGTTAGCAGGAACATAGGAAAATCAGATGCACTACTAACTGAATGAGAAAATGTAGCTCAACAGCAAATTCAGTGGGATTGACTGTATCGTTAAAGTCCTCTTCATTTTAATACTATCCACCAATCTGAAAGGATCACAGATAAGACTTATCAATATAAAATTAACCATGTAAATCTTTCAGTATGCAATAAATTGACCTTTTAGAAACAATTGTCATTTTAGATATAGAAAAAACAGATGCCACCAAGTGGGTTATTATGTGTGTATGTTGAACCTGCAATACTGAGGATTTATTAACCTATTTAGAATCTCAATACATTGTTCATTTACTGCTTTAAAAACAAAGCCAACACATGCAGTACGTTCATTAAAAGGAAAATAGTTCAGCTGCTGATTGTCCATGATCTATTATAAGCCAAATCAAAACAAGTTTCACAATATCTAATTTCCTAAGGCAAATATGTTTCTGAAGTGCTTAACTTCTTCTGAGAGATTTAATTGATTATGTTTAGTGACTGACTCTGCACAGCAATCTGCTTGGTAAATGATCACTTTTTTGAGTTAAGCTTTTTTAAAAAAGAACTAGCATCAGGAATTTACTGACTCATTAAATCAAAATTTAAATTGCAATCACAAATCAAAATCTGCCTCACTGGCAAACATATAAACCCAACAATTTCTACTGTTAAATTGCTCAAACTTCTGAGCTCTTGAAGCAATATACATCTGCGAATACTCAACTATTATTACAACTTCTAAATTTCTATATTAGCCAAACAATTCACCAAATGTCCCCCCCACCCCCATTTTCACAAATAAGACATTATGTTTCTATAGAAGGATCTCATGGGGTGCCAGTTGTGAGGATTCTTAAGTATTCACAGATTTACAGTAAGTTCTGCTTCCTAAAAGCAAAATCAATAGCTAGAGCGAATGTATTTTATTTTTAAGTCAACTCAGCATTGAATGACTTCATTATTCTAAATGCAAGATGGAGACAGATACAGCTGTTCAGTGAAACTGCTGCCCAAACTAAGTTTTCACCAGATTTGTGTTATAAAACGCGGCTGTTGGTCAAACTTCCTTTATATTTAAAATAAGTGAATAAACTGTGAAGTCAGCTAAACTAGTATTAGCTTACAAAGTAACTCCCCTGCATAAAAACCCAAAATATGAGAGATCCTAGTGGTTTGGTTTTGGCTTCAAGTAGAAGCCGCAGGAACTCAGCACCTTTAAACAAGGCCTTACACGCATGCCCTGAAGATGAAACTCTAGCTCTCTCAGACTTAGGGCTTGTCTACACTACCCGCTGGATTGGCGGGCAGTGATCGATCCAGCGGGGGTCGATTTATCGCGTCTAGACAAGACGCGATAAATCAAACGGCAGAGCACTCTCCCGTCGACTCCGGTACTCCACTGAAACGAGAAGCGCAAGCGGAGTCGATGGGAGAGCACTCTGCTGTCGATTTACCGCAGCGAAGACACCGCGGTAAGTAGATCTAAGTACATCAACTTCAGCTACGCTATTCACGTGGCTGAAGTTGCATGTCTTAGATCGACCCCGCATGGTAGCGCAGACGAGCCCTTAAGGAGAAAGGCAGAGTAAAGGTCCCTGTCCACAGACATATGTCTGTGGGGACTGAGACAGACAAGGTACGTGAGGGTAATAACTGCTATTGGACCAACTTCTGCTGGTGGAAAGGACAAGCTTTCAAGCATCAGAGCTCTTCATATCTGGGGAAGGTAACCAGAGTGTCCAAGCTAAATACAAGTTGGGATAGATTAAGCATAAGGGAATTCACACATGAAGGAGATCACTTAAAAAAAAATCTGTACCATTTCATATTTAGCTTTGATACTCTGGTTACCAACCCCACACCTGAAAAAGAGCTCTGTAAAGTTCAAAGCTTGTCCCTTCTGCCAACAGAAGTTGGTCTAAAAAAATTACCTCACCTACTTTGTCTCTCTAATATCCTTCGACCAACACAGCTACAATACTACAAATAAACATGTAGGTACTGTCAACTCAAGTCTTCCAGCCAATGATAGCTGCTAGGTTAAAATACAAGGAGAGGAAGTTTGATATACATATAAACAAAGACTATAAAGGATTTTATAGAGATCAACACTGAACAACTTAAAAACTAAGACCAGCAACCACTAGATTGTTTATTGTAGAGTATCCTCTTACAAAAAATAGCCAGTTATCCTTAAATCACTGAGACTGCCTGAAATAATGGTTCAAATTTTCTGTCTGAATCAGATTAATACCCACAGAAAGTGTTATGAAAAGAAAGAGTCATGGTATTTCTGCTCAAAGCCTCATCTGCAGTTAGCAGCAATTAAATTGGATTAACAGCATTCTTCAATATTGACCCACTCCAAGTTTTAGGAAATAATTACTAAGTTTTAAAAAGCAACATTTAGAATTTAACCTGGAGGAGATAAGTGTGCTCATTTCTGTTACTACAATAATTCTGTTACCTACTACACCTCTACCCTGATATAACACAAATTCAGACATAACACAGTAAAGCAGTGCTCCAGGGGGGTGGGTCTGCACACTCCGGCGGACCAAAGCAAGTTCGATATAACGTGGTAAGATTTTTTTGGCTCCCAAGGACAGCGTTATATGGGGGTAGAGGTATACTGCATGAACAATTTTATATTCTGCTGCTACAAATGGCATTTCTCCTTTTTAAATAAAAGCCTGCATGAGAACTGATAAAACTTAGTTCCGCTACACAAGTGCCTGTTAGCCACCCCTAGATCAACTGCTCATGTTTTACTTTAAATTAATAATTCAAGAACTAAAAAGGGGCCAAATATACTGAAAAAATCTGAGACAAAAATTTACAACAACCCTGTATTCCATATGCTCACAATTGTAAGAACTTCACATATGTAATACATCACTACCATACAAACTGATGAGAGCAGATATGCTAACTTAATAGATCCTATACAAAAAACATTACAGCCCCTTCAGGTCATCCGCATTATACAGTACAATGAATTGCTTAACATAAGTACATTTACACAACTCTACTCCAGACTCAAGTTTTATTATTGAAAAAGTACATTTTATCTTATGCATAAAATATTGAACTAGACAAGGATGGGAAGGAGCCAGATAAGGAAGCCAAGAAAAACTGATATTTTATATTATCTACAGGGTGTCCTACAAACTCCCAGACTATTTGGAAGAGAGACAGTCATGCCACTAGTCTTTCAGACTGTAGCTGTCCCTAGGTTAGCAATGAAGTCATAGATTTAACCCCACCACAACACTGCCATTTTTAAACCACCACTAATATCAGATATTTATATAAATGAACTCTTACTATAACACATTAGTAAAGTAATTCAGATAGAAGATGAGTGATGTAATATGTTTTACTAGACCCATTTAGTAAAAGATATTACCTCACACACCTTGCCTCTAATATCCTGGGCCCGAGACAGCTACAACAACACTGCATAAAGTAATTTTGGTAGACATGTAAATAAATATTGTAGAAACTAAATTTTGCATGCAGTTATTTTGGAGAAAAGGGTGCTCCACTGGGCACTACTGTTTAAATATTCTTTTACAGCTTAATATACATGTCTGTGAATGATAGTGTACTATTTAAGTAGAGGCTATAGAAATTTTTCATTGAAAAGTGAGTGTGGTTTAAGTAGCTCATACCCATATGGTTTCTGAAAGCAAATGGCAACATGAATTAATCCAATTTCACACACAGACTGCATTGACATCTGAATAGTCAGACTGAAAATAAAGGGGTATTCCAGAGGTTAAAGCTTCAGTGGAGACAAAAAGGAAATTCACTATGGACGTCTGAGATCTGTCAACTATTTCTGCAGAATATTTTGTTTCTGGAGGCCACAAAAAGAAAATCTAACAGTGCACACTAACTGGAAGACAAAAGAACTTAAAACATTAAGCATGGATGATCTTGCCAAATGACGTGTTTTCCAGATTCTTTATTTTTGTATTGAAATCCTTACACCTAAAACTTAACACCAGGTCTTGCCAAGCAAAGCCATTTACACTTAACAGCATTAGTAAAGTTAGATTCTAATCAAATTACAAAGCAGGTATAAAAAACTGTAGCTGTGTGTCTGGGTGTAGGAAAGGTAATAATTAAGATACAGGATAATGTGTAATCAGAGTCAGACAGCTTGAAATTAATATGTTCAGCTCCGTATAGTGGACACAAGCACATGGCTCTTTATACACAAAAGGGGCCATACTGCATACTTTCAGCCTTCTTAAATTGTCACGGTTTTGGATAATTTAACTTTATAAAATATTTCTATTCCAAAAGAACACAGTAGAACCACAGGAATCCCCAACAAAATCAGCCTAGCTACCTTGCCCGACCTCTCAAACATTGATTGGCAAATGCAATTAAATAAGGTTTTGTATTAAACAGACTATACACTGCATAACATCTCACTAAGGTATCACCTTTCCTATTCATCCACACAGCTACAACTCTCATCACCTCGCATCTCGATTACGCAACATCCTTTCCCCTGGTCTTGACAAATGCAATCTTGTTCCCATCATATCCATTCAGAATGCTGCTGCAAGGATAATTTTCCTACTCACCGCTTTAACTATGTCATTTTTCTCTTTGCATCCCGTCACTGGCTCCCTCTTCTCCATCATATCAAACATAATCTACCTGTCTTCACTTGGAAGGCCCTTCATGGCCTATTCCCAACCCTACATCTCTCTCATTCAGTATCAAAAAGTCAACTTCTATCTGGTCATCAACCTCCATCATTCGCTTGTTAAATATTCAAACAGGTAACCTCATGCTTTCTTCCATGCTACTCTTCACACTTGGGAGGAGTGCCTCAAACATCCACAGAACAAACTCATTTTCCTTCAAAAACTCATCTCAAAACTCTCCTTTGCTGCCATGCTGACAGAAAGACTGGACAATATTTAGATGGATTGTGTGCTGAAACCACAGTCTACAATGCTGACCCACATGGTCTTATTGCTTCCTTGTACTTCCCTGCTGGTCTCTCTGTACCCCTCTGTTATCTCATCTTATACTTAGATTGTAAACTCAGGGACTATTTTTGTTCTGTGTTCATACAGTGCCTAGCACCACTGATCCAGGGCTATGTCTGAGGCTCCTAGGCACTATGATAATGCAAATAAAAAAAATCAGAAGACTGCAGTTGTTCTGCTAGTGTATTATGAAAATTAATTAAGATTACAGCTGTCAAAATAAATAATCACACAAGTATTGGAGTGGGAGAGAAAAATCCTAAAATACCTCTCCATCCCAAGCTCAAGTATTTCCCCTGAAAGACAACATTCAAAATCCTTAAATGAAACAGTAACTTAAATTAGAAACCAGAAGACACAAACACACCACAAAACCCACACTCGACAGACTTCCTTCCAGACAATATTACCATCTGTAAACACAAAGTGAAATCCTGGCTCCAGTAAAGTAAGTGGGAACTTTGCCCATCACCTAAAGTAATTTGAAGAGCAAAAGCTCTCTATATATGAATATGAGCCAATCCTCAGCCCTCGAGGGGCATTATCAAGGAGAAAAATGGGAGCTAAGAGGTGAAGCAATTTGCATCTACACTGACAAATTTAAGACCTGTATATCATTACTGCTGTAGCTCCAAAGTGGTAGTAACCGCAGAGACACTAGTGCAAGTTGGGTGTAGATGTTGTCTAAGTGGGATACATGGCAGCAGTAAAAATACTGGCAGCTGGTCCCATCATTGCTAGCACTAATAGTAAACTGACATGTCCCATTAAAGAACAAAAAGCAGATGCATCCTAGCATCTTAACTTGATTATAACTTTTAAAAAACCCACGCTGAAGTACTACCTTCCCAAAACTGGAATTTTTAAAATATCTATAATTAAAGTTGACAGTGGTTGGGAGAAGACTTGCTCATTTTTCCCCTCAATACTCTGCTACTAGGTTGAAAGTGTTGATAAATATTAGATGGGAGACTGGACTGAAGTGTGATGTCATTTTAAACAGCTAAAATGATAAACAGTTATTTTCATAACAAAGATAGATGAATAACCTACACCAGTGGCTCTCAGTCTTTCTAGGCTACTGTATCACTTTCGGGAGTCTGATTTGTCTTTTGTACCCTTAGTTTCACCTCACTTAAAAACTACTTGCTTACAAAAATCAGACAAACATACCAAAAAAAGTGTCCCAGCGCACCATTACTAAAAGATTGCTTACTTTCTCATTTGTACCATATAATTATAAAATAAATCTACTGGAATATAAATACTGTGACAAACAAGGCATTGCCTGTATGAAATTTTAGTTTGTACTAACTTTGCTGGTGCTTTTTATGTAGTTTGCTGTAAAACTAGGCAAATCTCTAGATCAGTTTATGAACCCCTGGAAGACCTCTGCGTACCTACAGGGGTTTGTGTACCCCTGGTTAAGAACCACTGACCTACACTATGCTTCTATGAAAAAAAAACAAAAATTGCATTTATCAAAACTGCAACACAGGCAAGAGCTAATATTCCTACACTGATAAGAAATGTAGAATTAATTTAATGAGAAATAGCTGTTCCGAACTAGATTTTACAATTCAGATTGTATTTGCTTTGGGATCTGTATGTCTAAAAGCACAACACATCCCCACAGTTGTATACATTTTTGGAAGCTGCAATTTTTAGGATAAAAAGCTGTCCAAGTACTAAATGCATAGACGATTACTAATCTGAGAGATGAGATAAGTTTACTGCATTTGTATAAAGTCTTAATCCAAGATCAAAGTTAGGGCAAAGTAATAGAGTAATAGCAGAAAAGTTTGCAAGTGAGTAGCTCAGAGGCAAAAAAGGCACAAGTGAAATTCACACCTTCACAACAGGATCACTCACAAAAAAGTCTGAAATAGCCATATGGTAGAGTACACTGAAACTACACTAAAGGCTCTTTTCCCAGTACAATTTGTTCAAGCTTTAGAAAACACCTCTGATCAAACCGATTTTTTTAGCCCTTTAGATGGTTGCTTATGGCGTGCACCATGCAAGAACAAAAGGCATATTCCAACACTATACTCTTGTTTTATGAATTCTATCTCTAGCAATCATTTGAGGTTCATTACTGTAGCAGCACGGAACATGAGATCAAGCCAAGACTTCACTAACTGTGCTACAAAGGTAATCTTAATATGTGTAGTACTACCCCCACTGACAGCCTACCTGCCCCTCTTGACTCCTTTTTTCTATCATTTGTACCAATACAAAACCTACTGAAGAATTAACTATTCCTACCCCATCACTCACTCTTTACCTTCAAGTAGGTCTCTGGCCAGTCCTGGCTCCGCCCCCGTTGAGCGAACAAAATCCGATAAGACGACATCCATATCCAGGGTCATGTGATCATGAACTCCTTGCAGGCGGTTGGAAACAGCTGGGACATAGATCAAAGCTTAGTCTTCAATCTAAGAATGAAATGTACACAGCTCATGTTACAAAGTATAAAATAATTAGCCTGGCAATGCAGGCTATGAGCAAACTGGGAAGTATCCAATAGCAGATGGTTCATTCTCATCTTTTAAAAACTAATTTTGTTTCAGGATTAGAGGTGGCTGCTTGCCTGACTGTTCACTAATTGATAGCGAATATGAATTATGTTGCTATTCCTGTTTCCTGGAACATAACCCTAGTTGTTTCAATACACCTAAATTATGTGACAGGAACCGTAATGGCTTGTGAGACCAGAACTTTTTAACTAAACCTAAATGGGATGTTATCCAAAACCAGAAACAGAGTGGCAAAGAATAGTCAGTGTACAGCTAGGTGGCTTTACTAACGAAAGGAATATAAAAGCCGACTCACTTAAGAAAAGCCATTCCTTTAGTCAGTAGGACTTTTATTTCAAAACAGTAGACAAGCAGTTAGCAAAATAAATTAGTTTATCTAGAGAATTTGCGGAAAGGTTTTCTTATCTCGATATCTTTACTGAGAGCAGTTCATCCTTGACCTCTCATCTAGAGACATTCCTCTTCAAAGCATGTTTGTAATTCACAAGAAAAAAATTAGAACAAACCGATTGTCATTACTAGATGCAGTCTGTATAAAACAAACTAATTTTCAGGCTAAAAAATTATCCTACCTTTGGACTAGAATAGTTTACCAATCAAACTTTGTACTAGGCAGAACCCATTTCAGCATGCACTTGCTTTAAAAAACAAACCATTAATAAAGCTTTGAAATAGCCAGTGAACAGCTTTATTTGCAAAAACTTTCCATTCACATTTTTCAGTTACAAAACCCTCCAAGTCCACCTTGTAAAGACAACAATGATGTACTTCAGGCTTGATGGAAATATGAATCAGCTTAGCAGCCTTTGCAATTTTCCGTGCAAGACCTCTTTCTGCCTATAGTCACCACCCTCCTCAGTGAAAGGCCTCTGGAAAGAAGTATACCAAAAAAAGATCCTTCCAATGGCTAAATCTCTTCCTATGAATCAAACAAGCCAGTCCTAAAAATTTAAGTCCAGACGCAAGATTTCTGTAATTTAAATGTAAGCAGTTCCAAAGATTTGAAAAATCACATGTAAGGTGTGTGCTCCTACTTATACATACAAATCCAGATTTGCTACGTTCCTCTAGGTAAAAATCAAAGTATGCATCCACAGAAGTTTGGACCAAGCAAATATCCTGGAGAGATTAAGCAGCACTGCAGCTATGGGGCCAGTTTCAAATCTCTATTTTCGGGGAATATAAACAGTTTGAAAATTTCATTCTAAACTGAAACTTGGCACATAAATCAGAGCGGGGGGAAAAGTGTGTGTAAGATTGATTAAGATAAGATATTTCTCTACCAAGACAGACTAACCCATTTACCCTACCAAATGTCAAAAGTTTCTAGGCCTATGAAAGATGAGAAAACTGCAAAATGGCATGAAGATCTCAAACTAACCAAAGTAAGCAAACAAGCAAGCATTAACTTTGAATTTTCTGTCTTTTTTGTTATCTTAATGTAATTGTGTGTTTGCTAATTACACATGGATTAACGTCACACATGGAAAAACCACAATATTTAATCACCATTTCTGCAATTCCTGGACTGTCCTCATTTATAGGCTATAAAATTATTAGCATATGCAAGTATAAAGCAATTGTTTTGCTGGCAATATGTGGGGACCCTTGCTGTGGTTATGGTAATCAGGGATAGAAATGTCGCTACATTCTAGCTCTAGGTGACACACTCATATTCTTTACATGCCACCTAACCTCTGACAGATGCTATATTCCGTGTTTACACAGCTTTTAGATGAGAGCTTGTGTATTGCTGGAACCAAAGATAATCTCATATTTCCTTTTGATGGTTTCAGCAATTTTTTAAAAAAAAAGTTACATAGCAAAGCACTGACCTTTGAAATGTAGAAAAAAAGCAGCAAAAACAGCCTACACCCATTCACCCAGAGCATTTATAGTTGCTTAGAAAACTCCCTCATGCAAACAAATGTCAATATCTCAGAAGTGAAGCAGACGGAAAACTTCAGTTCTGAAGACACAGTAATGAACTTTAAGCAGACGAATTGCCAGGGTTTAAATGAAGAAACATCCACACCCTCATTAGTTTTTGGGTTGTGTGTTTTTATGTAACACACCTACTTGCGGTTTCACCATCACTTTGGCTACAGGGAGGGAAAGTTGGAGCTGCATCATGCAGTCTAGAGGTCACTGTCTCATAATCCAGACAAAACTAGACCAAGACCTCGAAACTCTGTTTAGGAGAAGAGTATGCTTTCTACTCACCACACCAATGCCCAGTATTTTTACAACAAATGCCTCCAAGCACAAGCACACACGCTGGCCATAAAAGCGATAGCTCATACAGAGATTAAGGTCAGAAGGGACTGCTGTAGTCAACTAGTCTGACATCCTGTTTAGCACAGGCCATTGAATTTCACCCAGTAATTCTTACATCCAGTCCAATGACTGGTAGCTGAACTACAGCACATCACTAAATCAAGCCTGGATGTCTTTCTTAAAGATGTCAAGTGATGGAGAATCTACCATATCACTTAGTTAATTGTTTCAACAGTTAACTACCCTTACAATTAGAAATGCAAACTCTGATTTGAATTTGACTAGCTTCACATTGATCTTATTTCTTTAACTGCAAAATAATCTGATTGCTTCACAAGTGTAAATATATTCATCCTCGACACCTCCTGTGAAGCAGAGAACTACCCCACGTCCTTCTTTCCCAGCCCCCAATTTAACAGACAACCAAAGCACAGAGATTTGGTGGTTGATTCAAGGTGACAAGGGAAGCTTGCGGCAGATCTAGGATCTCCCAATTCCCAACCAGTGTCTTAAAACAGAAGAACTATCACCTCCTCATCTACACATTGTCTAAAGCAGATTATAAATAAGATTAGCCAATTGAGGAATGTAACCCATGAGTAGGGTTTCCTGCTTGCTGTAAAAGCAACAAACACTAATGCAAAAAAAAAGTGTTAGGATTGGTTTTAACACACAACATTTACAATGCTTGCAGGATGCACTAGTGGACGCTAAGTCTTTTCTGTGCTCCCTGGAAGCTCATTCACAGAATCAAAGATGCTTCACAGGAAACATTTTGTTTTAATCTCTTCCCTTCAAAATCCAGTTTATTTAACACACTTTTCACTGGAAAACCACATGGGAATGGGTCAGCATAATGTTAAGATTTTTTTTAAAAAAACAGGTTTTAAACAGGAAATCTAAGTGTCCTTTTTTATTTTAAATGTACTTTTCACTATGTATTCAGTTTTACTTTGCAACTGCATTCATCCTGCATAATAGAAGTTAGTTCAGTCAGTTTCACTTTCAAGACACATTAGCACAATGCTGAAGTAGTAACCACAACCAAAACGGTGAAGTGGGTTAAACACAAACAAACATCTCACTGTTGTTGTCTTTTTTTAAATTCAAGTTATTTTCCATCATGTGTTTTTTAAAATCCAAAATGTTTTACAAGGCCCACCTTTTGAAAATAAATGACCCAATCTCTCCCCTCCACCCCCATTTGTGTTTCTCTGTTAGACTCATACGTCTAACACTGTAAACAGGATCAGAAAAGCTTCAGATAAATCAGTATCTGAGACTTGTTTTATTATTGGCTTCAGATTTGACTATACCCCAAATATTATCATAATTCACTTTCGGAACCCAAATTTGCCTTGAGTGAGATGGGATACCATCACTTATGTTTAAAGTGAGCCTACACTGAAGTTAAACCAGACAGTCACAACAGAGGTTAGCCTTTACCACCTCAAGCTCCTCACTAATTCCTAAGTGATTGTTTCCAGCACTGTGTAAACTCTAAAGTCTCTCTCTCACACCAACAGAATTTGGTATAATAAAAGATATTTCCTTACCCACATTATCTCTGAAATATCCTGGGACCAACATGGTTACAACACTGCATGCAGAGATCAGTATCAGGGCTTGGCTACACTGGCGCTTTACAGCACTGCAACTTTCTCGCTCAGGGGTGTGAAAAAACACCCCCGCGAGTGCAGCAAGTTACAGCGTTGCAAAGCGCCAGTGTAAACAGTGCCCCAGCGCTGGAAGCGCGGCTCCCAGCACTGTAAGCTAATCCCCATGGGGAGGTGGAGTATGTGCAGCGCTGGGAGAGCTCTCCCCCAGCACTGGCGCCGCGACCACACTCGCACTTCAAAACGCTGCTGTGGGAGCGCTCCCGCGGCAGCGCTGTGCAGCTCTAAGTGTAGCCATACCCTCAGTCTCATTCACTCATTGAGAGAGAGTGCTACCACCTCTAACACACAAAATATAAGAGGAGGAATTACTGACAAGTCACAACATTTACCCACACACTCAGATTAAACGGAACTGTTGAAGGCTTTCCTACAGCCAACACATTCACACCTAAAAAAAGGTTTCAGAGTGGTGGCCGTGTTAGTCTGTTTCAGCAAAAAGAAGGAGGAGTGCTTGTGGTAAGTTAGAGACCAACAAATTTATTTCGGCATAAGCTTTCATGGGCTAAAAAACCCATTTCATCGGATGCATGCAGTGGAAAACTGGGGGGCAAGGGATAGCTCAGTGGTTTGAGCATTGTCCTGCTAAACCCAGAGTTGTGAGTTCAGTCCTTGAGGGGGCCACTTCGAGATCTGGGTCAAAAATCAGTACTTGGTCCTGCTAGTGAAGGCAGGGGGCTGGACTCAATGACCTTTCAAGGTCCCTTCCCCTACAGTTCTAGGAGATGGGTATATCTTCAATTATACATTAAAAATAGGCCCAAATAAATTTGCTGGTCTCTAAGATGCTACAAATACTCCTCATCTTTTACACCTAAAAAAGTTGTTACTCTTAATAAGCTATTATGGGACACCACCATTTTCTTATCTTTCCTTGCCTTTTACAATGGATACTTCATTTATTCTACTTATGCTAGAGAAAGCAGACCTCTTGGGGTACCTCGTTAAAACTACACCACACACCTACTTATTACACAGGTCAACCTTACTTAGGGACTGGCATACAGACAAACCGCAACAGTTTAAAATTAGATTGAAAATTGACTCAGTGACACTAGGGCAAACCTTTATGTGGACACATACTGATCTAAAACTGGTTAGATCTGTTTAGCTTGCACCTATACATTTACTAATAAGAGCTAAACCCACATAAACCAGGTTTAAATCCTATTAGGAGGGTCCACAGAGCCTTTTGAACCAATTTAACTGAATGGATTTTAAAAAAAGAAAATCACACCTTTAATTAAGCCAGTGCACAAGTTGCATTCAGACAAAGGCCTAAACCACAGCTCCAAGCTGCACTGTAACTAGGTCCCCCAACACAGTAGCTTTTTGTATTGTGGATGGGACCAAAGTGCCTTTCACAATGAAACAGCTGTGCCGGACTGTATCAATGCGGCAATGCTCAGATGCATTTATTTCTTGTATTAACAGTACCAATGGAAGTGCCACACACACAGCACTTAAAGATCTTTCAAGGTTAATCAACTCCAGAATTCATCCTTGTCAAGATTTCCAATGCAGTGAAAGTTTCAGATGCAGTAACAGAGTTGAGAATAAAGCACAGGAAACACGGCATCAGACCTCTTTAGCATGCTGAGCTACATCAGCCGAGACCATTTAAAAAACAAAAAACAACAACAAAAAACAAAACAAAAACCCAAGCTTTTGTTAGCTTCTGAACGGCCACAAGGACAAGCTTGCATTGCAATAGGAATAATAAAAATAAGCAAGGTTTTGTTTTTTCTTCCTGTCAAATGCAGGATAGGCAAAAACAAAAAAAAAAAACCCTCTTATGGACACAAACGAATAGCACTGGTTAAGTGATGAATACAGCTTCCTTGATCTCCAAACATATTCAGTACTTCAGAAAGATGACCAAAAGGTGCTGCCATATAAGTGAAGGGAACTCAGTAAATATTAAGGGACTGGGGAATGCTTCCTCTTGTTTCTGCCTCCAGTAATAGGAGTATGTCTTCAAAAACAACCCTAAATGCAGCACCTGAACATAAACATCCTCCCTCAAAGTTCTTTACTTAACCTATTTTCCTTCTCCAGTTGACATGTCAAGTTCTCTAGCAGCTTGCGCCTAAAGGCAAAAGTATTTACTCCGTGGCTTCTTTACATCACTCTGGCAGGGTAAATGGACCTTAAAGTGAGGGTATGTCTACACTATGGAGGCTATGAGGCCATGTGTTGGCACAACCCCACAGCACAGATGCAGCCTACACCAACAGAGTTTCTGGCAGCATAGGAACACCACCTTTCCAAATGAAGTTAGCTATGTCAACGGAAGCCCTCTTTCGTCAACATAGCCGTGTCTGCTGAGGCTTTTGTTGCAGAGCAGCATCGGTATTTTTTTTCCATACCCCTCACCAACATACCTATGCGGATATATTTTTCAGTTTAGACCAAGCCTTAGAGTAATTATACATATAGAGACAGATTCTAAGGCCAGAAGAAACCACTGGAGTCATTTATTCTAGTCCTACAGCCTGTGTTATACAGGAGGTCAAACATTCCTGAAATAATTCCTGTTCGAACGATACCATCTCTTTCTTTAAAAAAAATCTAACTTTGATTTAAAAGATTCCAGTGATGGAGAATTCATCACAACACTTATCAGTACACAAACCTGCATTAGTTTGATTAAATTGGTTTAAGTAAACCAACGCAAACTCCTGTGTGGACAATCATTTCAGTATAAAAGCTCGTCTGTATGCAGAAATGATATTGTTAACTACACTTGTACGGTTAAAGCAGTATAACCTCCCCTTCACTCCCCAGATGGATGCAGTGCCTTCTATTAGAATAGCTTTCCCTGTACAGGAAAAGGAATAAAGCTAAACCAGTCTAACTGCTTCTACACTAGATGAGCCGGTATAACTATTTTGGTAAAAAAAAAAATTCACATCTCTATGCAAAATATTTGTATCAGTACAAAAACTGGGTAAAAGAGTAGTTTGTTTGGTTTAACTTAAATGTGTTCCCAACCAGCTTGAGCAAAGTTGAAGAAAACCAGTCTTAGGGCATGTCTACACTGGCTTCACAGTGGCACCGCTGTAAAATCGCTCGTGCAGCTGCTCTGCGCCAATGGGAGACAGCTCTCCCGTAGTCTAATAAAAGCACTCCACGAGCAGCAGTAGCTACATTGACGGGAGAAGCTCTCCCGCCAACATAGCATTGTGCCTATTACCACTTATGCCCGCAAAACTTATGTCACTCAGGAGGTGTTTTTTCACACTCCCTGAGCTACATTAAGTTTTGCCAACATAAGTGGCAGTGTAGACATGGCCTTACTCTATCTCAGGGATCGGCAACCTTTGGCATGCGGCTCGTCAGGGAAAGCCACGGGCAGGCCGGGCCGGTTTGTTTACCAGCAGCGTCTGCAGGTTCGGCCAACCACAGCTCCCACAGGCCATGGTTTGCCGTTCCAGGACAATGGGGTCTGTGGCAAGCGGCGTGGGCCGAGGGATGTGCTGGTCGCTGCTTGCTGCCACCCCCATTGGCCTGGAATGGCAAACGGCGGCCAGTGGGAGCTGCGATCGGCCAAACCTGCGGACGTTGCAGGTAAACAAACCATCCCAGCCCACCAGCAGATTTCCCTGACAGGCTGCATGCCAAAGGTTGCCGATACTGCTCTATCTTATAAAAAAGTGTCCACATAGGCATTTACATCAGTTTAGTTATACTAGTTTTAAATTCACACTCTAGGTTATACCAGTGTAACTCTGTGTAGATTTACACCACTTTAACAATGCCAGAAGTGTGTAACGGGGCCTTAGCATAACTGAGAATCAAATCAATAGTATTTAGTACCCAAGGCATAATTTGTTTCCCTGGATGCTATGACCCAAGCATGTAACTACAGAAAAATTTAAGAAATGTAACAAAACAAGCTGTGTAAAAAAATGAGGGTGAAATTTAAAAAGCACTTAACTCATTTAGAAACAGGGTCTCACTGGAAGTCAATGGGATATGCAATCATAAGTCACAAAGGCATTTTTTATTTATTCTTACAATGTTTTAGTTTGCTTTATTTAGTCTGTTTTACGCACACAGGGATTACAGCATACTGGGTTTCTGACTTGCTTTTTTTTTTTTTTTTTTTAGTTTCTTCGATATTACAACAGGTTGTAATTCCATCACATTTACAATTTCTGATTTGCAAACTTACTGTATAAAAAAAACATTCAATTGATGCATCTGAAGAATTGAGCTGTAGCCCACGAAAGCTTATGCTGAAAAAAAAATGTTAGTCTTCAAGGTGCCACAAGTACTCCTGTTCTTTTCATGGATACAGACTAACAAGGCTGCTACTCTGAAACCTATCAATTGTTATATGTTATCCTTCTGAATTCTACAAATACTCAACATATTTAATAGTCGAGAAAAAATATTTTTCTATTTGGCTACTTACATTTTAAGTCTTTTGAGGATGTTATATATTTATAAATTATGTAAACTATAGTGCTGTGTGTGTGGAAAAAAAGGGTTTCGGTTTCTGTGTAAAATGAAAATAATCTGAAAATGCAGTTCTCAAATTCTCTGTCCTAAAGGCCTGTGGTAAGCTTCCTAACTGACAAAATACACTTTGGCAGAAACAAGCATCCCAATGATTTGGGCAGGCTTTTTCTACAGAATTTTTTCTTCTTGTGAATATTTGCCAAGTTCTATATTCTTTTGGGAGATCTGAAAATATCCCATTGATGCTTCCCCTGAATATGTTTCTCTCTACTCATTTAATTTCACTGTTGAGCTTTCCAGGAGTAAGCAATTTAAACATTAAGGGAAGCATGCTGGCTTTCCAAATTACATTTTCAGACAGCCATAAAAGGCACATTTTTAACACATTTTTTCCCCAAATCAGGATGTTTGTTATTTTGAAACACTTTGAAATGATTCCCGCTAACATAAAGGTTTAGCCTTGGAAGCTTTAAGCCCATGTCTGTATTACGGACAGCAATGACGCTGCAGCTGCTGCAGCACCATAACGTAGATGCTTTCTCCAGCGACGGACGTGGTTTTCCCCCATTACTGTAGGTAATTCACCACTCCAAGCAGCAGCAGCAGAATTATTTTACTGACCTAGCTACACCTGCAGTCAGGTTGACAGAGCTCCAGGGTGTGAATTTTTCACAACGCTGAGTCCTGTAGCTATATCAACCTAACTTTTAAATATAGATGAGACCTAGGTTTGGTTTACAAAGACACCAGAATCAGTGACGCTTCACAACTGATTACACTATACTAAATCATATATATTAAAGAAGTATTTCACAGAATTTCAAAATGAGCATCAAGTATATGCACTAGGTGAGAATTCCTTATAATAACCCTCCTTGCTGTGAAAAGACCAGGCGGTTCCCTCCCAACAATTCTTTGCACTCCTTTTTGATACTGATATTAAACCCTTTGCCCAAAGAATCCAGGATGAACACTCAGATAAAATAATCAAAACTGTCAAACACAATGCCCCCTGGGAGCACCTGCTTTGTAAATAGATTTCTGAGACCAGAGCCATCAAACATTACAAATCAGATCTATTTCACCCAGAGGTTAGATAGCTGTGGGTTTCTTGGTTCAGACTTGGTAGTAGTGCCAGATATTTTCATGTTTCAAGTTGGCCAGTCCATCTAAAAACAGGAGTGGCAACTGCTTCACGGAGTAGTTGGGATACTTAATTCATTAATATTTACAGTGCTTTGAGATCCTCATTTGGAAGGTACTGTGTAAGAATGTATCAGAGAGGTAGCCATGATAGTCTGGATCTGTAAAAAGCAACAAAGAGTCCTGCGGCACCTTATAGACTAACAGACGAATTGGAGCATGAGCTTTCGTGGGTGAATACCCACTTTGTTGGATGCATATATAAGAATGGTGTATTATTGATTTTTCCTTGCAGAGGGAGCTCTATACACAGAGGTTGAATAATTTAATTCTAAACTGGACCTCACAGAAGTGTTTACCTTCCATCTGGAAATGTGCACGGAATAAGGACTTCAGCAGTCAGATCACCTGAGAAGTAAAGAGCTGCATCAGGAAGTCAGTATGAAAATACATCTTATGGTTTGAATGGCACAATAAATATAAGCTTTCCAGACTGCTTATCCTCAGATACGGTTTTCCGACATTATTTTAGATAACATGTTTTTTGTGGCAGGAAGTCTTCCAGCAAGTCCGTACAGTTTCTAGCACTTAGGGTGCAACTGTCACAAATACCACAACCAGACCTTCAGATTTGTAAGAGCTGTAAACCCTACTTCTCAATGAAAAGACATGGTAAATTGGTTTTGGGAGATCTTAGCATACGAGACATTACAATCTACACAAGTTAACATTTCTATTGTTATTTCCACTCCTTCCTAGCCAGCTCCGCCTAAATCAGCCTTTTGTTTGTAACTAATTTAAGGAAGCACTTTGCATTCAGACAAGCAATTGGAGAGATCATTCTAGCAATTAAATTAAATGGATCATTGGGCCTTCAGTTCATAAACGTTATGGACTATTATAGTCTCCTCTGCTTTGGTCCTCTAGTCTTTATCCTCATTTTCAGCTGTTACTAGCCTGGTTCTTTTCTTCTAATGCAATTCCCCGCAAATTTGCTCTGCTCCCCTTCCAGTCTTGGGGTACATCTGCTCTAGAAACGCTGCAGCTGCACTGCTGGCGCATGGACACTGACAGCAGCAATGGAGTGGCTTCTTCTGTCACTCCAGTAAATCCTGCAAGAGGCTGTAGCTAGGTTGACAGGAGAATTCTTCCATCAACCTAGCTATGTCTACACTGGCGCTCAGGTTGGCATAAAGTACACTGAACAGGGAGTGAAATTTTTTTTTTTTTACAGTCTTGAGCAATTTACTTTAAGCAAACCTAACTCTACTGTAATCCAGTCCTTGTTCTCCACACAGGATCCAGTCACAACTGTATTAAAGTACAAGGGCTAGTGGCCATGCTGCCATCCTATTTTTGTCACTGTTCCCACATGCACTCCAGTTGACCTATTGCTTGTCAATGGCATAACACTGAGATCTATGTTCCGTGAACTCGGTCTCGCACATTTCTGTGTTCGGCACATTAAAAACAACTGAGGTATAAACTTATGTAATGAAAACAGGAAAAATAGTTCGTCACCAGTGCACTGAAAATGCAGTAAATTATGACTGTAACGCAGAGGTCAGCAACCTTTTAGAAGTGCTGTGCCGAGTCTTCATTTATTCACTCTAATTTAAGGTTTCGTGTGCCAGTAATACACTTTAACGTCTTTAGAAGGTCTCTTTCTATAAATCTATAATATATAACTAAACTATTGTTGTATGTAAAGTAAATAAGGCTTTAAATGAAGTTTCTTAAACATTTTAAAAATTACAGTAAAATGCAGAGCCCCTGAACCAGAAATCAGCTTGCGTGCCACCTTCGGCATGTGTGCCATAGGTTGCCTATCCCTGCTCTAATGGAATACAGAGAGCATAGTAACTCTCACTGATTGGTTACTATTGAGAACATCACATCTTCACAGCTTGCAACTTTTAAGCAACTTTATTTTCTTGACATTTTCGCTATTATCCATGGTTTATGCCAACAATAACTACCCCACTAGATCAGACATTTCATGGTAAATTGACTGGTTTGACAAAAGGCCATAGCAGAGAACCATAGAGCCCACCGTAACCACTTAGCAGGAAGTGCCCTCCCACTAGAATAATACATTCATCGAAGCAACTTTAAACCTTACTTCCTCTTGGTCAAACACTTCAAAACAGCAATAGTTTATTTGTCTGGACATTTCCCCTCCTCCAACATTTAAGTCTTGCTTGAATTTATGATAGTACAGACTCAAATCCTACTGTATACAACACCAGAATTTGGCAAAACAAATCTCACTAAAATTCAGTTTTGGAACCTGGAACTGGCAAGTACATCTTGCAATTATGAAATTCATACAAAAGTTCCATATATGCTCACTCTAATCCTCTCGTTTTACTGTTTTTGTCTTCTTCTATTCTGTTTCAGGCAGCCTCTGGAGCAGTCTCTCCTTGTCCCCAAATACAGTATCTTCCCCCTCCTTCAAATCTCCCCTAACAATCCCCCATAATCAATAAGCTCATCACAATATCTTTTTTCAACAGCTGTCCTGTGCTCTTCTGCTTTATCTACTTAGATTACCAGATCTTCAGGGCACAGAACATTTTACCATTGTAAAATACTCTAAGTTATTAAGCATTTCCTCAATACAGCTTTCATACATATTTTCCTAAAATGTTGCCTAATTTCAAAATACAATAGGTCCTTCCAAGTCTAACATACCAGTTTGTATGTACACCTCTACCCTGATATAACACAAATTCGGATATAACGCAGTAAAGCAGTGCTCCGGGGGGACGGGGCTGCGCGCTCCGGCGGATCAAAGCAAGTTCGATGTAACAAGGTTTCACCTATAACGCGGTAAGATTTTCTGGTTCCCGAGGACACTGTTATATCGGGGTAGAGGGGTATTAAATTCAAGCCTTCAAAATCAAAAAGAGGAAAACCATGAATAAAAGATTTAACTCAATGAAGTTTGATTAAAAAGGCAATCCTCAAAGACAAAAGAAAAGCTGTTTAGTTAAAAAAAAAAAAAAAAAGAAAACAAGCAAAAACAAACCTCCCACAGTTGTGGCAGTAGCAATGCCACTAGCATCTCAACAACTGGAGACTCAGAGATGTAAACAACACCCCAGCCTTATTTTAGACTATTGAGAATGATGTCAATATTTTCCTCAAATGGAGCAGGACTAGTCATTTTAAAACCACAATGTCCAAGACTGTTAGGAATTCACAAAGTTCAACGCCTCTTCTGCTATGATGCAGACTCTGAAATATGCATGCAAAACATGAGGAGTGATCCATGTAGAGTCAGGCTGATAAAATGTCTTGTGCTTCTTGATTAAGAAAACCTCTCTTTGAGACAAACACTGACAAAAACTTCCAAGTCCATAGAAGATAAACACCAAATAGCAGGAAACAGAAGGATCCACTTTAATTTAAACTTAAACCTAATTTTCAGACACACCAAACAAATCAGGGCACTATAAAGTCATCAAATCAGCTACAGAACTTTGCTAAATATTGAAGGAACTTGTAAGAGAATGTCAAATGCTGCTAGTTCACATAATTTTGATTTTTTTTAAATTACCTTTTTCTGGTAATATATAAATAAATAAATAAATAAATAAAATTTAGAGGAGCACTGCTCATCTTGACAAGATTACAAGAATGCTGCTGACAAAATCTCATTTTGTTTTAAGCAGTCTGAAGTACTATTTATTAGCACCATTGCTGATTTGTTTCTGAAAGGCATGTTAGGATGAATATATAGGTGCACCTTTACATCTCTGCAGATGAGAAAAGTGTATACAAAACAAAGTATTCAGCTCCCGTCAGCACCTCAAGCTTCAATAGCACATTACAATGAAAATTTGTAAGCTACTGTATTTTTACCATCAGCCTCTTTATCCTGACTGTCTACCACATGGACACCTATTATAAGCACATTAACATGACAGCCCAGTGCAGTAAGTTCAACTGGTAAGTTCTTCAGGGAAGCCTATTGAGAGGATGAAGTATCTCAGGATATGTCTATGAAATCTGTATGATTTCACCAACAATTTTTTTTAAAAGCTAGAACTAAATTATGACTTAATTTTATCACTCTTCCTATTCACTACAAACAGGCAGTAAGTCAGTTCAACCCCAGTTTGGTCTCTATTACCCAAAGCTGCTGTTAAGTTTACTGAAGTCTGGTTACATCACAGGAGGGATGGCTTTTTATGCCATCTCATAACTTTGCTTGTTCATAATCAGACATGAGGCATAAGGTGGCTCAGCGCTGCCTTGTGCCCCTCTAGACGGCGAAAGATAACTAAACTTTACCGTAAACCTCTGAAAACCCCACAACATACATTTAACATGTTCCCCCACACCCCTAAATAAATTCAGAGGTGTGAAGGGGCTCAATCAACTCAATGGGATGAACTCAGCAGAATGGAAGAGCAACATGGAGATGTATATAGCCTGAAACAACAGCTCTAAGCCATATAAATTGTACCAGTCATCTCAATGGGAGTGCTCCATCCCCTTCTGAATTCAAAGGTATGTGCCTGTAGCATCCACTTAGTCACTGTATCTACATGCTACCCTGCTGCGGACTTCAGAGATGTGAATACAGAGTACACCAAAATGTTGCACTCCAACAGCCCTTTGTGGAGGCTGCTGCAAACTAAAGATACCTAGTTTGCGTTAACACAGTCCACATTTTGCAGGGAGAGCACAACGTTTTGGCACACTACAATCTGCACCCCTGTAGTCGAAACCAGTGGTTCTCAACCAGGAGCCTGGGGCCCCCTGGGTGGCCACGAACAGGTGTCAAGGTCTCTGCCAAGCAGAGCTTGCATTAGACTTGCTGGGACCTAGGGTAGAAAGCCAAAGCCCTACCACACGGGACTGAAGCCTGAGCAACTTAGCTTTGTGTGCCCCCGGGTAACGGCCCTGTTTGCTACCCCCTAATACTGGTCCCGGCTTTTATATGCTAAAAACAAACAAACAAAAAAAAACAGTTGTTGTGGCACACCAGGGCCGGGGAGCTTTTATAGCATGTTGCAGGGGCCTCAGAAAGGTCGAGAACCCCTGGTCTGAACTGCAGTGCAGGTAGACAAGCCCAGTCTCATCTCCCCTCAATACTGCATGCCTGTGGCATGCACTGAGCATGCCTGTTCTCAGCTCTCCAGCCCAATCTCAGCATGGCATGTCTGTGTCAGACACCAAACAGCCCTGTTCTTACCTCCCTGCACAGACTCAGACTGTGCTACCTAGTGCTGCAGAGTTCAGCAAACCCCTCCTGGCACAGTTTCATCCTGTCCAGGACTCTTGGGTACATCTCTCATCTCATTTTCAGTATAGCAGCCTAGCCCCATGTCACAGTACCAGGCTTCATATCCCAGACAGTACTACCCACCAAATTCTCCCAAGGGGAGGCTCAGACAGTCAGATGGCATCGTGGGTACTCTTACAGGCTGCTGACCCTCATCAAAATTGCACTTACAGCTGACACTATTAAACTAAGGTGCTCAGGCTCTTGTACAGCAATACCTTGACACATTTCTGAATGGGTCCTTCATTCCACTGAATAGCTGAGCCCAGGGGCAGTCCAGCAATATGAGTTTTATGATGGTCAAAGATTAACTGTTTTTCCTAGCTCTGCCCTAAGAAATGTTAAAAGAATTGAAAATTCTAAAAGCCAGATGCTTTTTAGGTGTAGCTGTATCTTAAGAAACTTCTGGACCAAATGTCCCCAAAACTCGCTCCACTAACCCTATTCCAGGCCCCAGCGAGGTATACCAATTCTCAAAACAATCAGAGAATGCACATGGCGTTTATAGCAATCAAACATCTGTCCTTAACGTGGGAGCATGACACAACCTTAACTATGATGCAGCATGGGTGACCCCCATAAAATAAAAATATATATTAAAAAAATAGATTATAGATGTAGCCTTGCCTACACAGATCTCCATGTGCTTTGCAGACATCGGTTAGTTATCCTAATAGAACCAAAATACCCACCTCATAGTGATGTCATGATGGCTACTTAGCATTTTACAGACATTAGCTAAGCTATTAAAAAGGCTAATTAACTTCACCGTTAACACATGTTGGTAAGTATTTGCTGTCTTATTTTACAGATGAGAAACTGAGAACACAAGGGAATGGTCACACAGTGAGCGTGAAGTACAGCCAAGAACAAACCTCAATTTCAGTACCTTGGTCAAACCTCTGGACAACATTCCATGATTCATTTTTCAAAAGTAGCTTAAACTCAAGAAAATAGTTGGGAAAACAGAAGCCCTGTTATCTTAGTACACACAGGAATTGGTTTTATTCAATATTCAACTTCTACTGCAAAATACGAAACAAAGAATATTTTTAAAGGCACACACACGCAAGCTTGAACTTATTACAGCTGACACTGAATTATATTAGCAAATCACCTTTACAGAGGGTCTTCTCAACTTTTATCACATCCTGTTTAAGCAGTTTATTACTTGATTGTAGCAGGCTGAGACCTGAATATTTGACTAACTTAAACAACTGTTGATTTAAGTCTGGCTAATCAGTGGGGCAATCCGGTCCTGGTAAGTGTTCGGCACCTCCAAAGACCAGGTGCAAAGTGTCAGTTCAGTTACTTTTCTCTGCTCCTCTAACTAAAAACTTTTAAAATCCCAGTAGACTTTCAAGAATTGACTTGTGTCCAGGGATAGCTCAGTGGTTTGAGCATTGGCCTGCTAAACCACGGTTGTGAGTTCAATCCTTGAGGGGGCCACTTAGGGACCTGGTGCAAAAATCAGTACTTGGTCCTGCTAGTGAAGGCAGGGGGCTGGATTCAATGACCTTTCAGGGTCCTTTCCAGTTCTGTGAGATAGGTATAAGGGGCTTGCCCACTATACTAAATTTTTTTCAGGAGGTTGGACTAGATGACCTCCTGAGGTCCCTTCCAACCCTGATATTCTATGATGATTCATGTATTAGGTTTAAAGAATTCTGCCCCAAAATAAAGTTAAAAAAATTATTGGGATTGAAAGGAAAAAAATAAAATCCTTCTAAAAAGATACAATAACCACAGGGTCAACAAAAATGAGGAAAAGAGTAGAATAAAGGCTGTTAGTACATTCTGCACTTAGCCGGTGGTGCGCATAGGTATTTCAGCCATGGCATATCATTATACATCACAGAACTACATGTTGAGGGTTTCATTCTGATTCATGGATCGTTCCTTTGTATTTGGATAGAAGATGATTGGATTTTTGGTTATTGGATTTTTAATTGCGTTTGTCCTACTCTGTACATACTGTCACACTGCAAGTGTGATATTCAGGCACCAATATCAGTTGAGGAAACCAGTTACTCCAGAGTCGTACATCATCTTTTAAATAAATAGCAGTGCAGTAAATAAAAGGGAGGGACAGGATGGCAGCGATGCTAAGTGAATGAATTAGGCCTGGTCTCTGATTAATCTCTGAAGGCATATGGTCAAACCAAGATTTCCTTTAGCAGATCAGTTTGTGACATTTTAAATGGTTGATTTTTTTTCCTAGATGCGAGCATTATATTTTAGTCAGTCATTAGAAGTTCAGCACTTTCCTCTGATACCGGCTTGCAGCTGACCACCATGTGTTGTGCTCAAGACAGATCTCTCACAAAGCAGAGATCAGCAAACTGAGTAAGGGCTGCTGTACATTGGGAACTTACATCAGTGTAGCTACATCTCTCAGGGGTGTGAAAAATCCACACCTCTGAGACAGAGCTATACTGACCTAACCCCTGATGTACATGCTGCAAGGTCAATGGAAGAATTCTTCTGTCGACTTAGCTACACAAAGGCGATCCATCTCTCCAACAGGCGTAGCTAGGTCGACAGAAGAATTCTTCCATTGAACTTGCACTGCTTGGGTGTGAAAAATGCTGCCTAGGCACAGGTGCAGTGTTTAGGTCAGAACACTCCTATGCCACTGGAGAGAACCACCTTGCAAAGTTGTGTGCTGTTAAAACACCACCACAGAATAGCTGCATTTGAGCAGTGGGTAAAGTCACCCCTATGTATAATTTATAAAGCTTTACACACACACACACACACACACACACACACACACACACACACACACACACACAGAGTTATAACCAAGCCATTTTTATTGGTCAGAAATGAAGTATATCTGGTATGAACACAATGCTAAATTCAGAATAGTTCTGTGGTCTCTTATGGGCCTCTTGAGAGATCAAGCCCCGATATAAGTTTATGCAAAATACTATATTGAGTTACACTACAGAACTTTTCTGCCAACAATGACAGAGTCCTTATGTCCACAGCTTGCAATATCGGAGTCATTTGCCTCGTCAATACCACTTGTCAAATTAAAAAAAAAGCTATACATCAAACTTTGTTTTTAAAGATCCTTTCCAGGTTTGCATTTGGCACTGAATCAGATCAGTGTGCCAGATGCTATATCGGTTGTACACAAATATGAAAGCAAATCATTACAGATTCTCAAACTGGCAACTGCACTTTCAACACGACTGATTAGAGCCTCTTGCATTACAATGGTTTAGAATTTTAATAATTTGGCTTCTATAATAAGTCGACCTTCAGAAAACTGGGCAATCTTGATTCTGGCACAACACTAGTAGACTGAACAGGGGGTGGTGGGAATAAAGGTTTGGTATTTATTTTTGCCCAATTTTATGTAATTATTCATGAAAAGACTCAGTGCACACATTGTTTTGTTTAAGGTTTCTCAAGGTTTAAGTTTCAAGAAAGAACATTCTTAAAAGAATGCTAAAGGATTCTGAGCCTGTACACTGATAATCCAATTTTTGGGTCAAATCCAGTAGCCCGTGGAAGTCAAAGAGACTGTTTATGCAGGTAAGTGTTGCAGGATCAGGCTCTTTAAAATGCCCAAGAAAGCATTTTTGTCTTAAAATAACTATGAAACTCATAGTATGTGCACACCTGTTTGTTTATAATACTTGCTGTCAATTTCCCGTTCACTCATCTCTGATCACACAGGTGACTTATGTATACAACACCCAGCACCTCATTGGGAATCTTTGCGATTTCAGTCCAAAAAATATATTTCATTTGCCAAAGAATTTAAAGTTGTTTATCTGACTTCGCCTTTTATTTTTAAAGGTGTTTTTACTTGAAGAACAGCAACGAAAGAAGATGTCTATCCTAACTTCATGTACATTCAAACGTTTCCTGTGCTGTTTAAAATAAAAATACGTACATTGAAATTGGGATGGGTATGTGCAGTTCCCAGCCCAGTTACAGAAGCCTGCTTTTAATAGGACTTGGGTGTGTCAAATGTCAGAAAGACTATGTCATAAGATGGTCTAGGCTGTGAGGTAGAACGGAGGAATTTAATGCAGATGTACTTAACATTAGTAAATGTACACCAGGGGATAGTGAGGCAGGAAGCAGACTAAGTGGGTCCTAATCCATCTCTGGAGCCTATGATTCCAATTTTTTAATGACAAGTGCATTCTCTAACCTCACAATATAGGATTTTTTTTTAATATGGGGAACAGCTAGGCACAAAACCTATACCATGATATTTAAGTTATGATACAACTCTAATGCTAGCAACTTCAAAGCTGAGTAACCTTTAAGTTTCTCTTGCTTTTTACTCCTTCCTTCCCTTCACCCCAAATTGTGCGTGCACAATATTTAACAAATGATCACTACTTAAACATAGGGTTAGCAGCCATAACTTCAACTGTGGCTCAAAATGTTATTACACAGAAGTATTGGGAAAACAATATTAAGATTGCACATAGCTCTGATGTATAATAAACCTTACATGAATAATACTCCTTGCTTGGCCACCACACCCACAGAAATACAGAAAAAGAATGCCAAAAGTACTAAGTCACATTAAGAACATCCATATTCGTCACTACGAAGTTTAATTGCCTTATTCTTCTAAGCACTGAAACAACAGACATGTAAATACACAGAAAAGGAGGCCTCACCTTTAGCTGTAACCATATCCTGATGGAGCCATTTAAGTGAGGAGCTGGACGAACCTATCAGGAAAACTCAGACAGGCCCAGTAGCTGCTAATCTCTGAACAGGTGGTGAAAAATAATTTTTATGAATCAGATTCAGAAAGCAGACTGCATTCACTATGTATTGGCCATAGGGTTCCTCCCTGGATTCACACAGTAGATAGTGCAAGAGACAAGCCCACAAGACTGCCAAACTGGGTTGAACAAGGCTATATTGATAAGGTCAAATATTTAAGTGTACAAAAATCTTCAGACTGTTCACGCAAAGCTTAAGCACACAAGACAATTACAGAAGTTAACAATCCACTTTTGCAGCCCCCAGCAAAAGTTAACCATGTTGCAAGAACAGTTATAAATGTTGTAGTGCCCCTGGATGCTTAAAACACAAAAACAAGTGGAGTCTTACATACAGGACTGAACTACTACAATATACTATGCTACAGTTTTGTAATCAGCTAATGTCTGCACTAGACAAATTAGTAAAGCTGTACTGGCAAATCCTTCTAATGTAGAACGTCGACACGAGTTATGCCAATATAAAAAACGGGGTTCTGACAGCATACTGCATCTACACTATGACTTTTGCCAGTACAGTACACCTCTAATCAAAATTATACTAGTAAAAGTTTTTAATGAAGATCGGGCTATAGACAAGTTTAAAAACGCAAAACAAACTAAAAAAAGAAATCCTGAGCATCCATCCTTTGGGGTCCATGAGAGGAAAAAGCTGTTAACAGTTTGTATGAGTAACTTGCTGTCCTTAGGACAATCCTACCTTCAAATCAAACTCTTTAATCAGTGTGTTGTATATGAAGCTCAAATTCCATTTGCTAATGTTTAGAGCCAGATTTTCAGAAAGGACTGAATAGCATTCATACAAATACAGCCCCAAATACAAACCGAGGCTGATCTGTCGGGGTCCTTCTGAGTTACATCTGCTTTTCTGATCATTTATGAGACACGCACCAGCCAAACTTTCTGAAAAAAGGAGTTATTTTCCAAACCATCAAACTACGCAACAGAATTACAGTGTTACGCACACATCCTATTCACTGGTTTCAGAGTAGCAGCTGTGTTAGTCTGCATCAGCAAAAAGAACAGGAGTACTTATGGAACCCAGATTGAATCTATTTCCCCATGTTAAGTATCCTCACCTTCTTGTCAAATGTCTGAAATGGGCCATCACCACAAAAAAGTTTTTTTTCCTCCTGCTGATAATAGCTCATCTTAATTAATTAGCCTCTTAGAGTTGGTATGGCTACTTCCACCTTTTAATGTTCTGTGTATACATCTTCTTACTATATGTTCCATCCTATGCATCTGATGAAGCGGGCTGTAGCACACAAAAGCTTCTGCTCAAATATATTTGTTGGTCTCTAAGGTGCCACAAGTACTCCAGTTCTTTTTATGGTATAGTATCCACTGTTACCATAATAGTGGATACAAGTAGTACCTTGCAATTGTTTATGTAGCAAAGCAAGATTAAAAAATTCTGATATTAATTAGCATGCTACAATCAAAATAACAAACATATGGAACCATAATTTTGCACGGCAGTTTACAGAGACTACAGTCATGGTCCCTGCCCCAAAGGGAAAAGAATAAAACTGCAATTGATGAAGTATGTTTATTCACTTACTGTAAGTTAAGCACATTATATACATTTTTAAAGTCACTTGTGTCTTCCAGAGCATAATGAACTAAGTATCAAAATTTTACCAAGCATCTTACCAGAACACAAGTAAAAGCCACCATATCAAACGAACTGTTCGTGCCTGCATCCAATACACTAGTTCTAGGATTGAGAACTTGAGAGTTTTCACATGATCAAATATACACTTTAAAACGTAAAGAAAAGGAAGTGGGATGAACAGCTGCTTTGTTAGAACGTTAAACTCCTACTTTCTAGTAAAATGTATGATTTCATAAGGGCCACTGCACAAGTTAAGTATTAATATTGATCTTAAATGCAACCCTGTGTTGTACATCTCAGATAAATCCAGAAAAATATCTCCAAAGAAATACACTAGGAACATGAAACTTAACACATACACCTCTTCCCCAGCTTTGTTTGTTTGTCCTCTGTGGCTCAATATCCCCCTCCCCCCCACTGTAAAACTTGGATGAGAGAGCGTTTTAAACAGGAGTATTGTGACGCTTAAATGTTTGCAAAGTGCTTGGCGATCCTCAGATGACATGTGACAGAAGATGCAACTTTTTAAATAAATAAATAAATGTGAGCTATAACAAACACGCCTACAAGAACAAGACCTACAATTTGAGACAGCTTTGGAGGCTGACCAAGTTGAAAGTGCTCATCGTTTTTTTTTTTAAATATTCAAACATTTTACAATTCTGAAATAGGACTTGTGTCACCCATACCACAACCCTATAAGGAAGTCCCTGAACACGAGACAACACAACATGCCATCGGGAACCAATTTCATCAGTTAAAGAGCAAGGATGCATCTGGATGCAAGCACTGTACAATGTTTTCTTCCTCCCTTATCACAATGTACAGTTACACGGAAGTAATCACCCCAAAGTGGGGTCTTGTATTGTGAAGCCCCATGTGTGCTGCAATGACCTGGCACACCTAAATCTTAACTTTACTGTCAAAACCTCAAACCCAGAAACCCGCTAAAAACCTGCATTAAATCAGGACTCCACCTTTAGGGCAGAGTGAAGTGGTACATTCTTTTTGTTTCTCCTATAAATATGGCCTCCCTATTCTTGCACTGAAAACCTTCCTGAATGGAATATTCATGTTAAAATCCTGAGGCTAGGCAGGAAAGACTGCCGAGTGTGAAGCAGTCCAACACCTGTACTGACCAAACTCTGCTCCTTATCAAAATAGCTATTCGCAAAGCAAACTACATAATTGGCCTTGTTCCAGACACGAGATCCAAAACACGAAGCCTTTCAGGGTGGTTTCTAACTTGTGTCACATTTGGGTTTTAGACACCTCTCTTCCTTCCCAAGCACATTGCTGATCAGACATATGCAATGTTGGTTAGGTGTCTAATGCACTCTAAAATAGCCAACACACACCAAAGCAAGACTAGTAACAATGCAGAGACTACAAACACGAGCCTGATGTGATCCAACACCTTTATTATATTTGCTAAGTGCTGACTATGTGTTTAGCATTGTATAAAAAGACAATATACACATAATTCCTGGTTATTGGGCAGCCTTGAGGAAGGATACCTATTCTCCTCTCATTGTCAAAAACTCATCAGTTCAGATCGCCCAAGTGAAGATCTGTCCCAGTTTGAGACATCCGAAAAGCCAAAATGTATTAAGTTTCAACTTGAATGACGACTGTTTGTCATGAGGTGACCCACTGCAGGATAGCAAATTGTATTCTCCCCCCAAGTGCGGTTTTCAGACACAGGAGGCAAGACATTTTTAACTGAATATCCTGGGTCCAAAAGCTACAAGCACATTACAAAAAGCAGCTGCTAAGCAAAAATAGTAATAATGCTAAAAGTAAGTAGTTTCAAAACATTTTGAAACAGAGATGTCCCGCCTTTCTAAATTAAGGAAGTTTTAACTTTTGTAAAAAAACAGCAATTACACTTTTTGTAAGTTGCATCTTCCTAATTAATTGTATTTTTGTGCTAGAATTAAAATATGACCTAACCAATTTCAACATTAAGGCTGATAGCATAAAATGTTTCAAACCCAATTGGGTTTGAAAGAATCTAGAGGTTAAACCTCAAAGAAGTATGAAATGTGAAAAGGTCTCTAGACAGAAAGGAGGCTGTCTGAGCAACACTGAGGTCCTACCCACATCACCACTATCTAGTAAATGCATGACTGACTTCACCCTTAATTTCATGTATTAGTTCTAAAGTGTCTCTCTCTCAGGTTAAATTAAAAACCTCTAGCTTTCAGTTTCAGAGCACCGCCAAGACAGAGTAACTGACCAAAGACTGAAACTTAAGTATACATTATGTTAATATGTATTATTATTAAAGTACAGTGTTTCATACTAAGAGCAGTGAACTACGTGTGTTCAGTGACTAATTTTCAAACAATACTTGTGTCCATCTAAGTTTCAACATTATTATTTAGCACCATCCATCCTGTGGCTCCTGAGGACAGCGTTATATCTGGGTAGAGGTGTATATACGTACAGTACATGTCTAATGCAGTCACCTGCAGGGGAAATGATGGCAATCAGTCATAACAACAGTCTACAGGAGGCTGCACAACTTAAGGGAGGAGGAATGGTTGGCCTGAGGTACCCAGAGTAAACCAGGACTCTTATGAAGACTGCCATCGGATCTTTAATATCCATGCAAAGCAGACAGAATTCTGGACTGTAAGGTTTTGTCCCAAAGACCTCTATACTGTAACATTCACAGGGCTACATTTAACCTCCTCAGGAGAGTGAAGGGCTGTGCTGGCAATGGGAAGACAATGCAGAAATGAGTGGGTGAAATGGAAGTTTTACACAATTAAGCCTTTTTTATGCTAGAATTTGACAAAAAGAAAACACTGTAAAAGCATGAAAAAAAACCTAACATTACACTTCCAAGAACAGTTGAAGCAATGTATGCTCTCATTACATTTCCAAGCATGAGTAAATACAGACTCTCACATGTTCATACAGTGCCAGAGCCAGTTAGCTTCAAAGGCGCCAAACAAGGTGTGAATGACCCCTATGCAACTGTAACACTGGTTTCTTAGCCACGCAGTTACATTACAGATCATTACAGTAATTATAATACCTACTGAATCAAGTTAGAATCTTTCCCCCACTTCAGCCAAGTAGTAGGCACTTATCTAATATAAACAAACACAAGTAGTTTTCTTATTGGCTATCTGCACGGACAGAAAGTTTGAGAAAACTGCACCTGCATAGAAGTCAGGGTTTAGGCTGGAAATACTTAGTGGCCCAATTCTCAAACCTACTGAGCTGTCTCAATTCTCACTGACCTCCCACAGGAGCTGAGTGCACTCAGCACCTCTGAAAATAAGGCCATAAGAGATTTAACTACACTACTAGGCACTGATTCTTACACTATCTTTGATTTAGTAAGTTTCTGGACAGTATAGATATTTCTTCGGTTTTCATACAGCTTACCAGACATATTAAAGAGTAAATTATGGTAAACCTGTTTAAAAAACTTTTACAGCTGTGATACTTGAGGAAAAAACGATTTAGGCAAAGATATTTACTTGCCTGATATTCAGCATCTCTTTTTGCAATACTGACCAAAAAAGACAGCAATGCCATTTTAGACTGCAAAAGCATCATGTCGGGGAGCAAAGATTAGATATTGCTCTGGGATGCCCAGAGCTTTAAGTGGTCTCATCAGAAAGATAGCAAACTCTGGAGAAGAGTAACAAAAATTAAGGTGCTGGAGAGACCAAGTCCCAAGGAAAGTTTACAGACCTAAATATAACCCACTCAGACCTGCAAACACTTATATTAAGTTTGGAGGAATTTCACATGCATAAAACACAAATGGTGAAATCCTGATTCAATTTATTTCAACAAAGTTACAATTTCATCCACTGGTGGGAAAGCAGTTTAGGAGGATGGATATAATTACAGATAAACAGGATGAAGCTAAACAAACGAAAATTAATTCTGAGTATCTGGAAGTTCATTAAACTATGGAGCAGTCTCCCAAAGCAAGAGGACTGGACAATGCATCAGAAAACATATTACAGGGCTCAATCCCGTGTTGATTAGGGGATGAGCTAGAAGGGACCTAAAAGGTCCTCAACCCTCATTTCTATAATTGACTCCTTGTGCTTGTATAACTCTCCCCACAACACAGTATAGTGTTTCTTGTTGCTCCATCCTGCAATGAAGTTATAACACTGTTTTTTGCAGCAGCACAGTCTGGTGCTATGGCAATGATGGGGAAACTGTAAATAGAGTCTATGACTTCATGGCAGGATCAACCAGAAGACAGGACGGAAGGGAACAAGCCCTTAAAGATGTGCATGCATAACAGATTTCGTCCTTGGATTTACCTTTAAAATATATTAATTTAAATACACTACCAGCTGAATTCACCCACTCCCAGTATAAATTGACTTTTTTAGTCCATAAAAATGGATAGACATTTTAAAAAAAATTCTTCAAATCTGGTATTCCGCAAAGGGAGATGCAAAGGTAACAGCTGTTCCAGCTGCCACACAACTACTTTGCCAGTACATCTTATTTTTCATTAGCAACACACTCCTTTTTCACCATCAGATATCTCCCAAGCAAAGGCTGCCATTTTTGCTAACCTGTGGTAGCATTTGGTTATTAGGACACAGGAGCTCATCACCAAACAAAAGCAAAAGGAAAGGTTTCACTCTTACACCTGAACACTCAGGAATGCTTAAGTATTATTCCCATTTTACAGACAGGTAAATTGATCATAAATTGTCACAGCAACTCAGTGGCAGACATCAGAGTCCTGTGTCCATAGTGTAATCACTAGGCAACACTGCCTCCTGAAACCATACAGAATACCTGTCCCGTTATTACATTCCTTACATAGCGACTCCCACTATCGAACATCAATGCAAGGACTGTTTCCCTTAAGCATGGGTTTGTCCAAGCTGCTCAACAGTTGAAGTCGGTGAGTCATGAGCCTTTTCACCCACAGTGAAAGCACACAGCATCTACTGTTCCACAGTGAGGTAACCTTTAATTATCAAGCCAAGAGACTCCCTTTCCTCATCAGATTAGGATTTGTAAACTCAAGTCTTGTTTTTAAACCTGTCATTGCCTCACTACGCTCACTTCAAGGCAATGAATTTCTTCTGGCCTGTATACTCATGCACACAAAATACATGCTGCACAGCAAAATAAAGCCTTGCTTTCCAACATTTATCAGCAGGATGCATCTCTATCTTGTATTTGGCACCATTAAAAATAGCAGGCACATGACAGACAACAGGCTTCTAATAAAACTAAATCCTTAGTGTGACCCGGCAGGATGACAGCATAGTCCATTCTGATTTATATCAGAAAGTAGTATTTACACACAAAGATGGCATTTGCAAGCCATGTAGATTTCTAGTTTGTTAACATTAATCCTATTTGGTTCACATCAGAGTAGCCTAACCAAATTAAAATGATTAGTTATTACTCTCTTGCAAGTGAAAATATTTTAATAACCTAACGATGAGGCAGGTGGCCAGAAGGAACCAGTGACATCACTGTCCCGCTTGTTTATCATTAAAAAGCAACCCTCAACCCTGCAAGTTTTGCACTACTTCCTGTCATAGTTGCCCTCATCCTCACTCACCCACCTGGATTTTATCTTAGATACAAGCTCCTTGGGGCAGGAACTAGAAGAGCAATGGGAGCCTAGCACAATGAAGAACCATTGTGCCCTGTGAGTGCCACTGTAATTCAAAAGTAGTATTTATTATTCATGACAAATACCAAATGAGAAATGAACAACGCTCTTGGACTTCTAATAGTGGCTTTATCCCCTCTCGATCTTTTCTTTAATATTAATATAATTGTGCAAAAAAGTATATATTATTTCATTTCTATAGGACCATAAAATAAAATGACATCTTGTTTGACTTGGCAGCCACCTGCAGAAAATAAAAGTTGATTATTCTGTTCAAGAATCTAAACCTGCAAGGTGCTGAAGAACTTCCACTGACCACCATGGGAACTGAGATTGCTCAGCACCACTCAAGGTCAGGGCCTTAGTGTTCTTTATTAAACTACTTTGGCCCTGATCCTGCAATAAGTTTTGCACAGGTAGACAGACCCCTCTGCCTGCACAGAGCCCCGCTGACTTCACTATGAGTCTGGCTAAGTGGAGCTCTTTGCAAGACCAGGGTTCTAGCCAAGACCAAGTCAGAAAATACTGACTTCTGACACAAACATTTATGCAGCTATTGACTTCCATTAGAATTAACATATGCCCTAGTGCTTCTGGCAGGACAAGCTATTATAGTAGAATCTTGGGCTATTTCAGAGCATGCCCCAATTAGGAAATATTTTGCAGAGTGCAAACATGAAGCTTTGATTTTATTTTTTTTCTTTTTTAAAGTTCGCTTGGGTAGTATTTGGGAGGAAACCCATTAATTAAGGTTGCTAGAAGTTTGCTCCCACTTTATGAAAAATAAAGATGTTCAAGTGCATACACCTCGATATAACACTGTCCTCAGGAGCCAAAAAATCTTACTATGTTATACGTGAAACCGCGTTATATCGAACTTGCTTTGATCCGCCAGAGTGCACAGCCCCACCCCCCCAGAGTGCAGCTTTACCGCATTATATCCAAATTTGTGTTATATCAGGGCAGCGTTATATCAGGGTAGAGGTGTATTTCCTTTTCTACCTCAGGCGTTAACATAAGTAACATATCCCTGGTGTCGTCATTAATGTTCTCAAGGCAGGAACCTCACCTGCATCTTTGTTCATGAAAGGCCTAGTATACTGAGGGTGTCAATACTTACTGATGTATCATAAGCATTAGAAACTTTGATGAAGTCCATCTCCCTGCCAGGGCAGTGCAAAGTCCCCAGTTGAAGGCATGTGACAAACTCTTTACTGCATTGGAATTAGTCAAAAGATCAAGAGATAAATAAGACTGAAAGTAAAAGACTTTACATTGTGAGTAAACACTGGGAGTAAACACCCATTTTTCCTTTTGAATTCAAGAGAAGAACCAATGATGCAGATATAGGGGAATGCATGGTCATTCACCTATAACCCTGTGGATGCATATCAGGTGCAATAGACAGGGTTGGACTTGATGGTATAATATAGCTTTTCCATCTTTAACTGCTGTGAGCCACTGAGGGTAGCCAGTCTAAAAATACACAAGAGTAGTAAACAGATAGGGCTAGGAATCCCCATTATGTTCACCCCTATCCACACCATTAACCTATGACACAGGAAATCTAACAGCCTTTACTTAGTCATCAGCATCTCCTAAAGTTTCTGTTCGCACTGCAACTTCAAGTGAACAGGTTTGTGTTACACACACACACACACACACACACACACACCTTCACCAAATACTAACTTAGCACTTGTATAGCATTCAAAAAACAAGAGGGCAGCTCATCACCCTTTCATACCAAGACTGAAAGGACACTGTATTAGAAAACCAAAACAACCCTCTGAGGACACAATAACAGCACTTAAGATAAAGCTGTTTCAAAACTAATGACGTTGTGACCAGTGTAGCCTAAGGAAGATGTTACCCAACTTCAACCTCATTTATCAGAGCTGACTAGCCTAAGAGAGAAAGTTTAGTGAGACCAATTAAACAAATTAAACCTTGCATTGAGGCATCAGACACATGGGTCCCTAACTGCTTATCACAGGAGAGAGAGAGTCCACAAAGAAAACACTACCTGCAGCTGTTTGTCTAACAAAGTCACTCTTAAGTGTATTGAAAAATAATAAGAGTCAAGGAGATAACACAGAAAAATAAAACTCGAGAAGGGAAAAATCATCAGCCAGAAAGGGGGCAGAGGAGAGGGAGAGTTGGCCCCTGCCTGGCGCTGAAGCAACGGAGTAAAGGGGAAAGATGGAGGAAGCAGTAGTGAGAGGTGCGAGGCGGAAAAGGAGAGTTGGAGCAGAGTGAGTGAGGGCGAGCAGCGACCTTTCTTAGGGCTGCGTAACCAGCTGGACCGCTCGTGGGTACCGTGGGGAACAGCTGAGAGTGATGGGGCAGAGGTGGGACAAGGTGATCAGATGTCCCTATTTTATAGGGACAGTCCCAATATTTGGGGTATTTTCTTCTATAGGCGCCTATTACCCCCAGCCCCTTGTCCCGATTTTCCACGCTTGCTGTTGGTCACCCTAAGGTGGGATATTGGGGAATAAGGCCACAGGGGCGGAGAAGGGAGAAGAGGGGAGCGGGGGGAGTGCTCTCGGGAAGGGATGAGGGAGAAGACAGGGGAGTAGGGACTCCTGGAAGCGGCTGAGGACGGGGGTTCGTGCAAAGGCCGATGGGGGGCGGGAGCGGAGAGACGAGGCAGGGGGTCGCGGGGATGGAGCTAAGGGGGAGAACGGAGGAGGGGCTGAGTCAGGGACCCGGGAGGGGCTGACAGGGAGCGCTTACACACAGGGCTCGGCAAGGGGACTGCAGAGCCACTGAGGGGAGCTGGGCAGGGGACCCGGAAGGGGGGCCGGGGAGGGGGGCGCAGCATCAGACCCAAAGGGGGCATTGGGGGGGGCTCGGGGAGGGGCCCGGAACGGGGGGACCAGAGGGGGAGAACCTGGAACAGCCATTAAGGGGAGCTCGGCAGCGGACCTGGAGCGGGGGGGACCTGGAGGGAGCATTGAGGGGAGGTTGCCGGGGGGGGGGGACGGACCAGGAAGAGCCACTGAGGGGGGCTCGGCAGGGGACCCGGAGCGGGGGACCGGGGAGGGGCGCGGCGGGGCGGGACCCGGAGCAGGGGACCGGGAAGAGCCATTGAGGAGGGCGCGGCGGAGGACCTGGAGGGAGGGGCCCGAAGGGGGGGCGCGGCAGCGGACCCGAGGGGGAGACCCGGAGGGGGGCGCGGCGGGGGGGACCCGGAGGCGGGGGACGGGAGAGGGGCGCGGCGGGGGGGGGCGAGAAGAGCCATGGAGGGGCTCGGCGGGGGGGACCCGGAGCGGGGGGCCGGAGAGGGGCTCGGCAGGGGACCCGGAGCGGGGCTCGGCAGGGGACCCGGAGAGGGGCTCGGCAGGGGACCCGGAGAGGGGGGCCGGAGGGGGGCTCGGCGGGGGCGCGGGAAGAGCCACGGAGGGGCTCGGCAGGGGGGGACCCGGAGCGGGGGGCCGGAGAGGGGCTCGGCAGGGGACCCGGAGGGGGGCGCGGCGGGGGGGACCCGGAGCGGGGGGCCGGAGAGGGGCTCGGCAGGGGACCCGGAGGGGGGCGTGGCGGGGAGACCCGGAGGCGGGGGGCGCGGTAAGTTACCCGTGGCCAGCTCCATCCCCGCGCTCGGGGTCCCCGCCCGGGGCGGGTGTCTGGCCGAGGCCGGTCTGGGCTCCGGGACCCTCTCGCTGCGCCGCCGCCTCCTGCTCGCCGCTCGACTCTCTCCCGTCGGGGGGGGCTGGTGCGCCACTCCGAACCCTCCGCCCGCCGGGTTTCCGCCCGGACGTCTTTCCCGGGGACACGGGACACTCGGGCACCGCCCACCTCCGGCCCTGAGCCAATCACAGCGCTGCGCCACCACCCGCCACACTGCGCTTGCGCGCCCCTGGTGTGGGCTTGATGGGGAGGGGTAGCGCGCGCGGCACCAGCGGCTCCTCCCCTGGTGCGCGACAGAAACTGCGCCGGCCCCGTGCACCGTCTCGTGCGGCCTTTCGCCCTTGCACGTGCCAACAGGCACCTGACTTCATTGCAACCCCCCAGCATCCCCTACCTACACAGCCCCCTCCAGCCCCCATGACCACGCTGTCCTGTGCAACACAGTAACTCGCCTGGAAGCTAGGGGTCTATTGCAGGAGTGGGTGGGTAAGGGTCTGTGGCCGGCCATGCCCAGGAAAGAGGATCTTGAGTAAAGTCTGGGTGTGCAAAAAGCTTTGCTGCATAATGCACACCCCCAGAACATCCAGGTGCAGCATTGCCTGGAGTATCCTTCCCCTGTTCTCCCACCTTGCCCACAGAAATACTTCCCCTGTCCTTTACAATTTGCTCCTTAGATCAGCTCCCTTGCTCAAGCTGTCAAGGCCAAAAAGTATTTGTTTCCAAGGTTGCTAATTTGAGATTTTATTACAAGTCTCATACTTAGTGTTCTCAAAGCCCGAGCTTCTGGAAGCATGTGACTAGGTGAGTATCTCAGCTTTCATTAAACAACCCAGTAAGTTTCTAGCCTTTATGGTTCTAGAGAAATGGTAGCCTAAAAGTTCAGAAACCACAAAGCAAAGGGAAAGAACTAAAAGTATTAATTTAAAAGATCACTTAAAAAGTAATGCTTATTTTTAAGCCAATTTCATAGTGGGGGGAGGCTGATTCATGATTTTTGTATGGTTGGGGTTGGTGCAGAGACTGCATTTCTAGAAAAAAAAACAGCTGAAACAGTAGAAATGAACAAATCAAAGTGAGGGGTTTTTCTTTGAGCATGATAAGGGAATAATGATGTCTAGGAGTTGTGAGGAAGACACAGACAGATGCAAAATGCTAGTGAATTTTACATCCTAGCACATGTTCAGCAAAGACCTGATCATTTACCCCATGACTCTAGGTTCTAGGCAGAGGGTTACCTGAATATTTCAGAGTGGTAGCATGTTAGTCTGTATCAATTTTAACTGAGCAAATACATTTTTAAAAAAATTAACCCCCTCTCCTCCCCTCCCCCAAAATTCCACTGTTTCACTAACTTATTAATTGCTCTGTGGATTTTGCTCCAGTGTATAGCCTCTAGGTTGAGATCAAGCATGGAAAATTTCAGCCCGAAGGAAGAATCTGAGAATGTAATTGAGAAGCTGGATGGTCATGTGGGGTTACAACGCTGGGCTGGAACTCAGAAAATTTGGGTTCTGTTTCTGGCTCTGCCAAGGGCAATTCTCTGTGTGACTTCGGGGGAGTCACTTCATTTCTCAGTTCCCCATCAGTAAAACGGGAATAAGGCTTCATTTGCCCATTTAGAGTTCAAGCTCTTTGCAGCAGGGATGTCTCTTGTTATGTGACTGTGCAGCACCTACCACAACAGGGCCCTGATGTTGGTTGCAACCTCTAGGCAAGAGCAAGCAATTGCTACTTTTGGAAATTGTTACTTAATGGTGCCTCTGTCTGGTGCACAAACAACACAGCGCTATCCTGAAGCCCCCACCCATTATGAAGAAGCTCCTCAGTGCAACTCTCCCCATAGCAGCTACGTGGTGAGTTGATGTGCAGCAAGCCAGTGTGTGAATGTACAGAGCCATGCACTAATGCACTGTGTGGTCATTTACCATCATTCCAGGACTTTCACTGCACAGTAGCAGTGTCTACATGGTGAGTTAGTGCGCAGCAAAGTGGCACGCTGTAGCTTCACGTCCTGGCTATCTGTGCACTAACTCACCATGTGGATGAGCCCTGAGTAAGGGCTGCATAATGGTCACTGAGATGCTGATGTACAGCAGTGCAGGGAGAATATTCCATATGGCACGAGCTGCGGAGGAGAAGGCTCTTGCACCAGCAGCAGTGAAAATTCAGGGAAGGGTCTGGTTCGAGCAGGGAAAGTGATATTGGGTCGAATCCTGCTCCTCTTGAAATCACTGGGATTTTTGCTATGGATTTCATTGGGGGCAGGAGCAGGGCCTCAGGGCCAACTCATTGCAAAGCTAGTGGAAATGTCCGAGGCCTGGGGAATGTGGTTGCTCCTAAGTATGATATTGTATTATATGGACTAATGGCCTCATCCTGAGATCCTTCCTCTGGCAAGCAGTCTCACTGAAGTCAATAAGATTTGAAAGAACTCAGCACCTGACAGGATCAGACCCTTAAGCAGGACCTTCCAAAAGGTCATTGACTCATACCCAGTATCTCTCGCCCCCTCCACTCTGTCCTCTCTCCAGCCTGGAATCCTTTTAACCACGGGGGGGGGGGGAAGAGGGGAGGGGGAATACCTAAGCCTTTGCCATGAAATCATAAAAGCTCCTTCTTCCTCCTTCTCTGCAATAGCTTTGGCCTGGGTGCCCCAGGAAGTCTGGGGCGTAGAAGTTGAGGGAGCAGAGGGAACAATGCTCTGTGGGCTGCCCTGGCGCTCAGACCCTGAAAGGAAAGGGACAGCTTGTACCGTATGGGCTAAGGGGCACCAAGTGCTTTGCATTCCCCCGGCCGTAGGCTGCCAGCGCTCACAGGCGAGGCATGCTGAAAATGCACCGCATCAGCTGCCATTCATTTTATTTTTAAAGGCAGGGAGGATGCATCGTCACAAAGCCAAGCAGAGGTCCCCATAGCCATGCTGCATGGGATTCTGCCGCAGGCCTAGAGTCACTCTAGTGGCCCCTGGATTGAGGTCAGGATCTGTCCTGCAGCAATGGGGAGTTATTCAGGGTTGAGAGAACCCTGCTAACCCTGTCCCAGATCAGACCTTCACATAGGAAGGAGACCTCACTGCAATGCATGTGTAATAGGCCCACGTTTTCCCCAAACTCTGGTGAGCGAAGGATAAGGCAGCGCTGAGCGACTGGCCTGCAGCTACACATCAAAGTTTAAAATCAAACCAATGCACTGAGGGCGACAGTTGCCCGGAACCCATCACAGCATGTCAGTAGGGTGTAATCAATACATCATGTGCTAGCTGCGGTTATTCTGCATGCCAGTGGGCAGGCGTTAACAGATACCAAGGTCTAGTAGTTAGAGCAGGATGCAGGGAAGCTGATTCTCCGTTGCCCTGCACTTTGGGAGGTCCTTTATATCCACGCAAAATGTTACCGTTCCCCTTGGGTAGCTTTCTGCATGCACTTTGTGCTGCCAGAAATACCTCCCCAAGGAGCAAGGGACTTGGAGTCAGGACTAGCGTGAAATTTTTTTTGTGGGTTGAAAACCATTTTTGATTGCAATTGTCAACCAGCGGAATCAGTTGTCAAGCCAGAGTCCAGCTAAAGACGTGTCTCTCTGCACTGGGATCACTGCTAACAGCAAACATGGCAAGGAAGAGTGGTTGTAGCCATGTGACTGGCCTTCCAGAACCTACATTTATCTGATGCTCTTTTTTCTAGCCGCCGCTTCCCTGGAGCACTCACTTCCTGTTAACCAGTCCCTTTTCTGGGCAGGGGGTGGTGGTCTCATTTTGGGTTCCTAAAAATTGAGGTGCCCCACATTGCTGGATGCCTTAATTTTCGTTGGGTAGAATCACTTCTTAAAATCTCCAAAACATTTCTATCATCAGCATTGTTTATAACCAAACCCATGTGCTAGGGTGCCCGTAACAATCCCAGCACAGCAACGGAGCCTGGGTCACCCCTGGTACTTGGGGCTCTGACAGAGCATGACCCTAGCGCTGGCTGGGTTTCTGATTGGTTTGATCAGGCCCAAGGGATAGCACAGCAAGGCTTCACACCGCCCCCTGCAGGCGTCTGGTGGATGTGGTGCTGGGTTGGGACTCAGGAGGGAGATTTGGTTTGTGTTCCTGGTTCCAACCTGTTGTGACTAGAGGCAAGTCCCTTTCCCTCTCCGTGTGTCTGTTACCATCCACAGAGGCTGGGAGGGGAAAGAGACCTGAGGCAGGGCCTAGCATTTACTATGGAGATGTGCAGTGCACAGCAGAGTGATCACAGCTGGGGCCTCTAGAGTCCAGGCATTACTGTAATACAAGTGATTTGCCAGGACTGATTCTCCAGGTGTCAGTTTTATTTCCTTTGGTGAGTGGGTTTGGTGGGGGTGGAGTTAGTTCTTATTTCTAGCCCCTCCGTCAGCCAATGGTAATCAACATATCATTTGCATTAAGGGGCAATGTTGTGTCATGCTGAAGAGTTCCACCCCAGAAGTGGCTGCATTTCAGCAGATGTCCAGGTGCGTGATCCCAACGTCTGGGGCTGAGCAGCATAGATATAGTTTATTTTTACAACTCCCCCTAGGGAACATCAGGAGGATTTCAACTGCAGCCCTTCAGCCCCAAAGCACAGATCCCTCCCCCTTGAGCTAGAGGGGCAGCTATAGTAAGAGGTTGCTAGCTTCTGTGCAAGATAAGCCAAGCTTTGTACTTTGAGCCTGAATCCCACACTACCACACACACCTCCCTTTCTTCCTCTCTTTACTAGCACCATAGTGGGGAATAGCACCTTGGCTTCTGTTTATAATGCCAAGCTCTTATATCATCATTTTTATCCATAGGTTTCAAAGCATGTTACCAAAAAAAGTCAGTATCATCATCACTCTTTTAGAGATGGGGAAACTACGGCACAAAGTGACCTCCCTATAGTCCCGCAGGAGGTGAGCAGCAGAGTGAAGAATCAAACCCACTCCTTGGACGAGCCCCATAGCCACTAGGCCTCACCGTTACGCCAATGTCAACATTCCAGCCCAGTCACATTGCTCTAGAAAGCCAAAACTAAGCCGCCAAACCCTGATGAATGGGCTTGTATTGCTCAGGGGGCTGGAAAGCCAGGATATGGAGGTCACCTAGTCCAATCCAGCTGAAGTCAGTAGTGACGAGAGGCTGGAACCATCTAACCCCTCAGGGATGCTTTGATGGGTTTCAGTTTCTATGGGCCAAAGAGCCAGCCCACAAGGCACTGATCAGCTCCCTTGCTAGCCGCCTGAGGAGAGAATGGACCTTTCGTAACATTAATAAAGGGGAAGAGTCATTTTTCAGACAGAAAGGTCTATCCAGCACAGTTCCATTTTCTATTATATGAGGGTATGTCTACACTGCAAGGTAAACCCAGGCCCAGACTCAGGTTTGAGCCCAACCTGCCCCCCATTCCCACACAAATCTGTCTGACTCCGGTCAGCAAGCACTCAGGACCCAGGTCTTAGGACCCACCTGGAGAGGGCAGTCCAAGCCCAAGTCTCACTGAGACTCCGATCCAAAGCCTGCCATTTTGCAGCAGGGACACAGTTCAAGCCACAGCGCCCAATCAGAGGGTCTGTGTGAACGTGTTAGCATGGCTGGGTAGGATGACCAGACAGCAAGTGTGAAAAATCAGGATGGGGGTGGGGGATAATAGGAGCCTATATAAGAAAAAGACCCAAAAATCAAGACTGTCCCTATTAAATTGGGACATCTGGTCACCCTATGGCTGGGAGACCTGGTCCAGCAATTGTAAACCCAGATTTACGATGCAGTGTAGACGCTCGTGCTTGAAAACACCAAGTCCACACGAGCAGGTTCTCCCGCACCCAACTTTGCCATGCAGTGTCGAGGTACCCTTAGGTGCCCACTCATGCACTGGAGCCCCATTGCATTAGGCACCATATGCCCATTCAGTGCCCATGAGGCTTCTGGAGCTGAGCCCTCCACCCAGGAAGAAGTGACACTAGGCCCAGAACCTGGTTTGGGCCTGTTGCTTAGGGCTTCAGCTCTGCTTCTTCTCATAGAACTAGCACAACACATCAGCCACCCCTTCCCCCAATCCAGGGTCTTGCTGCAAAGGACCACAAGGCCCATAGGCTTTGTCCATGATGACACCTTTGCAGGATCGGGGGAGAAGCTTTGCTTGTTAGCTTTGTGCCACATATTTCCATTTTCCATCCACACTATCCTCTCAGTCCCCTTCGGTTTCAAGCCCACCAACATGTTATCTTCCATGAGTTTATAAGAAGCTCCACCGTATGCAGAGAGGGGCCCTCTCCTCCAATCCAAGGCTGCTCTTCTAATCAGAGGAGCTGTTGCTCTCAGGCCTGTTTCAGTGGCAACCGTCCACGTCAGTCGAGACAGGATGGGGCTCGTCATGTGGACAGCTCAGCTGACCCAGGGAATGAATCGCGGCTTTTGTTCTTGTCCAGCAACCTGGTGTTGTTTATGTCAGACACAAAAGGATTGTTTATCATGTCGGAGGCATAGAAAAGTCCAGCAAAGAAAGGAAAGGCTGTGCCCTCAAGGCCGGCCCCTTTGAGGCCAAGTTTGATTTTCACTGCAGTGTTTAAGCAAAGGGCAGATCTTTCCAAGTGACTGTGATTTTACAGAAATCAACAGAAACAGGATTTCAGATGGTCCCAGCTCCCCATCACTAGTGCGTTGTGTGCAATTTTCCTTTCTCAGCACTTGCAGGTTTTGTTTCTTTCCACCAGCCTGGAGCACACAGATCAACGCAAGAGGCTCAGAGTATAAGGAAAAATAAAAAGTCTGCTTGTCCCTTTGCCAGTTCTTATTTAAGGCCCTCTGATTACATAGCCTAGGAGAAATTATTTTGTCAAAGAACTCACCTCCGCCAACACCACAGCGGGAGCAGAGAAACAGGGCTTCCTCCCAGTTCAGCTAACATCGGCTTACATTTCCACAGCCCCTTTCATTCCAAAGAGATTGACAAACTTAAAGGGGCCACGCAGAGGGACATCTCCACTCTGCCGCTGAAATGCAGCCACTTCTGGGCTGAAACGCAGCAGCTGTTGTGACAGCATATACATCATCATCAAAAAACCCTGATTCTCACTGATGGCAAGGCCATTTTACACATGGGGAACAAGCCCACCCTAGCTCAGCGTGTTGAGTCAGGTGGAAACACAAGAGGTGAGACAGCACCAGGCCAAGTGACACAGTGAATATGAGAGACCTTGAATTGATTTCAGGAGGAGACACACAGAGATGCACACTCTGCAGCTAAGATTCCTCCATTTGCTTCCGAACAGCATGTGTCCCACTCTGGCACTATCTAGCATGATGGGGCTGCAGGTCAATATTCCTGCCATATGTGGCAGCTGATGCCAAGCTGCTGCTAATGCAGCTCTCTCCAATATATATGCAGCAGGGCTGTCAGCCCAAGCATGGGAACCCTGCATGAACAGCTTTATGCTGAACTTTCACTCGGCCAGCACAGTTTTCACCTTGTCACTATCCCCATTAGCTCATGGTTTGTAGGACTCTGGTTTTGTAGCACTGCCTGCCCCCGGCTCCCGCCCAGTCTCTGTGTCACCAATCAAGCTTTAACAATAGCTGTTGAAAAACAAGGGAAAATTCATACTCGGCTTCTCTGGCCTGCACCTTGCACAGTCATTTGCACTGGTGTAAAGTGAATGAAAGACGCTGCCCATTCAGACCTGGTAGCATTTAGATCTATTTTCCCTTGGTGTAAATGATTGTGCAAAATGCAAGGCAGCAGAGAATCAGGCCCTCCGGTGACTCAAATGTGAGTCTGGCTAGTTGCAAATGGTGTAAAGAGCTTCAGGATTTGAACAGCTGAGGGCAACACCGTCCCCAAGAAGTGTAGCTCTTTCAGATGGGCTGGCCCAAACTGCTAACGCCAATCCACCTGAATTTGGGGTGACCTTGCAAATGAGCCCCTTTGCGATTTCTCCCAGGCTGCCCCTCAAGCTCAAAAGGAGCTCTCTGTAGACACCCTCAAAATCACCTCTTTGTCCTCTTGAAAACTCTCCTTTTCCGTGATGCCTGCAAAAATCTTGATAAGAGTAAGACTGCTGGTTTGCTGGAACTACAGCCCACCATGCTGGCCAATACTGTCTCATCGCTTCCTTGTGCTCCCCTGTCTGTTTCTAGCCACCTGTTGTCTCTTGTCTTCTCCTTGTCACTGTAAGCTGTTTGGGACACAGTCCATCTTTGCTCACCTAGTACACTGGGGTCCTGGTCCCTGACTGGGGCTCCTAAACGCTACCCCAATGCAAATAATACGTGGTCCTTTTCGTCTATCGATTTAAAAGCACTTTGCACAGGAGGTCAGTATTATTGTCCCCATTTTACAGATGGGGAAATTGAGGCACAGAGAGGGGAAAGTGACTTGCTCAAAATCATCCAGCAACAGAGCCAGAACTAGAGTCTCTATCCACTAGTCCACACTGCCTCCCATAACACAGAGTAATAATGACATGTGCACCCCAGAGCCAACTTTGCAGCTCACCTCGTGCCTAGCTCTAATAATCAGGCTACAGAGAGGTTGAAGACTAAGCTCAGGAAGCAAAGCCACAAGCTGTACCCCCCCCCGGCAGCTGTACACGTATTTCACCTACCTATGTGCATCTCAGTGCTGCTGCTCCAGTCAAGTGAATTTACAATTCTGGTGTCGCCCTCAATTTCGTCTGCAGCTCTGCAACTTTGTGGCCCTGTCACTACTATTCAAGCCCTTCTGTGAAGTAGCCTTGTCCTGGGATACGGGTAGACATCTAGCAACCCTAATCATTCCCGTCAGCGGCTGCTCTGGCAGTACTGAGGCCAAACCTGGAAGCAGAATGGTTCCTAAAATACATCTTGGCACCTTTGGTGGCTCGGCGGAAAAGGGGCCTGTTCGTAAATTTGAAGAGCCAGGAAACAAGTTTTTGGAATCCAAACCTAATAGGAGACGCCAGGTGCTGCCTGAGCAAGCTGAGATGGCAGAGGAACAAAAGCGCAGGCACTACAGTCCAATGTGCTGGAGGCAATATTCTCACTCGGGGCAGTCAATGCACAGAGCCTCCAAGAAGGTATTTTCAGGTGGTTTCCCTTTCAATTCTGGGGCTGGAAACAGCTGACAAACCTGGTGACTGATTTCCACGGTTTCACCAAAGAAGCAGTGAGAGGGTGCAGTGGGACCCAGTGAGGGCAGGGCAGCACAGTAACCTGGCGTGTTGCAGTTCTGGGGTCTAGTCCTGGTTCTGCTACTAACCTGCTGCATGACTTTGGGAAAGTCACTTCCCCTCTCCCACCCTTTGTCCACTGACAGTGGAAGTTTTGTTGGGGCAGGGACTGTCTGTGCAGCACCCAGCATGGGAGGGGAGGGACTTTCTTGGGGTATCTAGGTGGCAGTGCTACAGAACTATTAGTAACGATGCATAACAATGCTGTATTTACCAGACCTGCCTGTAACGTGTGCTGCCAGCATCTCCTGCAATGAGAATTCAGCAAAGTAAATCAACGCCCGCATCAGTGGAAGCCAGTCACTGATCACTGTATACATCATCCCACTATAAACCACACCCTCCCACTCATCATAGTGCTCTGCAAGGCTGTTGAGAGAGGCGTAAAGGGGGGACAACTGTACCGGGCCTTCCCCGCCCACACATCTCTGTAAATAAAGTGAAATGGGAAGGGTTGTTGGGGTGCTAGCAAATATGACATACCAGGCCTCACATTTCTCTTGATGAGCCTGGCTCGCTGCTCCCTGCTGCTGCTCGCAGAAGTGTCACATTACAACAACCTCAAGTAGCGAGACCCCTTCTTAGTGCAGCAGCAGGACCCTCTCATTAGCCAGCAGAGTGGAGGCACCAACAGTGGGTGGGCTGGTGAACAGGACTAGCCATGGTCATGCTCACAACCCTGGTAGAGTTGTGGGAGTGCCTGCTGTTGCTGCCACCAGAGATGGGAAATCGTAACCAAAAAAAAGGGAGTTTTGGTGCAGCACAACGGGTGACACTCATGAAGCACTAAACTCTCCAGGCCTGATGCTCAATCACTTCCTGCTCCAGCAGAATAAAGGGGCCTTGAAGTGAAAAGAGTTTTTTGAGGATGTCCCTGTGCAGGTGTGGAGTTAATGTAAAGGCCTTGCTCCCAGTCCCCAGCAAAAGGCTGAGTCAAGGACATGGCCAGAGAGCACCGTGCTATGACTATTCTCTGCTTCCTGGGGGCCATGGGGCACAAAGCATAAGTTAGAGCTGCCTCAGGGCTATCTTACCCCAGGGGCCTCCCAGAATACATGGAGTGCAAATGTGTCTTAAAACCACCTTCATCCCCCCCCCCCCCACACACACACACCAATCCCGGCCCCCAGTGTCAAAACAAAGTAGTTAAGACGAGGCCCTCCAGGTCAGCCCACCCCTCTGTGGACTCAAAACCAAGGTTGTGGGAAATGGACAGCACAAATGAGGCTCCATGCCTGTCTCCCTACACTCCACCTAGGCAGGGAGCTGCCTTGAAAGATTATTGATATCAGGAAGCACAATGCCATCTCTGATGACAGGCACTGGAGTTCTCTAAGAGCTTGCATCAGTCACTTCTTACCGCACAACATGATGCCGTCAGTTGTGCCAGGCCAAATTCTGACCCAATGTAAGTCGGTGCAACTCCGTCATCTTCAACAGTTTTGCTCACTAACACCACCTCTGAACCAGCTGCTCCTTTCTTGCCGAGATTCTTTACGGATTTTTGTATTCAGATGAAAGCTTTTTTGGAGCTTCCTGGCTGGAAACGGCTCAGTAGCCACCCCATGAGTTGATCTTCAAAGGCCAAACAGATCATTATACTTTGCACTTCTAAAGGGCCTTTCATCCGAAGAGCTCGCGCACTCTACAAATGTTAATGGATTAACCCTCTCAGTGCTGCCTAAGTACATTTTATTGTATCAATTTTACAGATGCAGGGGGAGGAACCTGCAGCACAGAGGTTAAGTGACTTACCCAAGTTTACACAGTGAGTCAGTGGCATGGCTGGGAAGAGAACCCAGGCACCCTGATTCCCACTGCCCTGTTCTAAGCTCTAAAAATTGGAAGAGTACAACGCTGATTCTCCAAATTCCACATAACCAGAGGCTGGTTGTGTCCCTTGGGTTTGCAAAGTCTGAGCATCACTCATGAAAACAAACTGTAAAGTAATCTCTGTAAGAGGAGCTCTGCATATGACATCAAGTCTCAGTCAAGAGGTAAAGAACTGGATATGCTGGAGCATAGAGGCTAAACGTGCCGGTATGCTGAAAAACATTATTATTATTTGTATTATGGTAACACAGGAATTCCAGGCACGGACCAGGACCCACAGTGCTAGGTGTACAAAACACAGAACAAAAAGACTATCCTTACCCCCAAAGAGTTTACAATCTAAGTAAAAGATGAGAAACAACAGGTGGATACTGACAGATGGGGGACTACAGCGAAAGAATGAGATGATATTGGTTAGCATGATAGGCAGCGGTCTCAGCCCACCAGCTGCCCAATTGGTATCAATTTTTTTTCAGGCATCAGAGGAAAGGAGAATTTGAGGGACAATGAGATGACTTTGTGGCCAACCACAGGGAATTTGCTCCCATTTTTCCCAATCAGGAAACAAAGTACAGAAATGCTGCCTGAAGAACAGAGTGACCGCTGTTGGAAAAGGTTTCAACCCCTTTGGAGAGTCGAACTAAATGAAGGCGCCAAGCAGCTGGTACTGAAAGCAATGATCCATCTTCATCTTGGGTCAGAATGAGTGTGATGAGTGTGGCTGCCCTGGCAAATGCCAGATACAGAGTTCCCCAAGGTGGCTGCTCCACCTTGGGGGAAGCTCGGGGGTGGTTTTGCCAGGTGCACCCTGGCATATGCCCTTTTCTTTGCAACCCCTCCTAAAGGAGAAGCGAATGTTAGACTAGAGCGGATCTATTTGGATAAATCTTGCTCACCTGTGAACTGTTACATTTAACTGGGCTACAGCTGGTGCTCTCTGCCTGGGTTTTAATGCCTTGGAAGCAAAAAAATGAAGAACTCACAAGAACAGTATGTTCTTTGAACTAAAACACCAAGTCTGCATTTATTTGGGTATATTGGATCTATTGTCTTCGTCTGCTCTAAGCTACAGCTAGACAAAAAGAGAAGATGTGCATGCATGAAGTTAATAACTTCTTGGTTAGATCCTCAGCTGATGTAAACCAGCATAGCTCTATGGACATCCATTGGTTTACTCCAGTTGAGAATCTAGTCTCTTGTCTTTCTGTCTGCATATGGACTTTCCCCTTTGGGTCACTGCAGGTCTCAGGGGATTAAGGAAATAAAACTGAGAATCCCCCGTGTTCACATATGGTATGTTACATAGTGGACTTAAATTTTATAACAGCAGCTTTAAAAGTTGGCCTGGATGAATTCACGGGGTGGGTAATTGGATGTGGAGCCTTTTCATCTACATGTTGCCAGTTCAACTACAACCCAGGTTGGTATTTACTAAACGTTGTTCCCATCCAATGTGAAGCAAGTTGTAGGTTTCAGTTAACTTCCGAGAGGGCTATATCTGTGTCCCTAAGAGGGGGTCTTTGCGGCTTTGCAGCTGAGTCAGGAGATTAAGTAACAGCACAGTTCCAATCAGCAGAGTACCTGGGACCTTAGCCACTTTCTGGGACTTTAGGTCAGCTACACAATATGGTTAAATTCCCATCTACACTAAACATTGTAACTGGGCCAGGGGGTAAGTGTATTATTTTTTAGTAGTTCTGCAGCACTGTAGATCTCTATGTATGGAACTAAATAAAGCAGATGACAATGGAATCCCTGCTCCAAATAGTTTGCAATCTCCATTGAGAATAATATGGGGTGGAGAAGGAAGTGCAGGAGGCCCCGACAAGATGATCACTTCAGAGACTAATGAATGCCGCTTGCGGGTAACTACGTCTGTTTCATTTATAAGAGAGATAAATGTAGTTCATAAGGCTCCTTGAAGAAATGGGGTTTGAGAATGGACTCGAATGAGGAGTGAGTTATAAGAGATAACCAATGACAGCTGAGTCAGTAGTGTAGATACAGAAGAAGAAAGGCAAATAAAGATTGGTCAGTATCAGTAAAATACTTTTTGCTTATACTGTAGGGTTCAGCATTTCAAGTGACCTAGGAGATTTAGAATGCCCCATTCCTATTAATATTATTGAGAACTGAGGCCCAGATCCTCAAAGATATTTAGGCTCTTAACTTGCATTAAAATCAACTGCAGTTAGGGGTCTACATACCTTTGTGGATCTGTCCCTGAAACCAAATCTCAACCCAGCCTTCCCCCTGCCACCTTTGCTATTTTTTATTGCAGTCAAGCTTTTCAGCTCGATTCTCCCAGTTACTAAGACACTATGTAAACAGGCTCTTCTCAATAACGATATTCCATGGCTCCATAGGCAATAAAGACTCAAAGCTCAGGTTCCATGGAACAGGCCCAGCATAGAGATTTTCCGCTTACTTTGGAGCATCAGGGATTGCCCATTGGCAGAAGTATTGTACTGGTGGCTCAGTGATCTGTTCCAGGGCTTGGTGTTTCCATCTTTACAGCCTTCACAACAAGGTGACACCAAGGCAAACAGGAACCTTTATGGAAATTTACATCAGTAATATTAAGGGAGATTAAGATGCAGGTCCTGGGTCAATGCTATGACTAGTGGGCGATCACATGGATATGTTAGGGGACATTAGTGTAAGAAGTGCACAATGAAGAGGATAAGGGATTGGAATAAAAGGAGATAGAGACACAGGAACAGATGGCCTGTGTGTCAACATATTAATGTAGGTGAGGGAAGACATTTGTTAAGCTAGGACTGCTATTGTCTGCGCTTTGGATAGAAAATATTTCAGTGGAGAGAAAAAGATCACAACAAAGCACCAGGGTTTGGAGCATGAAGCCTTTTCAGCTTGAATTAAAATCGAGCAGTTAATACTGCACTGATTTGTGAAGGAGACAATGAGAAGTGACTTGATGATAAGGGCCTTAGATAACTGGAAGGCACTTGGGTTAGTGAAAGCTTTTCTTGCCTTAAAACTTACTTGACTTTTTCCGAACAGCTCATGGAGTAGGTAATTAACTTGATACAACTGACATACCTATGTGGCTTCCAAAGGGCATTTGATAAGGTTCTGCATAGAAAAAGACCTTTCGTTTGTTTGTTTTACCTCTCTGTAAGAGAGAAAGCAAGAATTAGATTATGAAAAAAATAATGAAGTGATGCAGCCCATTCCAGATAATGAAGTATGCACATTTTCCAAATGACCAGCAGGAAACCATAAAACGCACTTTACTATAGGTCTATTCAATAAATGCAGACTATCCCCAAGGCAGTTGAATACAGCTATTCATATTTACTAATGACATATAACTGGGTAGAAAAAACGATATGTATACTCATGGTACGATGGATGGATTTACTAGATGAGAAAATGAGAGGTTTAAATGGCAGATGACATCTCATATATCATATCAAGACAAATCAAGTTATGGCTTTATGGACCAGTGGCTCTCCAAAGATGGGTTTGATCTAAGTCCCATTGTAGTGAACAGGAGTCCTGTTACTGACACTAATGGGAGTTGGATCAGCCTTGTGATGAGGAGCTCAGTAGAGAAATAAGTACGGTCCGATGGTAATGGCACTGAGAACAGGGTTCAAATCCTTGCTTTGCCACAGACTTCCTCTGTGACCTTGGACAAATCACTTAGCCACTGTGTCTCAGTTCCCCATCAGGAAAATGAGAGTAATAGTAATCATTCTCTCCCCTGAGTGCTGTGAGGATAAATACATTAATGATTGAGAGGTGACAGACACTATGCTACTGGGGGCCACGTAATAATATCTAGCACTTTTCATCGGTGGATCTCAAAGCAATTTACAAAGGAAGTCAGTATAATTATCCCTATTTTACAGATGGAGAAACTGCAGGATCCAGCAGCAGAGCCAGAACTAGAACCTATGTCTCCTGAGTCCCAGTCTAGTGTGCTAGCCCATCGGAGTACCTTAGACAGATAGCTAAGGAAAATGAACCCATTAAATATACTAGAATGTTTCCTAGTAAATATTCTAGAAAACCAGAGGAAAGAGAAATATCACAAAAAAGGGGACACAGATGCATTACTGTTGATAAGCACCTACTTTATTTATCAGTTTTTCATGAGCTATAGCTCCATTCCATGAGCAGCTCTTTAAACAAGTTGTTACTTTTGCTGGTGATCTAATGATCCTCTGTAGCTTATTACCCCTTTAGTGATATGATAGGAAAATAGTTTTGTTTGTGCATTGACACTTTTAATTTATGGGACCAGATCCAGACCTGGTGTGAGTGGAATTCTAGAGCTATATCCTGTTACACCAAAGATGAATTTGGCCCAGGATGTCAAACTAAGAAGTACAAGAGACGCAATATATTTTCTGATGACATGCAGAGACCTGCATATTTTGAATGTGGTTAGTCTCCCATGACACACACAGACAGGCAGTAATGAGATCCAAGGAAACATTTCCAACATGCATTTCTCATCATAAGACTCTGCTTCTTTTAAAAATTATTCTATCCCTCACAGAGATGAAACTGACCTTATTTCACTCCTAACATATAGCAGTCTGACAAGAGGGTTAACACGCTGGGTGTGGCATGATTATACATAGATCTGATCCTGCGATCCTTTCACATGCAGTGCTGTCATTGCTTTCAACAGCAGCTTTGCACATGAAACAATGACAGAATGTATAGAAGGATTATCATCTATGGCTTGATATCTGATCATGTGTCTCACTGCAGTTCTGGCACTTCCCACCTGCAGGCATGGAAGCTTTATAACTCAAATGCTGTACATTTGCTAACCAGTTCATCATGCAGATGTGATATTAGCGTAAAACAGACACTGATGTCAGAACAACTGAGACAGCTGGTTCAAGTGGGCACATCCAAATTTTTTTCTAACAGTGAATCCCAGTGTTTATGACATCTCAAGTGGCAACATGTAAACATAACATGGAAAGTTATTCCGTAACTCTGTTTTTGTTTTGTGCAGGATGGTTTCTTGTCCTCCCTGATATGGTTTGCAGTACTACCTCTTATCTTTGGGAATTCATTTATAGGTTTCTGATTAAACAAGCCAACTGGAGCAGTTATATATGAATGTCACAAGTGAAGGTATGACAGAAATCTATGGCATAAATTTTATAGCTGTAGGAAGCTACTTGATACAGGTCAAGTAAGTTACTCAAAGAGAATAAATGTCATGTAAAGAATGATTTTGCGGAGTCTCACTCTTATCGGGAGAAACCACCCCCAAGCCAATCCCTTAGGCTTTGTTGTGTCAGTATCTGGAAACTTGTTACTCTGAATGGCTGGCATAGAAATCTGTAACCTAATGAGACGGCCCAGCTATACAAATTGGACCAGGATTATATGCTAAGGTACAACTAGTGGAAAGTGATTATTTTAAGTGAGAATTTAATAAAATTATTTTGAAGAAAATGACAGTAAACCCCCTTATCCATGCAGAATCTGCCTCTGTCATCCTTCCTTTTGAAATGAGAAAAGGGAAATCTATTTATTTTTAAATGACACGGGCCAGATTCTGATCAGTTTACTCACACTGAATAGCATTTTACTGAACCAGTAATCTCATTGACTTCACTGGGATTGGAGTAAGCAGCCATTCAAAATAAGGGTATACAATCTGGCTCTAAGAAATCCTCTTGGCATCAGAATGTTTTAAAAGTAACCAAACTAAAATAAAGCATCAGTGGGATTAGAATAGATTTTTATTTTTAATATATATTTGAATAATTTATTCAGTTAGAGTTAAAGTGAAATAATGTCAAATACGTTGTCCAGCAGCCAGACTTATTAAAGTGAAATTGCTCATTTACCATTCAGACTCATCCTGTGAAGAAAAGGCAAGATGGTTACCATTTCCTCGAAATACAAAACAGTTGCTGGAAATGTCTTTTCTAAAAATAACAGATTAGCTTCCCATAAGGGTACATGAAATTTTTCACTCTGCATGCTTAATAACAGAACCATCGGAGCTATTTTTAACTTGGACCACTTCATTTCTGGTAGCGGTGGAAAGTTTTTATCATATTCTTTCTTAGCTAATTTGGAAAATCAGTAGACCAGAATAAACCAATTCCAGTTAATAAAACATGATTCGTTTCTATGCTGCGGAAGTCTAAGCATGACTTCAGTTCATCACAAAAGCTAGATAATGTTTTTGTTGATTCTTCCTCAAAGCAATAATGGCATTAAGATACCAGTCTTCTGCAGTTAGAAAAATGCCACAGTGGGAAAGTATTTAAGGAAAACCCTGGGCCTGATCTTGCAATCCTTTTCTAACAAATCTTTAGTGACTACAGTTGGCTTTAATGAGCCTACTTGTGAGAGCAAGTATGGGTTGCAGTACTGACCCTACCAAAGCAGCCTTGAAGTTCTGGAGAGCTCAGTTCAAATCCCAGTTAAGGTGACAAAGGAATACATTTTGTGATCTCGCTCTAGTTCCCGTATGTCCACAGTCACTACTGATATTTGGCCTGACTGATGCAGTCTGAACAGCACAGGGTCAGGAGTGAGGGGCATTGACAAAACTCTGTAGGAGGAAGTTTGCATAGCACCTGCCTACAGTCTGCTGGATTCAAATGAGGAAAAGCCAAGAGATCTTGATTACCTGTGCCAATGACTCTTCAACTATGCAGCTGCATTTTGAAGAAAAACAAACAAATTAAATGAGATATCAATATCTCCAGCATGAGATCTACGCCACCTTTTTATTCAACTACTAAACTCTTTTATTGAACAACTATTACGCCACTCCTTTCAAAGCACTATAGTTTTTGCTACCGTATCTTACATTTTTCAATAAGACTCTAATCTATAATCAATATGACTATGCATATTGCACCAAGAGGGTGCTAGGTGCTTTAAAATATTTGTATTTGTACTGCAATAGCATGGAGGAGCCCCAGCGTCCCATTTACTAAGTGCTGTACAACACGGAAAACAAAAAGGCATTCCCTGACCAAAGAGCTTTCAGGACACGTAAAAAGACACAATCCTGCCACCGTTGATTTATAAGCTAGGCTCAAGGCTCAGGCCACAATTTACAACTCATTTGGGGTGTCTCCATTTTTGAGTGCCTGACTTTAAACATATAGGGTGAAATCCTGGCTTCACGGAAGTGAATGGGAGCTTTGCCAGAGATTTCAGCAGAGCCCAGGTTTCACCCTTAGGCTTGATTTTCAGAGGTGCTGAACACCTGCTGCTCCTGTTGAGTTCAAGTGAAGTTATGGATGCTTAGTGCCTCTGAAAAGCTGGCCCTAGGTGTCTCAAGTCGGGCATCCAAATATACAAAGAGGCAGCCAAATCCTTTGATACCAATGAAGTGGTTACATAAGAACAGCCATACTGGGTCAGGCCAAGGGTCCCCTGAGCCCAGGATCTTGCCTTCCGACAGTGGCCAGTGTCAGATGCTTTAGAGGGAATGGACAGAACAGGGCAATTACTGAGTGATCCATCCATGTCGTCCAGCCCCACCAGATTAAGATACTTTAACAGCAAACACTTGAACTTGAGTTTTTGGGTGTATTTCGCATCTCTTAAATGTGAAATTAAGTAAAAACCTACATACAGTGAACGTTGAAACAAAGAGCTTTGCTAACACCTGAAGTGCAATGTACCTTGAGCTATCTTCACCAGTCTGAGTCGCAACAGTCCTGTGTTGCAAAAACAAACAAAAGCCGATTAATTACATCTTTTGCATCCTCCGTTAGTATGATATTAGTTTTAAGATCAGAAAATCAAATCTACGTTAAGCTTTTAAAATTCACTTTGGCAAATCCAACACAATACAAGCCAGTGAATGAACAAAAAGACATTTCTTATTCTTTCAAGGATGATTACAAAGATGAATTTCTCAAGAGGAGACAACATACTATGTTTATTTAGTCAAAAGTAACATCACTGACATCATTACAAAAGAATTTCCACAGAAACAGAACCAATAATTAAATAAGTGCTTTGCAGACATTATTGAAGCATTTTAAACCAAAACAGGCCCAGAAAACAACAAAATGCAATTAAGCCCTAATTTAAGACCTGATTTTACAACCTGTTGCTAGGATGAGTAGTACTGCATGCTATGTGCAGTCCCACTGGCTCCTAAAGTAAGGGAAGACAAGTGGCAAAATTTGGTCCTTAGAAAATATCTTCTTATGGAAAAAGCTTAGATCTTTTAAAAACATACAGAACAGTACAGTATAAAGATCTCTAAGTGTGTGTAGCTTCTTGGTGTACAATAGTTCTTACAGGATCTCATAAATTAGCAAAGTGAAATAAAACACAGTCACACTTGTAATGAAAAAGGCAACAAATACGTAATTTACAAGATGAAGATAAGGAGAATTGCTTAATTTGAGCTGACAGGCAGGATTTATCCATTCAAAATTATACTATAAATAGTGACATTATAGTGAAGGTGCTCTGGATTGACTATGCTTAACCCCTTTTCTTAGCTCTCTCATGCTAGGAATAGCTTCTAATCCCAAATGCTATTCTTACTGAGATTAACAGGACCAAGAGCTGTTCTCTGTTCCTCAACATTGATGAATCAGAGCTGATATTCTTTAAAAGAAGTATTAGCTCCTTTCCTGTAAAAACAGAAACCTTTCTGGTACTCCAAACCAAGGGCTACAACAGTCTGATTTGCCAGGCACTGACTTCCATGTTTAGTTCTGAGAAACAGAGACACTTGGTTTTAGGCCATTATAAAAGCCTGTAATGCAGAAGTTACAATGCTGAACATGCCGCTTCCCTGTACAGAACTATCTGATCACTCAGATTTGATACAAACCGCTTTGGTGATAGTTTGAAGCTAAAGCCACTTCCCGGGGTTGGAAGGAAAATATCTCTGCAGCTGTTTGAATGCACCACTCTCAAATTAGGGGCAGACGCAACAGAGAAGTTGGAGGAGATGAGGAAGGGAAGCACAGAAAAGAAGAGAGTGAGAAAGCTTTTAAAAATATGAATGATAAAAAAACAGGTGGCTTAGAAAAACAAAGTTGTAATGCCATCTTTCTTATGGTTAGTGTTATGACCGGGAACCACTGAACAGATGAGATGCAATAGGTAGCACAGGAAAAAAAAGGCATCCTTGAATACTAGAAACCGACAAAGGAAAGAAATAAGTAGACCAATCAGTATAATACTCCCTTGCCACATATAAAAACTGGACTTAGGCCCAGATCCTCAAAAGGTATTTAGCCACCTAACTCCCACTGATTTTAAAGTACAAGTTTCTGTTTGACAGGAATTTACTCAAATAGTTTATATGCCTGATGGCCAAAAGGAAACATCATAGCTTTTTGAAACAACACTAGAATGCTCCCAGAAATCTGCTTTTTAACAACACTGAAGAGACAAGCTACAAGGGATTTCAGGATGTCTCTACTCTACTTAAAATACATTTGGATTTCTTCCACTCTGTTCCTTGAGAGACTCCTCCTGTTACATGGTAACCAATCTTGCATATGTGCTGGCTGCCTGACCAGTTCCGGCTGTGGCGAGTTTTCCTTTGTTCCACATGTCTCAAGGCCTATCCTCCTCACACTAGGTTTAATGTTCGCTTTTGGTTTCAAGATAAATCTCTGCTCACTGCCTCTCGTGAAGAGCCTTTATTCACAAGCTGAGATATTCATTAGGCAAGACATCCCAGTAACTGGTTATACAAGACATCTGAGCAAATTGATAAGCCCTCTCCATCGGTGGAGCCCTATTTATTACCTGTATTCTCAGCACAGGAAATACCTAACTAGAATGGCATTTGGACTTGGGTCACATCTATAGCTGCTCCCACATTTACACTCTTGAAGAATTAATTAGGAAAGTAGCAGGTGGCGACCATCAACGCCAAATGCTTAGAGAAGGTTGCCAGCCAATGCCTTTGTCACCTGACACCCGGGGTGTGTGCTCAATGCCTACTCCCACTCCCTTCACTGATTCACATTCATTTTAAGGACAAATGTAGCTACAAATAACTCCACTGGGACCAAGCGTAGCTGTAGCAATTAGATAAAGCAAGTAACAAACGCTAGGGATGCTTCCAAACATACTCTTCAATAAGATCCACAAAGAACAGAAATGATACCAATCGTTAGAAAAATGGACGTCCTGAGCAACTGTGATCATTATTTATCACACATTTAGAAAAGCACCCATCCCTGCTTACAAAATGAAGAACTATGTCTGTCTGTTATAGGTACTAACATGACCCCAAACTGAGCATCACAGTCTTTCATGCAATATTCTTGCAATTCTCCTGAGAGGCAGGGAAGTGCTATTAACCCCATTTTACAGACGGGGAACTGAAGCACAGAGACATTAAGTGACGTGCCCAAGGTCACCCAAGGAGTCTGTGGCAGAGCAGGGAATTGAACTCGAGTCTCCCAAGTCTTAAGTATTTGCAGGTATGAACCCTGCCAAAACCTGAATCTGTGTTGACAGAGAGTTGGTAATTGGAAATCAGATGTTCAGACCACTAAACCATCCCCATTTATTTAATAAAGGTCTCTCAGGTCAATGCAATGAAGAGATTTGCAATATAGATCTAATTCTGGATATAAATGTTCTATTGCACATCTATGCAGAAGCAAAGAGGTTGGATGCTGATAAATCTGGATAATTCACTATATGTCTTAGTGACAAATAAACAATAAAGACATGTATATAGCAATTTTCATCAGAGTATCTCAAAGCACTTTAGAAAGGTGTGTTAGTATTATTCCTATTTTGTAGACAGGAAAAATGAGGCATGAGAAAGTTAAGTGGCTTGACCAGTGTCTCACACTGAGTGGGTGGCAGAGTCTGGGAGAGAAATAAGAACTCCTGAATCCCAGTGCCTGGTTCTACTCTATAGACCACTCACAGACTGAGAACTGGTTGCACAAACATTTTTAGCAAAATACACAGAGATTTAGCTATGCAACTTTCAAACAGTAAAGGCAGCCGGAAGGTTGGACTCTCAGCGCACCACACTGAAAGTTCACGCCTTAAGGGATCTAAAGACTATAGTAGGCTGCAGAATCCTTCACAAGTTATTGCTATTTCAACGCACACACAGATTTAGGGACCCATGTATCACAGCTATCTATATACAAAGGACTGTGAGACTGGCTAATCCTGTCCAAACATTTCCGAAAGATTCTGTCTAGCAGATCTTCTCATTATATTTACCAACTTGTCATTCACCTTTTCTTATTATTCCCTCCTGTGAATCTTCACTAAACCAGGTGTAAGGGAAGATGAAAATGACACACTCTCTCTTTCAGAAGGGATTTACCCCAAGGGAGAGGCATGGTAGTGACACTGCTGCGGTACTTACTAGTTTGAAATCCCACTAGGAGCTCCTCACCAATCCTCCCAAAAATTGCTAAGGGGATGCCCAGCCAGCATCATCCACACTTTAGGCAGTGCTGGCTCTTTACAGCATCCCTCTAGTCGATGGAAGACTGTGGCCACTTAATTCAACATGGAAACCATCCCAGTAGTGTAAGTACCACAAAAACACAACATTTACATGAGTTTATATCTAACGAATTGCAATCTAATGAATTAATAGAGAGAACAGTTGTTACCTTTTCTCCGATCCAAGGGCTCCCTCTGTCTGAGTGCTGTAGAAGTTCAAATGCAAGTATAATCATTTCAAAAAGCCATCGTTCAGGATTAGCCCTTTAAACTGCAGTTTTTGGGTATTTATAATATTAAAAACCCCAGACTGTTTATGTTTAACTTGCTATTTGCCCTCGGCTCCTATAAATTTATTGCTAAATGTAGGTACTTTAAAATTAAAACATATAGTTAAATAATGTTGAAGTGGAATTGCAACTTTCTTAGAAAGAGTTCCCTTTAAGACACAAAATGTATTTTACAGCCCACATCTGAACATTTTAAAGCCAAAGACAAAAGGTTCAACTGTGACTACCAATTTGGGGTGTTGGTCCTGAGACAGTATAAACCTGACCTACAGTGATGCTCACCACCCAGCACTTCAATTGAAGTCCGCAGGAATTGTGAGTGCTCAGCACCTCTGCAAATCAGACATGATCTATTTTCAGAATGTTCACCTGAGAGTTATTCAGCTCAAACTCCACAATATGCGGAGTGATGACATCACGGTATTATCTCACATTATCATTTCCTTTCAAATGGTAGCTAGTAAATGCCACCTGCTCCATTGCTCACCTCACATGCTTGGTCGATCCCCTCGGTGCTCTCTTATCTGTTAAATGTACAAATGTATTATGGTCTCTCTAACATTAGTATTTCCTGATTAACGCTTGATTTCTCAGCCTTAACACCACATTTACATTATTTGCTTTGTGATGTATTTTAAATTAACATGCTGCTGTTCATGCTCTCATATTAGATCAATGTTTTCGGAACAAACCAGTGAAAATTATGGCAGAGTATAAGACAGCTGAGGTACACACTTGTAGCCTTGTAACAAACAAAAAAACATGAGAGCCAGACAGAGGAAAGTACTTTTATAACTATCTTAAATGTTCTTCGCGATCTCTAAAAATAACATACCTGAGCCATTCAAAAGCTCTGACTCTTCATACTAAAGGAGAGATAGTTCATTTCAGTCAATCAGAAAAAAGTTAGGCATTTTTGTGAAAAAATCCACTTCGGAACATAAGCATAAGTACTCCATTCCTAAATGCATCACTTGCATCTGTTTCCCTAATACAGGCAGAGGAGATAAGACAAAGATTTATAATTGGTCTTTCTTTGCTTCATTTTGGGATTCATAATTTTTCTCTCTCTGATAGTCTTCTAATCCCTCTAAACAAATGGAATGAACTCCAATCACTGGTATAATTAATGTCCCTGGGCTTTTTTTCTTGAGTCTGACTATTTTTATATCACACTAGTTGATAGCACAACAACATACTCAAGAGGGGTAATCCCATCAACCACCTCCCCCAGAACTGTTAGTAATACAGATATACTCACCCAGAAATTGGTGACATTTAAGTAATTAGATATCTCACCAGAAAGCCTCTCGATCTCACTTTGAAAACAAAGCAAAATGCAAGTAGACGTGTCACTCACCAGAACTATTTTAACTTACAAAATTGATGAAGACATCAGTTTATCCTGGAATTATAGCAGCTAGAAGTTGGAAAAATTTATTTATCTAGCTGAAATTCATTCACCCCTGGGCAGCAGAATTACAAGTCCATTTAAGTTTCATACTACAGGCTTAAATGGGCTATAGAACTTCAGCTGGCTCATCGGTACTGAGGGAATTTAATTTTAAGCATGTGCTTAAGTCCTACTTAAGTCAGATGGGCTTATGTTCTCCAGTGGTTTCTCATGTCAAGTTTTCAGTGACTTAAACAGTGGCCTTAGTTGTTCCACAGTATACCAGAACACATTGTTGAGAAGTTTTCCTGCTATTCAGCCTAAATTTATATTTGTTTAATTTCATCCCATGTAGGAAAAAGGAAAACAAGCAAAAACTGTGGTTCAAGAGGAATTCAGATGCAAAACAGGCACAAAAGTGAGCTGATTTTTCTAAATGACCTCTGACAGGAATGAATCCATCTTTTACAAAAATTGGATGTGCTATTGAAAACAAATACATTTTAGCACAGTTGTGGACAATTTAAAACCCTGTGTAAGAAAATGCTAGTGCATCAACCTTACTTTTCATAGTCTTCTTTCTTTAATGCCCAATCTAGGAAGAGAAGAGAGAAAAAAGGAGTAATTAACTTTTCCACCAAAAAAACCCAGTGAAGTTCTGTTTATCAAACTCCGTACAAGTCCCCATTACTTTCCAACATTAAAAGATCTATGCAAATTTTTCCATAGATAATTTTTTTTGTGTGTGGACGTTTTTGTCTTTCACTAAGTCTGTTCACAAACAATTTAAAGCCTGATCCTGTAAAATGTGGCGTGCAACATGTTGTTTTCTACGTGGACATGCAGGTGCAGTCCTCTGTCTACATGCTACATGTTGCAGGATTGGGATCTAAGGCAGACATGCCTTATCCATGGATTTCTGTGCAAAGTTCTATTGACTTAAAGGTGAAATGTGGATGCTCAGCACCTCTGAAGCTCAGGACACATATTAGGTGCTAAATTTAAGGCATCTAAATTTAAACATTTTGGCCAGAATATATACCTGAAAGTCCAATTCATTTTATCAGTGGTTAATTTTAAAATACATATCCAGTTTCTTAATTTTCATCATTTTTCTACCATAATTTTGCATCTAAACCTTTTCAAATCCAGATATTTCATCTTCAGTTCTGTTTCTAATCCAGCTGGGAAACTTCTAGGTTCTTTTTAGATTACATACCTTTAGTTTTATAACGCAACCTTGAGTTCTAATGAAAATGAAACAGAATGAAAATGGTATTAGGCACAAATATAGAAACATTAACATTGAAATCTCTCTATATTGAAAAAACAGAATTAGCTAAAGTGATTTCTGTAATTATTCCCTGAGCAACTGCAGAGAGCTGTTATTCATTTAACCACTTAAAAACTGAAACATATTATGTAAAATATATACCGCATTTTTTAGCTTCCTATTTTCTGTCCTCAAAGCATCAATTTCTTGGACCTAAATAAGAAAAATAAATATATCAATTATTGTGCTGGGAAAATTTTAACATCTGTGTCACCTTTGTAGCTCTTGAAATTAATGTCAGCTTTTTCAGGGCTTATTACAATATACTTGCCAAATTTTAAAACACTTGTAATATTGTTCTTAATTCTATAGGTTAAGTATATGCTGTAAACAACTTTAAGAAAGTTAACTCGTTTACTGATGCTAAATAAATATAATCACATTGGGTTAATAAATATTGTAATCACACAGGCTCTGATCCTGCGACGTGACTTCATTGGTGCTCCATACAAGAGCAGGATTCTAACATAGAGAGTATATTCCAGGAACAGAGCCATTGTTTTAAAAGTATAATGTAATTAGCAGAATGTTACTACCCAAATGGATCACAAAAATGAAGCCAGCGAAGAAATATGACTGTTGTGAGGTTTACTCCTTCCTCAGTGTCACACACACAGTCATGCCATATTACCAACAAAGCCAGATTTCATAGAGATTATGACCAAAAGGGACCATTGGATCATCTTGTCCGACCTCCTGT